>NW_003852422.1:2409505-2418328 GCF_000181295.1 Otolemur garnettii
ACCCAGGATACAAGGGGGCACTGGCTCCTCCATGGCCTTACACAGGAAGGAGGGGGCCACCACCTCCTCCATAGCCTTACCCAGGATGCAAGGGGGCACTGCCCACTCCGTGGCCTCACAGTTAACAGCTTCTACAAATAACAAGAGGAAGCGTAGGGCAGTTTGGATAAGCACAGCACTCAGAAGCTGCCTCCACTGGGCAAAGGACGCACTAGATAAGAAACTCTGTCATTGCATATGAATGCAGACTTTGCTTGAGTAAAAATATAAAGTGCTGGGTGGGGTAATTTGAGTAAATTTCTTAATTCATGATGAGCATTGTGCAATTGGTGAATCGTGAATATCATCTATATTTAGAAATATTTTTAAATCTATATGTACAATTATGAAAATTATGGAAGTTTGTCTTCTTATGTTTTTCTCAAAAATTATTATGGATAAAGAAGTCAATTCTGGCATAAGTCGGTCCCGCATATTTAGGCTGATGGATGGGAAACCTGGCACCAGTAATAGGAAGGAGCCTTACATGCTTGAAATGCCCTTAGACACCTGAAGTTATGACCCACTTTGGAGCAAAATTTGGACACATATGGGCCCTGACCCTGTGGGAGTGGGTTATCAGGACCCACGCCCTTTTGCATATCTGAGTGTTATCTGCAGGAAGCCTGCTTTCTTTAATATGAAAACTACACCACCTTTGACACATCACGTTTGTTTGTTTTGCTAGTAGGCATTTTGCTTATAGGAAATGTGCCATTCATAAGGATGTATTTTATATCTGTGAAATGACAAAAGCACCAGTCTCAAAAACAAAGTTTTTCTTTGGGCAGAAATTAGTCATTGAATTTCCCAGGCTAACACGACTTTCTCTTAGTACCATGCAAGCCTGCACCAGGGAGGGTGTTTCCTCGTCCTGGAACTGAAGCTGAGAAGGTGGAGGGAGGACAGGGGTTCTGTATGTCATCTCTCCTCAGGGCTCTCCCGTGGACAGCTCTGTATAAGGGACAAACGGAACGGGCTCACTGCTGCTGTAGGACAGTCTGCACAAACCTGGCAGCGGGTACAGACCGTCCCTCCCCATCACACCGTCCCTCCCCATCACACCTTCCCTCCCCATCACACCATCCCTCCTCCAACACCAGCCTGGGCATAGAGTGGGCAGCGGCTGCCCGGACACGGCGCCCGCCACTCACTCAAGGCAAAGTGACTCGCTCCAATATCCAGCTTTCACACTGAACCTGAAATACCATAATTTCTATGATTCAGCATTGTTTTGCCTGCCACTAAGAGGAAAAACATTGCCAGTTCTACATGGAAGATATGATTTATTGATTGTAGTCAGAGAGGATTTATGTGGTAGAGAAATCAGAAGTGAGGCTCAGAGACAGCAGGATGGTTCACAGGGCAGTGCTCACCTTACTGGCACACGGCTTGAACGGTCACCACCTGCAGCTGGGGGAGCCTGGTAACTGTCAGGGGAATAAGTTATGGTCTGTTTACCTGTCCACTCAGGGCACGGGACGCTCTGTGCCCAGAGTACGGGAGGAGGCCCTGGGCTGCCCTTAACAATACTGACTACTTTACGGTCAGTGAAGACCATGAGCTGATACTGGACTAGAAGCTGGGTGTGGAGCAAACCCAGGAAAGACCATCAGGAAATTCTCTCTGTTACAAATTTTACTCCTTTCTAAAATTAAATAGATATGGAAAATATAGACACACATACACACTCACATATAAAGTGATCTTTGGCTCCCTCTGCTGAAACAGAAGTGATCCATTTTAAACTATTTTTAAATAGCATAAAATTGAAAGATCCCTTCGGCCCCTGCAGCATGCCAAGTACCATGCTGGGTTTGAGGGACCTAAAGATTTGTGAGGCAAGTTGACTGGCTACTAGGGAAGTGGATAAACCCAGGTGTTTGCGACAGTCTCTAGTAGTGATGGGAAAACCTGCAAAGGGACACAGAGTTGCTGGGAGCTTGGAAGCCCTGGGATAGTCGGTGTCCCCAGGACCAGGACCCCAGCTGGACCTGGGGATGCACCAAAGTGGAGGGGTGTGGAGCTCCCGTGGAGTGTGGGCCGAGCAGACGTGGTCGTTGCTGCTGTTTGTCCTCCCAAAGAGAAGAGGAGCGCACAGTGGACGCCAAGCCCATCGTGTGGCCTGGGTAACGGCTCTTAGGAAGGGAGAGATTGGTCTGTGGGAGGCGTAGGGCCAGGCTAGGAAGCTGCAGGGGGAAAGGGGACAGCACCCAAGGAGCCCCTCCCCATCCTGCTGGAGGGCAGTTGCCTCACTTCTTGACTCACTCCTCTTCCAGAAATTACCCTGTTCAGGGACATGACAGGAGCTAAGGAGCATTGGCACAGCACTGGTTGTAACCCAAAAAAGCCGCTGCGAACAAGCTTCAAGGTCATCCTCCCACACTGCTGCCAGTCAGTAAACGACGAGTGGCCGTGGGCCCTGTGCTGACATGAGTCCCCCCAGAGTCCTCCTTCCCTGGAAATCCCAGGAGCAGCTCAGGACCCGCAGAGTGCCTTTTCTGTAAGGACAAGGAGAGGCAGGTGCATGGCATGACTGTGATCACCCTAATGGGCACAGATACCGTGCAAAGAACACAGAAGCGGCTGGGAGGCCCGACTGCCCCCTCCCGGAAGGGGAAGGAGCTGAGGGATGCCCGGGGCGCAGGATGTGGTCACCTCTTGCCATCCAGGACTTTGAACTTGCTGTCATGTCAAAGCAGGATGCAGAAAAGTAATCAAGTGGAATTGATGGCAGAAATGCAAAGAAATGGAACCACATCTACTCCTGCACTTGTGATTAGGCAATGCACTGAACGTTTAAACTCGAAAATAAGTTCCCACTGTCTCTAGGACCCCCCCTACAACTGCCCAGAAGGGAGGCCTGGGGGACAGGGAAGAAACTGGGGTCTTCTGAGGGTGCCAGTCCCCACAGGAGTCCCCGCCATGGGCTGCCTCCCTTTACACAGGGGCACCCCCAGACATTAGGTTCATTTTCTGGCCTAAAGGGGCTCATTCTCCATTCTCCATCAATGTGGCCATGACTGGCTCGCCACCAGCCGGGGGTGGAGGTGAGGAAGGGAGGCCAAGTGCCACTTCTGCCCCACAGAGTCACGTGCTATCCAGAGCTCAGAGGCCAGCCCTGGAATGAATAGGGTGGTGGGTAGCTAATTTGTTTAACCCAGACTGATGTCCCATTTCTCTTATATGAAAATATATCAACTGTACCAAGAGAATGCTGGGGGTGGGGGGCTTAGGCAGAGAAAGCAAGCCGGAATTCAGACCTTCTGCAGAAAATCTACCCCAGACTCAGGGACTCTCACACTAGAAAGTGTTTTTTTCCTTGGGACCATGGCATTTTATTATGAAAATAAAATTAAAACTTCAAAGACAAAATGATCCTAAAACATACATCAATAAAAGAATAATATAAAAACTTGAAAACTGGCAATGTAAAAAGTAATGTGAAAACTCCAAAAATAGTTCATAAGGGTAGTGTTTTTCTTGACTTGTTAGCCTTAAATTTAATTTGAAGGTAAACATAAATAGAAAAACATATTTATTGACTTCTCATTTAATCCACAGTTTAGAATTAAATCATCAGTATCAACTGTACCTATAAAAACATCAACAAGTGAGATGCTCACACACCCATGGCAGAGTTTCGCCAGAGTAGGGGCATCCGTCCCGTAACACATAAGGTCAACAGACTCATGAGTTAAATATGCGTCTCAAGGCCCCAGACTCAAAACCAACATGAGTTAACTATAACTCACTTGGCAGTTAATGTGTTAAACAAAGAGTTTTTCTTACCTTGAAGACAAGTGTGAGACTATGATTAGCTGATAAAAAATTTAAGAGGAAAAAGATGCATGATAATTATTTTGTTGATAAAACACTTCATCCTAAGAAAAAGTTTTATTGTGGTTTTTTTTTTTCCCAGGATGCTGAAACTAACAGAGGAGAATCTGAAAAAAAGAGACACCTCAGTGGATTTTCCCAAGCGGCCTCGGAGGACAGCGACGTGTTTGGTAGGTGGCACATGCTGGGCAGTGCTGGCCAGGTGGTGGCGGGTGCGTCCTCACCGGGGAAGCGTTTGACGCTGTAACTGTGGACCTGCTCCCGGCATTAATAAGCGCGACCGTGGGGATGTGCAGCACAGGCCCTGCCCACCTCCCGCCTCCCCTCCCCACCTGACCCCCACATCTGCTCCGGCCTTGATTTTGGTTTCGATTTGCAGGCCTTCTTTTCCACACAGACCCCTAACACTTCCTAAGTTTTTCTTGATGTGTAGTATTTCTCTTATCAGCTATTTGTCCATTTATGTGTGGGAATCAGAAAGCCTAATAATGTCAGTAAAAATGAGGAAATTAAACTGCGTGGGTGATTCAGAAGCATTGGGAGATCACTGTCGTCTGCAAAATTTTACTATTTTGTATTATTTTCCTAAATTGCCTTTATTTTACATATTGCTATGGTTTGAATGTGGCCCCTAAATTCCATGTGTTAGAAACTTGATCCCAGATTTATACATTTGCTGGAGCCATTTTACCTGGTGACATGAGGGGAAGAGGTCATTTTAAGGCACAGTGGCCTACGGAGCCTGTGCCGTGTGGGCCTCGGGGCACCGAGTGGCTGTGTTGCAGGCCAGGGCAGAGGCTTTCTGACCCCCACGACCCCACGCACTGCACCCACCATCCTTGTCATCTGAAAACCAGGCAAGAAGACAGAGTTAGTGTCCAGCCCTGCCCCTTTTGGAGCTCACTGACCAGCGGGCTGAGACAAAGGCCGTGGTTTGATGGAGGGAGGGAGGGCTTAGGGATCGTAAGTCAGACTGACAAAGACAGGAGCCAAAGAGAGAGGGCGCCACTGCTCGTGGGAATGGCAGCAGCTCCTCCCAGCCCAGAGGACGCAGAGGCAGTGGGCCTGCAGGGTGGGCACTCACCCCTCACATGTGAGCCAGTGCACTCGACAGGTGTCCCAGGGGAAGGACACTTTCGTCCTGCCGTGGAGGTACAGCCCTCCTGCTTCTGTGCAGAGCATGTCACGGGGCTGAATCTTACAGAGGAGTCCTGAAGGAAACACCTGCTAGTTCATTGCTCCAACAATGGAGGTTGAATCAACTGTGCTTAGCTTTCGCCCTCAAGTACGTGTGTATTTACTCATTTATTTCACAAAATTTGAATTAGCTGTCAGTAGGAGAACATACCCAGAAACCCCCAAAAAGCTGTGAAGTCCAGATCAGGGAAGGCCATCCGTATGCGACCGGGTAACAGCTGCTGTAACTTCACGGTTCACTCCAAGCTTCTCTGGGAAAGGGGGACTCGAGCAGTTTAAATTGTATCATTTTACATAGGAGGTGGCACAGCTCCACCACCTTCTAGCTGTGTAGCTTTCCGCAATTTGCTCATCTTTTTGTGTCTTGGTTTCCTCGTACATGAGGATGAAATACACCTACCTGTGTGGGGTCAGTCATGAGTTCTTGCATCTGTGCTGAGGACCCTCCCATCTCCCAGTGAGTTCTTGGTGAATATTAGCTCTTATTTTCAGGAAGAAGTTTGCAAAGATGTTTCAAATTCAGTGATTAGTTTCGTACGCTATTTATTATGATAAACTTCAGGAAAAGCCAGTCACACAACATAAATCTTCAGTATTGAAATGCAGGATAATGCAGACCCACGTACATCCTTCCAAGGGCTGATACAATTGTGGACAGAATGCAAAGTGTGTAGAGTCACTTTCCAGAACTAGGTCTTAGGCACCGGGCACACAGAGCTCCCAGTCCCGGGCTCCGAGAGAGCTGGCATTCTGTGCTGCAGCTGCCACTGCGGGTGACCCGGAACAAGACAGAGTCTTCTGGGGAGATATGTAACTGGGACTGCCGGCCCAGCCATCAGCTTCCGTGGAACCAGGCCCTGTTGCTCTGTTCCTGTTCCAGCCTCCACTAGACAGTGCACCCTGCCCACCTGCAAGCATCATCTCAAGGGTTCAGTGAAAGAACAGTTATTTTCTAGGACCCAATAACATTTGTCCTGTATACATACCTTAAAGTATTCTAACAAGCAGCAAGTGCGACCGTTTATTAGAATGTCTGTGTGCCAGTGATGACCTGAGTGACAGTGTCAAGGTTTGTTAGAATGTCTATGTGCCAGTGATGACCTGAGTGACAATGTCAAGGTTTCCCTCATCGCTGGCACATAGGAGGCTCCACCTAAATTAATTTCATGGGTATGACTTAAAATAGTATAGCTATGTGCCAGTGAGATTTTGGTACAGATAGGTTAAATATTTCGTTATTCACTGAATCTTTTCTGAGACCGCAGATGAGCCAGGCATCCTCTTGGAGGTGGACAGCCAGATGACCAGCAGTGGTCCTGGGGACACCACACCCTGTGTGGATGCTTTACTGTAGCAGGACACAGAAGCAGCATATTTTTTTCTTTCTTTTTTTCAAGCACTGGAATAATGTTCTAATGCTGTAAAATAGAAATGAATGATGTAAAAAGATGCATTCTGAGTGAATGGAAAATATTCAAATGAAGATATGTAGATTAGGAGGTACCCTGTGGAAGGGCCCGGAATGCTTTCAACAGCTGCGTAACATCCACTATGAGAGCCGAATCGTCCCTAACAGACCCGCCCTGCTGATTTTCCTTTTGGTTGCTACAAACCTTGCTCCCAGTCTCCCTTTGATCTGTGTGGAGTTTGTCCTCATTTTATCAGGTTATCGGGTGGAACTGAGTAGGGTGGCTAACCAGAGTGCTGTGCCCTTCCGGGGGAGTGTCCCCGTGACGTGGCCTCAGGAGGCCGGAGCTGGCACTGCTGGCGGGACTCAGCCCTCAGGCGGGTTTTGTTATGTCCTCACGGTGGAAGGTTTTTCTTTTAATTTTGGTGACATTTAGAAAGGTTTCCTGTGAGAACATGGAAGGCAGCTGTCTGGGAGCTGGGAATACCCGCAGTGGTTTCCTCCCAGCTGGTGGCTGGCATGGAGGAGCTGAGTTTCCAGGGCGTCAGGACCTGCGACTGTGTCTCTCACTGAAAGACCCATTGGAGCCCACAGGCCAGGAGCTTGTGACTTGCTCTCTGAGCCATGAGAGGCTGAGACTCTGGCGCCGTTCCAGTGCCCCTGGCTGTAAACCAAGTCCCTCACAACCACGTTACCTAAAGCAATGCTATTTCTTTTGCTCACAAACTCACCATATGTGCCTGGCAGGGCTGGAACAGCTCATCCTGTTCCTGGGGGCAGGGCCCACTCGTGCTTGGGGCTGGAATCTTCTGGAGCCCCCTCCCTCCCATGGCATTGGCCGCCCCAGCCAGGCTGCCAGCCAGAGTGTCCCCTGGCCACCCTCCAGGCACCAAGTGTGGGTCCCTAGGTGAGTGCTTGAGCACTGGCAGGTCACAGCCTCATGGGCTCAGCATCAGTCCCCCCACCGCACTCACTGTGACTGGCCCTGGCCTTCACAAATAAAATGTTCTGCTCAGGGTCACTCGGGGTCATCAGAGCTACAATGGGACAGCTGAAAGATGCTTGAAACAAAGCAGAGATACAAGGCGCACAATGGTACGAATAGCAGATGTGATGGGCTCTGGCCAGTGCAGTGGCCGCAGAGCCCAGCCTGAGACCAGGGAGGCTCAGAGTCCTCCTAGCTCAGGGCATCCAGCCCCGGGGACCCCTCACCATAAAAGCGCCTGCATTTGTTTTCCACGGAAAGAGATGCTATTTCAGACACACACACCCTTTCCCCGCACCCTGCCTGGCTCCTTACCAGACATGGGAGTTCCGGTGTGTGGCTGGGGGTGACCTCAGTTCCTCCCTCCTACAGGCCAACTGAGGGAGGAGCAGGCTCAGGGGCACAGCCTCAGGCAGAGCAGCACACACTCACACACAGACACATGCACTCACCCACAGACACATGCATTCACACTCAGACACACACTCACACACAGCCACATGCACTCACACACGCATTCACACTCAGACACGCACTCACACACAGACACACACTCTCACATGCAGACATGCTCGCAATGCAGACATGCACTCACACACACAGACACATGCATTCACACTCAGACACGCTCTCAAACACAGACACACTCTCACATGCAGACATGCTCTCAATGCAGACATGCACTAACATACACAGACACATGCATTCACATTCAGACACACTCTCATACACAGACACGCACTCACAGACATGCACTCTCACATGCAGGCATGCTCTCAACGCAGACACGCACTCACACACAGACACATGTATTCACACTCAGACACATGCACTTACACTCAGACACACGCTCTCACACACAGACATACAGACACAGACACACAGTGCTCACACACTCACATGTGCTGGCATGTACCCACACACACACCTTTCTACACCCACACATTTTTCCAGCTGACTCTTCCTCCACTTTCAATCATGTTTCAGGAGTTGGCCACAATGTTTCTAAGATGCCTTGTCTTTCACTGGTTCCCATGAGGAAAAGCAGGTTCCTATGATCCCCAGGTGCACCCTGAGGAGGTGGCCTTGCTTTTGCCAGAAACATTTTAGCCTCAACATTGAGTAAATTGAAGAAACAAAGTATTTTTTAAAAAGGAACGGGAAGCACCATGCCATGAGGCCATCCCAGCATACGAGGGACGGGCTGAACCCCTGCCCTCCACCTTCACGCAGGCTGGAGCAGGCTGTTCTCTGCCCATCCTCATGTAGGCTGGAGCAGGCCACTCTCTGCCCTCTGCCCTCACACATACAGGCTGGAGCAGGCTGCTCTCTGCCCACCCTCATGTAGGCTGGA
>NW_003852422.1:2418390-2419712 GCF_000181295.1 Otolemur garnettii
ACAGGCTGGAGCAGGCTGCTCTCTGCCCACCCTCATGTAGGCTGGAGCAGGCCACTCTCTGCCCTCTGCCCTCACACATACAGGCTGGAGCAGGCCACTCTCTGCCGCCTCCCTGTGAATTCTCCTTTTCTCCCTGGATAATGTTAACTTTGATATATTAGGAATGTTGCTGGAAATTATTACTCCCAACCTGTCTGTCTGTAGCAAGAAGAGCCCTGGAGATGGCTCCACTAACTCTGGTTAGAGCTAAGTGAGAATGGTCCTCATGTCACCCCATTCCGTGCTGACATTGACATTGGTGCCACAGAGGCCTTTGGTCCCTGAATCTATCTCCCCTCTGCCCCGGACCTCTGGGCCCCAAACCCAGACATCTCCAACAGCCGTGTTGCTCTGATGGGCTGAGCAGTGGCTGCTTAGCTGTTAATCAGCTGCTAGGGCTGTGCCAACCGTAGGGGGAGGGTTAGACAGACAGCAGGTACCTTCCCCTTACCAGGGAGAGGGGTACCAGGCAACTCAGAGACACTCACGTCAGTCACCAGCAAGAGAAGTCTAACTTCACATCATTTACACACATGGGAATCAGAGGGATCCATTAAGTTAGCTTTTTGTACCCTGGTCATTTTTATTTCAAGTCTATGATACAGTCATTTTCCAAACTAAGTAAAATTTACATAAGAAGGCTCGCTCTCTAGCAGGAAGGTCCCTACTTAAATAGTAGAACTGTATGTATTTTCTCTAAAGTTCTCTTCTAACTAAATATTTTTATTTAAATTATTTTTAAAAATTGTGTTTTCATGTTCCATTCCCTTTTATATCATCAGTAGTTAGCCCCACACCTGGAACTTGATACTATAAAAATTTGCCAGAAGCAGTGGGGAGAAGCTCCGCTGAGGTGACAAAGCCACGCTCTGTGGTGTCAACGTGCAGACATTGCAGAGAGGCTGTGTGTGCGCCAGGAAGTCCCAGCAGCAAAGATGTGTCCTCCTTAGAGCCAGTGCAGATCTAACCACATGACGGAGACTCACACACTCACACCCACACACTCATACACCTGCTGTAGTCGCACACGCACCCTCACACACTCTCATGCCCCGTCACTCACACACTCACACCCACACACTCATACATCTGTCGTACTCTCACACACACCCTCACACACTCTCATACACTGTCACAGACACTCACACACTCATACACCTGCTTGTATTCTCACACCCTCTGACACGTACACCCTCACACACTCTCATACACTGTCACACACACTCACACACACACACTCATCCACCTGGTCGTATTCTCACACACACTCATCCACCTGGTCG
>NW_003852422.1:2419732-2431263 GCF_000181295.1 Otolemur garnettii
CACTGTCACACACACTCACTCACACACACTCATCCACCTGGTCGTATTCTCACACACACCCTCACACACTCTCATACACTGTCACACACACTCACACACTCACACTCATCCACCTGGTCGTATTCTCACACACACCCTCACACACTCTCATACACTGTCACACACACTCATGCTTTCACATGCAGGCACCTTCTCCTACACTCATACTTGCACACCTCCTCACATTCCCAACACTCACACTCCCTCTCTCACACATGCACCCTCACACACACACACACACAGCACCACCTCTGGCCCTGTGGGTGTGAGTCATCTGACACACTCACCCCCGTGGTGGCTGCTCCGGGCACAGCCTGTGGAGTCCCACTAACCACAGCCGACCACCCTGGCCACCACTGTGCCCGCAGGTGGTGCTGGTTTCCCTTGTAGGTAGAGTGGAGTCGGGGGAGCCGCACACTCCAACCTTTAAAGTCCGTGACTGGCTTGTTCCTTACAGGCCTCACTTCATAGTCACATTTTAGAACATTAATTATTTGATTTCCAGCTTTTAGATAAACAATTTTTAGAGTACTGTGACAGAATCATAATTTTGCACAGAATTTTCTTCCGACGATTGACAGACCTAATTTTCTTTATTGTATACTGTGCACTTTGGTATTCGTGGGCATGTTCTGATAATCACAAGCTAATTTGCCAGCATTTAAATTTCAAATGTATCTCCCAGTGGCCTCAGAAATAACGAGTGAGCATAATTTCTTTTATCTTCTCATTTTCTTTCTATTTTGTCGAAAATTTACATTGAAGAACAAAACAGGAAAATGAAAAGTTTCTTAATTGCTTTTATTTTTAGCAGCCTTGTTGAGATAGAATTTACATGTCATGAAGCCTACCCATTTCCAGTGTATAAATCAATGGGTTTTGGCATCTTGGAGTCGCAGAACCATGACAATGTGATTGTAGGACATTCTCACCTCCCAGCAAGGAAGCATGGGAGCCTGGGGCCAAGGAAGTCTTTCTCCATTCTCTCTCCCCCCAACCCCCTGTACATGTCTCTACCCGCTGCTTGAGACACCAGGCCCAGTGCGCCCTCCTCTGTGCCTTGCCCATGGCTCTCCCTGCCGTGAACAAGCAAAGCTGCGCTGGGAGTAGGTGGGGAAGATGTGAGCTGGGCTCTGAAGCCCTGTGTTGGAACTGGGGGTTCTGCTCAATGCAAGAGCAAGTTTCCATCTCTGAGAATGTTCCAGAACAGACACAAGGACAGCCTCATCTAGCCAACATCTTTGACACTCCTGGAATGTGAGGTCTACATTGGCTTTAAGGCTACCAGCAAGCAAAGCTGTGTAGTATAAACAGACAACGGGCCAGCAAACTTCAGTACCTGCGCGCAATTGGCCATTGTGTCTAGCACCATGAATGTGCAGGTTACTGGGTGGGTGCTACTCAGTTAATCGCTCACAGCAGTGAAACTCCCCCTCCCGGGGTCTTCCATCAAGCAAAGGTCAAGTCCATCAGTGAGCTGCCGCTGCGCTGTCCTGCAGCTGCCCTTTCACACAAGCCAGACGCTCACCCCGATGTGGCCTCTGTAAGGAGCACAGGGGACACTCCCAGCGCGACAGATGCAGCCCACTTTCCAAGCTCTACCCTGTGTAGAGGGCTTTGTCCTTTCTTCTGTGCTGCCAAGGTGCCGGGATTGAAGCAATTTCCCTGTTAATTAGCCCTCTTCTAGTAGAATGAAAAACATGAAATTCACAGTAGTGATTTTTCAACTTGGGAAATGATTTTGCCGCAGAGATAGAAGTGCTGAGCAGTGTGGAATTTTGTGCCGTCTGTTTATTTTGATGATCTCAAACGTCCCTGCCATCTTCTAACCTTGGGGGTTTTCGGGGTTTTCTGTGGACGTCAGTGGTCGGTGGTCGTGCAGGCGCCTCCATCAGTGTGAGCTGCAGGGGCCCGGCCTGCTGACCCTGACAGCTACACAGACAGGCTGCTTTGCACAGATGATGGTCTGTGCCGTGGACCTAGGGTAGAAAGACCTCTGTCCACTCCCTGCTGTCAGTGGCAACTCTGTTTACCGCTGGTCACTTGTCTCCTCCAACCAACATAATGTCCCTTTTCTAATGGCAAAGCATAAGTAGATTAACCCCAAGACATGGGCCAATTACTTAGAAAAAAACAGCCTCTATCATGACATATCAAGGTCAAGTTCATCCACTTATCAGCTTATCTGCATGTGTGGTTAAATAGGGAGTCTCTGCACACACATGCACTCACACAGATACCACACTCACACATACACCCACTGCTCACACACAGTCACACACAACACACACTGATACCACAGACCACACACATGCACTCACACAGATACCACACACACTCACACTCACACATGCACACACTGCTCACATGCACTCACACACACCACACTCACACAGATACCACACACACTCACACAGATACCACAGACATGCATTCACACTCACACAGATACCACACACACCACACTCACACACACAGAGATACCACACACACTCACACTCACAAATGCACACTACATTCACACTCACACATATACCACACATATGCACTCACACACATGCATACACTGCTCACATACACTCACACACATACCACACTCACTCAGACACACACCACACATGCACACCACTCACATGCACTCACACACACTCAGACACACCACACACACACCACTCCCATACACTCACACACACTCAGACACACACCATACATACCATACACGCACACCACTCTCACGCACTCACACACTCACACTCACTCAGACACACACCACACACGCACACCACTTGCAAGCACTCACACACTCACACATACTCATGACATTGAAATGCCAAATTTCTGCTTGTGGTAATTTATTCAAGGTTCATGCAACAGAAAATAAAAATAGATGCTTGTATGTACCTGTTGTGATTAAGCTAGAATTCTCATAAATAAACCTTAAAAAGTACCTCCCCCCACTAGGTAAGGAGATAGGAAATGTTTCGATTTCTCCCTTCTGACATCAGCCCAATAAAATGTAACCATTGTCTGATGATGTCATCACTACAGATTGTCTCAAATTATTGTCCCGAAGAAGAAAAAAACTTTAACAATATTAGTGTGTGCTCTTTACACGGGCAGCGAGTTCCAGGAGGCATGACAGTGGCAGGTCCACTGAGCACGTGTCTGAGGCCAGTTCATAGAGGCCGTCCTTCCTGGAACGTCTTCTTTCTTCTGGTTTATCTAATTGTTACATCACCTTCTCTTAATCTGGAAAACCGTGTTTTATTGCCTGTGGGGTTTTTAACCATTTTACTGAATATTTCTCCAATTGGAGAGTTTTTAAGTTATTCTTGTCTTTAAAAAAATAGCAGCTAACACTGGCTGGTACCGGGCTGGCACCGCCGGCACCTCGCTGATGCCTGAGCGCCGTGTCTGAAAAGCGGACATTGTGTGAAGCCCGTCCCTGCTCTGCGCTAGACATTTGACACCATTGTCCTGGGCAGCCAGGGACAGTAAGTGCCACAATCTGCAACTGCCCCTAAGAAAAGACCTAAAAATAACTCTCTCGTTTACTAAAATACCCAATTGGGAATGTATCCATCACATTTTATAAATGTAAATGGCTACAGCTTAAGACTAGGTTTTTTAGGCAACAAATGATGAAAGTTTCTCTGAAAATATACAAAATAATGTAAACATGTTTAGAAGTGTGCGAGTTAAACCTGGTATCACATTTTGCCAAACAAATCGAGTTCAATTGTGGCCTTTCGCTCCCTCCTCCTCCTATGAAGGCAGACACCATGCAAGGTGGCCGAGTGCCACAGGCCGGGATTGGCCAGAGGTGCCTTTGGTTGAGAGGACGAGAACGCGTGGGGCACTGTCTGCACACCTCCTTGTTTAATCTGGAACACTGACAAGGAAACGTTGGGTGTGCGTGTATTCAGTAAGCAACACTTATAGAAAGGTCATGGCAAGTGATGCCAGTTTTACTTTATTATGAACCGGTAGGGTTTTTCTGTCTCTATGTTGGAGAGCTCTGGGCTTGACATGTTTCTCACAATGCTGTGGTTACTAGGAATTTTACCACTCTTGACTGGTTGCAAATAGATACCGCAGGATCTTTGGCTATAATCTCATTTGGAATCCTGCAAGTTGTTATTGATCTTCTCAAATAATATTGTATTTGGTTATTTAGCAAACAAACTTTAGAATCAGAAGAAAAGAAAAAAGAAATAGATGGTGAGAAGTTTCTAAAGTTCAGTTCTTAAAGAAGTAGGAGACGCCCTCGCATGTCAAGGCACATGCAGAGTCATTTCTGTGGCTATGGTTTTATAATTTATATGTGATGCCGTGTGAATGTTTGAAGCTGTTGATGATCAGAGCAATTTGCGTGCATAAGCAGTCACACCAAGGCAGACAGGATCCCGGCAGCTCAAGCGTCCCTAACTCAGAAGCCCTGGTGCTGACAGTGTCCCTGTGGTCCTGGAGGCGGCCACACCGCTGTGGCCGCCTCTGTGCTCCTCCATGTCCCCTGTGGCCTCCAGCTCCAGCTTCTCTGACACAGGTCACTGCCCCTGTTCTCCCTTCCCGCTGCTCTCACAGCTTCCCGCCCACCACCCCCAGCCCAGATGCTGCAGTGGACACGGGGGTGACGCCCTGGTCCCCTTCTTCAAACATGCCACCTTCTCTGCCATGTTTTTTAAAACTGCAATGTCCCTACTCCATGGTCTCCTCAGACAAGAAGTAAGTGGCTGGGAAGGGGTTGTACCCGTGACTGACAGTCACACACCCAGATGGCACCTGGTGAGCTGGGTACTGGCATTTGCAGCACCCCCCCCTTCACAGCATTCAGCCCAGTGGGTGGAAGGTTTCTCAGATGGCCCTTCCAGTTCTAGAGCTTCATTCATTGATCTCGATTCATTTAGGCAAAGCAGTTAGTAGGAGGATGAAAACATCCTTGGTGCCTCGGGCAGCTAGCGGCCAGTGTCTGGAGCCAACCAGCATTGCCCTCACCTGCCTGGTGACCAGGGCTGCGCCCAGCACTGCTGAACTTTAAAAGCTCCCAGATTATTACAACATGCAGGATGGGGGTTTCTGCCACAGCCTGCATGGGTTCTTATTCAACACCAAACCCTCGGCCTGGGCCAGGGCAGCACCAGGTGCTAGTGATGGGGCACCCAGGCAGTTTGTTCATGCATAGGCTGTGCGCCCAGCCCTGGGGTACTGAGTAGGGAGCAGAGAATTGGCACTTCAGGCAGATTCCCAGGGCCACTGCTGCTGCTCGCCTAGGGGGTCACACTCTCGAAACCGCTCATGACTCCCAACCCGCCCTCTGCCACAGTGGGCACTGTTAGTCTCCTCTCAACACACCTCTGGGACCCCCATCACCATTACCCCAGCCCTGCCTCCACCATCCTTGCCTGGGTGGCCCTGTGGCCTCACTGGTCTCTACTGACAGCCCTGTGGGCCACCTTGTGCTTTCAAAATAGACAACAGCCACCCCCCGAGGCCCAGACCCCTCGTGTCTGGTTCCCACCTTGGAGTATGACACCTGCCATTCCCCCTGGTTCCTTCCCGATCACCCCCCAGCCTCGGGTGCCCCAGACCAAGCCTCCCGCTGCTGGGACCCTTTTCTTCAAGTAACACTGTGCTGACTTGTTCACCAACTATTTCCCTCGTTTCTGTCTCCTGTTGTGCGAGGGGAGGGCAGGGGCTGTGCTGCCTCTGCACCTGCAGCGCTGTGACAGTGGGCGGGGGGGAGACCTGCCGGGCTTAGGGGGCTGCGGGAGCTGAGGCTGGGAGATATAGGGGCTCAGGGAGGTCTGTGGGAGTGGTCGGGGCTGGGGGGTCTTAGGTATGGGGGGCTATAGGAAGCTGAGCCTTGGGGGCCTGCAGGGGCTGCAGGAGGCTGTGAGGGACCTACAGGGGTGGGAAGCCTTGGGGGCTGGGGGCTGCAGGAGGCTGCATTGGGTTCTCTCTGACTGGGTAACAAGTCACTATACACTTGGCCTTGGGACAAAGCCCACTCTGAGCTCAGAGTCTGGGGGCAGCCCATCTCCAGGGCCACACTGAGGGGGCAGGCAGCCCAGGGCACTCACAGAGGCTCTGGGAAGGCATCCACCTCTGCGCTCATCAGACTGTTTGCAGAACTGCCCCGGGGTGGCCATGGGAGTAAGGGCCCGAGTCTCTGTGCTGGGGTCACTGCCAGCTCCAGTCGCTGGGCTCTCGGGCCCCTGCTCATGTCCCCACCACCCTCATACCTGCAGCAGCCTAGAATCTCACTGACCTCCATTTCTACGAACAGCAGAGAAAACTCTGCCTTTGAAGGGCTTCCTCAGCCAGGTCAGGGATGCCTGACAATCTTTCTTTTGTCCTGTTATATGACAGTCATAACAGATGCGTCCTCATAGTCAGGTGCTAATACACCCAAAGGAGTGGGGGGATCACGCCAGGAGGGGCTGTTAGCACTGTGCGCAACACGGCATGGGCCACAACGCTGGATCGGTGGGAGGTGGACAGACGGAAGGACGGGGGGGGTGGATGGTGGATGGGTGGGTGGAGGGACGGGTGACTGGGTGAGTGGACAATGGGTGGTGGGTGATGAGTGTGGTAGATGGGTGGGCGGGAAGGTGGGAAATTACTCTAACGTAAGGTGCTCCCAGGCTGGTCTTATAGATCTAATCACAGCAACAACAGCCCTCGCTGAGCGTGTGATGCACCAGGCCGAGTCCTCTGAGTGATGAAGGTGCTTGTCCAAGCAGTACCATGAGCCGCACCAACCCTAAGGTCTGCTCTGCAGAAGCGGCAGCCAGGCCTCAGAGAGACTCATCTGCTCTGTAGAAGCAGCAGCCAGGCCTCAGAGAGACTCATCTGCTCTGCAGAAGTGGCAGCCAGGCCACAGAGAGACTCATCTGCTCTGCAGAAGCGGCAGCCAGGCCTCAGAGAGACTCAATTCTGGCCTTGAGATCACATGACAGGTGATGGGACTGAGAATCAAAGCCAGACCTTTGGTCTAAGCAGCCAAGTTCCCATTTAGCCCAACAGTGTTCAGGGATCAGCACTGTGCAGAGTGGCCCAGAGCTGCACGTGACGCCCTTGGCTATTCACGCCCACGGGAAAGCAAGTCACAGTAGTGGCAGTGACGCCCCTCTCCTGGTGGGCGTCTTTTGATGCCCCGGGTCTGTTCACTGTCAGTACAAAGGCACAGTGAGGATCACAGGAGGTGGCACATGGTACAGAACCCATGTGGATATTGGGCTCTTGTTGAAAAAGTCTCCTATCCCTACCCCGGCGGTGTCGGGGGGCTGGAGGAACACTGAGTGCAGAAGGAGCTCTGCTCAGCAGGGTACGGCCACCACGGCCACCATCAGGCGTGGCCAAGCTGAGAGGACCCTCCACACAGGGCCTGCCTCTCCTGTGACCCCTCCCCACTGCAGTGGGGGCTCCAAAGCTAAACTATTTAGAGCACATAAAAACTATATGTTCTGGTCACTCAAAGGAAGCAATTGTGTAAGTCGGGTGGGTTGGTGAGATTGGTTTGTGGAAAAGTTCTAAAGAAATCTCTGCGGGTAGCAGGGTGGGGGTGGGGGGGCCGCATGCCTCTCATAGAAGCAGAATTTCTGCCATAGCGAGTCCACAGCCACACCATGGGCCTTTTTGTTTCCTGTGCCCTCCTTGTTGACCCTGAGCACAGGGTGCCAATGACACAGTATTCCGCAAACAAGGACAGCTCTCTCCATCCTGGCCCACACGGCCAAATTCCACCAGTCTCCACAGGCACAGGCCTTCCTGAGAGGGCCTAGTAGCACCCCAGCCCCTGGCACAGCAATACACTTGTCACTGTTGTCCCAGCCTGAGGCCCCTATGCAGGGAGCTGCTGGCCATCTGCCTGCTGGACAGGAGCTCAATGCTCCTCAAAAACCCATGTTCTGGGCAGTGCCTGTGGCTCAAGTAGTAGGGCGCCGGCCCCATATGCCAGACGTGGTGTGTTCAAACCCAGCCCCAGCCAAAAACTGCAAAAAAAAAATAACTGTGTTCCAACCAGGGAGTCTGCCGGCAGTGTCCCGGTGGGCAAGTTTGCCCCGGCCCACTCTGCGGTCCGTGCATGGCCCATCTAAGGTGGCCAAACCAGTGAGGCATTCGGGAGGTGCTGACTGGAACCCACATGTGGGAAGGGACTGGAGGTCTGCAGTAGAGCCAGGGCAGTCTTTCTTCTGCGGGTCACCATGTAAATGGGATGAGATGTCCTTCTATCAGACGCTGTGTCAGCATAGCAGCGTTAAGTGACCAGGAAGCTGTGTTCAGATAGCAAAAGGCCCGTCACATGCTGTCCTCAAGATGAGAATCTGGCTGAGACCATCTCTGCCTCCTTTCTCTTAGCTTTACAATTTCCTGCAAATTGGGGGGATTGCAAGCTGCACCTGCAGAAGGGGGCTGAGGTCCTGAGTGGTGCTCAGGGCAGGGCCGGCCATGTGCACGGGCTGGGGCTATTCCCTGTCCGCCAAGCTGCTGTAGGTCGAACCTGTGATGGCCGCAAAGTGCCCCCCACACCCCCGACCGGTGGGAGCACATAGACAGTGGACAGTGCACAAAGGCCCTGGAGGGACACTGCACTCCAGTTCAGTGTCCTGAGTTTTTTTGTGTCTCTCCCTGTGCTGGAGGAAACAGCATCACCTTTTCTTTGTAAGAAATAGGGTCTCTTTGCAGTGGTCACCTGTTGGGCAGCTTTCTTCAGCTCCCCAGAGTCTCCGCGCTGCCTAAGATTTCTTGACCATAGAGGAAGTTGGTGCCCTGGACTGAGGGCACTGAAGGACACAAGCATGGGTGTGCATGTGTATTCTCACTTCACTGTGACAGCTGCCCCCTGAAAGAAGGCTAAAAGCAGGTCAGTTGTGGCAATCCACATTACCCCATGGCCTCGATAGTTTTGGTCATCTTGAAGATACCATCTGATGAAAAAGCATAGAACAAATGTGTGAGTTTAAAAAGCATGAATTCAAAAACACTAAATCAAAAGCCAAATAATTAAAAACTTTCTCCATTTGAGGACTCCATAATAATAGTTTTCTTAATATATTCTATGCTACTGTTCTGAGTTAATAGCTAAAAATTAGTTTGAACAATTATAGAAAATAACACATTTTAGTATATTTGGACATACAGATTTGTTTTTGGAAAATACTTTCTGAAGTGACTGAGAGCTGGAAAACCAGATGGTGGACAGGAAAGCATGGACAGCCCCAGTGCGGCAGAGGTGCACACCCGCTCACCCCGCCCTGTGCCCTGGTGCTGACCGCCAAGGCCCGTCATTGTGTGCAGGCTTCTGGGACTCTGAGGCGACTGCCCTGCTCAGAGTTTTTTCCATGCAGCCCGGTGGAAGTCGTGCCCTAGGTTTGAGGGTGTCCTTCGAGCACTTTCTGCCTCTAGCATTAAAGCAGGGGTCAGACAGAAAGTGAAGGCTGAGAGCCCGGGGTGCCCACTGACCACTTGTGAAACTTCTGACTGTCGCCTGAGCTTCCAGGAACCCTAGTTCTAGCTCCTTCATTTTCACTTTATGAATCCCCCAAATTTTCTCATGGGTAGTAGGCTGGGAACTGGTGTTCTGAGCTGAGAAGCACCCCATTCCTGTGTGGGGGCAGACCAGTCTGATCTGGCCAATTGTGACCCTGTGTGTCACCCCCTTCCAGGGGTCTGCAATTTCTGCAAAGGGCTAGGGAGTTAGATCCAAATGTCAGGGCTGTTGGGGATCTGAGGCCTCCATACATCCTCGAGCCTCACCCCCACCTGGGAGGTTGCTGGATGGGCTGGACACCACACCTCAGGTGGACCTGGGGTGGCCTGTGTGGACAGATGTGTTCCTCAGCCCTTTATCCTGGCATGATGCCCTCCCATGCTGTCCATTCCAAAATTCTTTCTTCCATGAAATTACAGCACCAGTGCATGATAACAAGTTCTTTTTTCTTAATGTCTTAGCTGGCAAAATAAAAACTAGAAGTCCTGCACCGGTAATACAAAGGCCTGTTGTTTTTACATGATTTTTACTGCATTAGTGGTGACCGATGTCTGGTATACCCCATATAGATGGGAACGGTGTGTATAAACAAAATCACCCCGCAATGATTCACACTGGGAGCAGCCGTAACCATTCATCTTTACAGTGTCACACGGGGGAAATGTCACGTTACCTGAGCAATGACCCTTTTCACTGTCTCCTGTCTCAGTTGAGCTCTGCTTGGGTCCAAATGTGAAATTTTATTAAACTTTCCTAGTGAAATTATGTTCAGATGATTCCTTAGGTCTAATGTTTTGAGATTTCTAATCACAGGAGAAAATGTAACTTTAGTGAGAAAGTGGACATGGTGCCACCTTGTCCGCAGGGTGCCCTGTGTACTGGGTAACTCTGGCAGCGAGACACGGTGCGACCTTGTCCGCAGGGTGCCCTGTGTACTGGGTAACTCTGGCAGCGAGACACGGTGCCACCTTGTCCGCAGGGTGCCCTGTGTACTGGGTAACTCTGACAGCGAGACCTACATTCACGGACGAGGTGGGTCCCGTGTCTTTGCTCTGGTTTGCAGAGCGATACTGGCGTGCCCTGGGTTCTCACAGACATTTTGTATCCCTGTTGGCCTGCAAACCTCTGGCTTTAGAACACAGTTGCAAACCCAGAAGGTGCAGCCGGCCAGCCTGCGCTCACACAGGCCTCACTCCTGTGCTCGCCTCCCAGGCAGGCTGAAGGTGAGGCAGCAGCACGGAGCCTGGCGTTGGCAGACCAGCAGCAGGACGGGCAGTGCTGGGCCCTTACATGCTCTGAAATCACTTTCATTGTAGTCACTACCACCACAAGTGTCGGAGAGCAGGACAGGCAGCCGCTTTCGTGTAGGGCAGCCATCCACAGGGTGAACCACAGTTATCTGGAGAAAGGATAGATGCTGCCCGCTGCTCCTCTGCCAGTTACAGAAGGCGTATTAGGACCCCACCCCAGTGCATTTTGATTACTGGGTCTGGGGTATGCTTAGGAGCCTGGATTTTTTTCTCACACATACGGACTTTTGGCAAAATTTATTACTGGTTTGTGATTGGAATAGCGTGTAAGAAATATATGCTCTGGGGTGGAGCCTGTGGCTCAAGGAGTAGGGCGCCAGCCCCATATACTGGAGGTGGTGGGTTCAAACCCAGCCCCAGCCAAAAACTGCAACAAAAAAAAAAAAAAAAAAAGAAAGGAAAGAAAGAAATACACACTCTGGGTGAAAAAAAAGAACGTGTGAATATACAACAGTGTTCCCTCTGTCCCTGCGGTGTAGCTGGAGGCCATCTCCCTCCGCCCCTGCGGCGTAGCTGGAGGCCATCTTATACGGACGTTGTCCCTCTGTCACTGTGGTGTAGCTGGAGACCATCTTATACGGACGTTGTCCCTCCGTCCCTGCGGCGTAGCTGGAGACCATCTTATACGGATGTTGTCCCTCTGTCCCTGCGGCGTAGCTGGAGACCATCTTATACGGACGTTGTCCCTC
>NW_003852422.1:2431313-2437719 GCF_000181295.1 Otolemur garnettii
GGACGTTGTCCCTCTGTCCCTGCGGCGTAGCTGGAGACCATCTTATACGGACGTTGTCCCTCCGTCACTGTGGTGTAGCTGGAGGCCATCTTATATGGACGTTGTCCCTGTCATTTTCTGGTTATAGCAAGATGACAGGAAACTGGCAGTCTTCTAAGTACACATGGAGGTATCCACTGTAGATTCTAAATCAGTGGTTCTCAACCTTCCTGATGCCACGACCCTTTAATACAGTTCCTCATGTTGTGGTGCTACTACATGCTATGAAGTAGCAACGAAAATAATTGTATGGCTGGGGGTCACCACAACATGAGGAACTGTATTAAAGGGTCACGGCATCAGGAAAGTGGAGAACCACTGTATAGTGACAGGGCAGTACTTGGATGGGCAGACTGCCAGGGCAGCAGCGTGACACCTGGGACTCCTAGGCCCTCTGCTTTGGGTCCTGCCGAGGACAGGTAGGGTTGGAAAGTGTGAGTGGTTGTGCAGGGCACCGAGGTGCCCAGTGCCCGCAGGGACACTGAGTCCTGAGTGTCTCAGGGTCCCTGTTGCTGCAGGCGGTATCCTGGTGGGGATCTCAGAATCTTGTGAAGCTTCCCTAGAGACATCACATATGGGTGGTCCCTAAGCTCCTCTTGGGCACTGTATCTCCTGGTCAACCCCTCTTTTAGCAGCTGTAGTCCAGAAGCACTTTAGCCATCAGTCATCTGAGATCAGATTTTACCCTAAGAGGCAAAACCGAGCTGCACATAAGGCCATCCTGGACCAGAGGAGGGGCCAGATATCCATCAGCCAGAGCCACAGGCACAGGTGTGTTTCCTAAACACAGATAGGGTACTGGGCCGGAGCTGACATCAATCCCTCCACCTCTCCCTGTTTCAGATTTCTAAGCCTCAGCTTTCTTCCTTGAATAAAAGGTCTAATGGAGCTGCATGCTCTGCAGGGGCACAGAATGCAGGTACAGCAGAGTGCTGACCATGCCCAGCAAAGCTCTTCCACTACCCCCGGGGCAGCAGCATTTGAGGAGTGGGGTCTGAGGATTGCACTGTGCCTTTCCATGTGAAGAAACATGGAAGCCCAGCCTGACGTCTGTGGGCCAGGGGCAGGCTCCAATTTGTCCCCGGGTCCTTCCCGCTGTTCCCTGCCCTCCAGCTCCCACCAGACCCACCCTGGAGACCACAGCCCACCACTCTGTTGCCCCCAGAAGACCTAGGGCTCAGGTGGACTAACAGACGTGGGAAGTCAGGACCACCAAGTGGCCCTCTCCGATGTGAGCGACAAGTCCAGGGGATAAGTTTGGATTGGAGTCCAGGGAAGGACAGAGCTGGGAAGGTGAACTTTTTCTTCTGGTACTTCAGAGCTGCATGTTTATATTTAGAATATTAGAAAATATCCTGTCTGGCCAGAAAGAACTAAATTATACAATTGAAATGAATTTCCAGAGTTCTTTAGGCTATGGGTATAAAGACTTGAGGACTCAAGGGGAATTCTTTTTTTTTTTCTTTGAGGCAGAGTCTCACTTTGTGACCCTCAGTAGAGTGCTGCAGCATCGTAGCTCAACCTCAAACTCATGGCCTCAAGTGACCCTCCTGCCTCAGTTTTTCATTGTAGTAGAGACCAGCCTCTTGCTCAGGCTGGTCTCAAACGTGTGAGCTCAAGCAGTCAACCCCACTGGCCTCCCAGAGTGCCAGGGTTACAGGCACGAGCCATCACACCCAGCCACTTAAGGGAAATTCTCATTTTAAAACAAGCAAATAAGGAACAATTCAGCAGCCGTCGTGCCAATGTCTAAGTTCTTACAGAAAAGATTGAAGTATTTGGAGTATGTTCCGGAAATACCAGCATCTGTGTTATTAGCAAACAACTCAGGCCGTGGAGCATCTGCCAAGGCCACTGCCCTGTGCTGGGCAGGCTGGAGACACTCAGCATGGTCCCCGGCCATGGGGAGGAGGTCACCCGACCAGAGAGACAGACAAGCACATGTAAAAGGATTTAAAGAAAACTGAGCAGCCGCCTGCGGTGCTGGTTGTGGGGACAACGTGTGTTCAGAGAAGGGGAGCTTCCCGGTTGGGCACACAAATGCTGCCGGAGAACAAGGGAGAAACTGAGGCAACACGGGCAGGGAGGTTGTCTCCTGAGCACGTGAGAATGAGCACTGGTCGGGGCACATGACTTAGGGGCCTCCCGTTGCAAACAGTGCAGAGAGGCCCACAGAGGAGAGAACAAGCAGAGGTGGCAGAGCCGGGCCCAGCACCAGTGCCAAGAGTGGAAGGAAGAGGGGAGAAGTGGGGGGCTTGGTGTGCTCAAGGGAAGCAGACGGAAGCAGCTGGACCATGGCAGAGACGAGGCTGCTGTGACCCCTGGGTGCAGCTACCTCAGGTCAGGCACCTGCGTTCTTATAGTGAACATCATCTCCCCGTTATCAGGGCCATGTCCTGGCAGGCTTGTCTGGCAGGAGACGGTTCACCCAGAGATGATCTGGTAATCCCGTCAGTGCTGCTGAGATCAGCACCAGCACATTGTCTCACCCTAGTTTCATGCAAGTGATTCTAGCAATGACATGAAAGTATGTTGTTTTCTTCTTAAGAGTTTTCCTGCTTTTGTAGAATTTGATCACTAATACAGAAAACACTAGAATTGCATATTCTGGTAAAAGATCTGCATGTGTCCCTGGTTGTGTAATAAATGCTATGCTCTACAGATGTAATCTAAACTAAAAGTCTGTGTTGGCTTGAACTTGATTGGAGGGGATATTAATCGATGCACTCAAACGGCACCGTCCCTACCAGAAAATGCTGCAGGTCCCCAGATTCAGACTTCTCACCACACTTCGTATGTGTTGGGAGAAGCTACTTTGGGGACACAAATGCCCTTTTCTGTGCCTCACAAATAACTGTATTCAGAGACACAAAGCCCAACTGTTGTAAAAATATTAGTATTCAGATGCTCTTGTGTTTTGTTAATGCATTTAATTGTGCACAATATAGCTATTGTTTTCCTTGAACATTTGCATTAATTTATATTAGCTAGAATATAAAGCAGCTATAAAATCACTATTTCTGTTGCTCTTGCAACCTATAAATAAGCATTGCATCCCTGCAGAAACCACAGCTTTACACTGACCATGGTATTCATGTTGCTTTTCCAAACAGTACCATGCAGTGATGTATCTAAGCACGGTAAAAATCTTAATGGCCTCACGCAATTGAATGTTTCGTGAAAGGACAGTGCACTGAAGACACCCCCCCACACAGCTTATTCTGTTTTTGCCACGCCTGTCCTCACTCCCTGACCTGTTTCTGGGGCTCAGCGCAGACACACCACAGCTGTCTGTCTTCCAGGAGCTCGCATAAGACCACAGCGGGCTGGGTCCCTGCTGTTGCATCTTTCTTTGTCCCTGCACATGTGGGGAGGAAGGTCATCTATCTGCCTGGACATGCAGGCTTTCCAGCGGCTGCATGATAAATGTCACTACCGGGCAGTTCCTTGACCTGTGTGATTTTGAGGGAAGAAATCCATAGGGTTGGACCCCTTTTCCATTTGTTGCATAGGTTTGTGAAAGGGTGTGTTGTACTTATACAAACTTCCACTAATGGACGCACCTAAAGGAAAATGACCATGGCCTCTCCTTGTGTGCCACTGCACCCAGAGCTGGTGTCCTGCCCTCCGCAGGCCCTGATGGGACGTTGGTAGAGAAGGAGGCTGTGCCACTGCATGTTCTCAAACTCAGACAGGGTAGCTCCTTCCAGCCGGACACAGAGACCTGGGGAAATGCGGAGAAGGAAGGAGCTGCCTTAGAGTCAAATCCTGACAGTGGTTCAGAACCAGAAGACACTTGTTAACATACAGCAGCTCACTTCCCCCATCCCCGAGGGTGGTGACCTGGGAAGTGGGCAGGCTGTGCCATGACTTAGTCAATGGTTCAAACCACTGAGGCACAAGGCAACTAATTTCATTTAGAGTTTTTATGGGAATCTGGCTCCTGATGGTGCTCTGCCTCAGAGCATGGGGGGGGGGGGGGGGGGGTGTGCACATGTGTGTTGTGTGCAGGAGGGAGGGATTCACCTAACCTCATTGAGTCTAAACTTCACTCACGTGACAAACCTGTACTGCCTGTTTCCCGGGGGCAGATGGAACGATCCATCCAGGGTCCTCTCCCTGGAGTCACCTTCTGAGTTGCCAGTACCAAGACTTTCCCAAGTGTAAATGTTGGGGAATACTTTTTTAAGGGGTAAAATTCTTCTAAACATTCAGTTTAACAACTCAATTTTCCCCGACTTGTCTTCTCAATCCACATAAAGAAATGCTCGCAGAATACTTACTAGTGGCAGCCAAACCGCCTGAGAAAGCCCTTCTCACAAATGTGCTCTAGCAATGGTGACAAAGAGGTCGCACTGTGGGCCTGAGCCTGTCCTCAGAGAGGTCTGCTCGAAAGCACAGCCCTCAGCTGTGGTCTGGAACTCGGGATTCAGGCACGTGCCCGCCACCTTCCCTGATCTGCAGGGTGGTCCCTGTGCCCAAGCAGTCCCCGCAGGTGACGTGAAGAGTGCCGTGCAGGCTCATTCCCTGGGGGGCCTGGGATCATGGCCACAGGGGGCAGAGGCAGCCCCACCAGCTTAGGACCAGCCTGGTGGATGGTGCTTCACAGGCAAAGTCACAACGTTTGCTGGAAAATTCAGTGTGTCTTCTGCAACTCTGCTCCATACTCTTTTCACTGTCATAAGATATCGCTGTCGTAAGTCATCATGGTGACAGGGCCACTCACGGGGTCCTGGAAGTCCACCCAGCACATCACAGAAACTGAGGCTCCTAGGGATTGAACACTGTCACCCAGAGACGTCCTCGGAGGAGGCCAGCCTGAGGGGCCCATACATGCCCTGCACTCCTGCTCCCATTCTAGGCCCAGACTCCTTCTTCACTTATGTTCCAGGCAGACCCGGCCCCTCTCCCAGCCCAGCTGCACAGGGTGAGGAGCCCAGGTCCTGGCGGTCCCTCCCGCACACACGCACTGTGGGACACACGCCTCCTGCTCTGCCCTGTCCAGTCTGCTATCAGCCAACAGGGCTCCCCACTCCCCAAACCCTGCAGCACTGGGTCTTCTCTGCACCCTGTGACACTGTCATCTGCCACCCTTTCTGACCCCAGCACAGCAATTCCCCTGCTGTCCAGCCTTATTCCAAACTGATTCCTGCCCAAGCCCCTGAGTGGGGCCTGCCTTTCCTCTGCCATAGGCACTCCCTTCACCCCTAAGCCCTCAAAGGCCCAGACTGCCCTCACCTCCTCTAACGCCTCCCTGGTGACCTCAGCCTCTTCCATTTTCTTTGTATCATTGCCTGGTAGGAAATCACACATTCTGCCAGTGTTCTATAGCTGCCGAAACAGATTGCCACAAACAACAGGAACTGGTTCTTTCACAGTTGTAAAGGCCAGAAGTCCTAACTTAAGGTGTCTGCAGGGCCCTGTGCCTCGAAAGACTCCAGGGGAGAATGTGCTGTGTCTCTGAATTTCTGTGGCACCAGCCATCCTAGTGCTCTGTGGCTTATACATGTGTTGGTCTGTCTCCCCCTCCATCACCACACTTACTCCCAGTGCACCTGTCTTTCTGTGCCCAGACTTCCTCTTCTTACCAGGGTACTAGCCATTGGATTAGAGCCCATCCTACTGCAGTATGATCTCATGTTCACTTAGGCACTCAGTAAATAATTGATGGATGAATGGGAGGATGGAGGGGTAGATGAGTGGATGGATGAGTGGGAAGATGGATAGATTAGTGGATGAGTGGATGGAAGAGGGGATGGATGGATGGATGAGTGGAGGGATGGGTGGATGGATGGATGGGTGGATGGATGAGTGTACGGATGGATAGGTGGATGGAGGGGTGGATGGATGGATGGATGGATGAGTGGATGGATGGGTGGATAGATGGATGGGTGGATAGATGGATGAGTGGATGGATGGATGGATGGATGAGTGGATGGATGGATGAGTGGATGGATGGGTGGATAGATGGATGGATGAATGGATATGTGGATGGCTGGATGGATGGATGGATGGATAAGTGGATGGATGGATGGGTGGATGGATGGATGGATGGATAAGTGGATGGATGGATGGATGAATGGATGCATGGATGGATGAGTGGATGGATAGATGGATGGATGGATGGATGAGTGAATGGATATGTGGATGGATGGATGAGTGGATGGATAGATGGATGGATGGATGGATGAGTGAATGGATATGTGGATGGATGGATAAGTGGATGGATGGGTGGATGGATGGATGGGTAGGTGGATGGATGGGTGGATGGATGGATGGATGGATGAGTGGATGGATGGGTGGATGGATGGATGGGTAGGTGGATGGATGGGTGGATGGATGGATGGATGGATGAGTGGATGGATGG
>NW_003852422.1:2437815-2439930 GCF_000181295.1 Otolemur garnettii
TGGATGGATGAGTGGATGGATAGATGGATGGATGGATGGATGGATGAGTGAATGGATATGTGGATGGATGGATGGGTGGATGGATGGATGGTAGGTGGATGGATGGGTGGATGGATGAATGGGTAGGTGGATGGATGGATGGATGGATGGATAAGTGGATTATGGATTTATGGATGGATGGATAGTGAGTGGATGGATAGATTAGTAGATAAAGGGATGAATGAGTGGAGGATAGATGGATGAATAAATAGATGGATAGATAAGTGTGTGAATGGATTAGTAGATGAGTGGGTGGATAGATAGAGTAATAGATCAGTGAATGGGTGGGTGGTTAGGTGGATAGATGAATGAGTGGATGGATGGATGGATGGATTGTTGAGTGGATAGATCAGCAGTCCTCAACCTGTGGGTCATGACAGGAACTGCATTAAAGAGCTGTTGGATTAGGAAAATTGAGAACCACTGGGGTAGATGTATGAGTGGATAGATGGATAGATTAGTAGATGAGTGAATAGATGAGTTCATTGGTAGATGGGTGTATGAATGGGTAGATGGATTGGTCCATGGGTGTATGAATTAGTAGGTAGGTGGATGAATGGATAGATGGATGATATTACAGGAACGTGTGAGGAAATTCACGTTTTCTGTAGGTAAGTAATAGAATTTGGGGAGGAAACCAACTAACTGATGTTCATTTAAACCTAACTTCCTATAACTTGTGAGCAAATGGATTTTATTGCCATTTTTGAGAGAAAGCTCTATTTTTGGTGAAAAGCTATGTGGTGGTGGTATGTATACCACATTGCTCCTATAAACGCTGTAATTGTTATTGCACAGAGGAGAAGCCAGATGGAAATGTGCTAAGCAAGCAACTCTGATGTGTGAGGCCCTCGTGGAATCTGGGAGTGAAGGAATTCTAAATGCCCCATTTCTTCAAAGCATGAATTGGAAAAGGATGTGGGAAGTTCCATTTCTACC
Source organism: Otolemur garnettii (assembly GCF_000181295.1). Classification (NCBI taxonomy): domain Eukaryota; kingdom Metazoa; phylum Chordata; class Mammalia; order Primates; family Galagidae; genus Otolemur; species Otolemur garnettii. Next base: position 2,438,794 of record NW_003852422.1, read on the forward strand.
AAAAACACCTTTTGTCAGAGGAACGCTCCCAGTGAGTTTCGTTTGCTCACCGGTGGCCCTTTGGGAACAATGTCCCGTGAGCTCCCTGCCCCCGGGCTGTCCAAGTGCAGCCGGGCAGCGCCCACAGAGACACTTGCCATGCAGCTGCTGTGTGCTCAGGCCACTTCATTAGGAGGCCCTGCCCGCCTCACCCAGAGCACCAAATACCGAGTGACTGAGGTAATCCTAGGGCCTTCCAAAAAGCAGAGCCGCAGCCAGGATGCCCATGCTGTTTCCTCTGCAAAGTCAGTCTCAGGCTGAGGGCCCCACACACACTCCGTGGGCTTAACAAGAGGCAGCTAGTTAGAGACCCCTGCAAGAAAGCAGCTTTGTCCCGCGCTGCTTTGCACAGGCCCGTATTCATGTCTCATTGTTGTTTGCAGGAGAGGCAGATGCGGACCAGAACAATGGGGCCTCCTCTCAGGACACAGCGGTGACAGACTCCAAGCACACAGTGGACCCAAAGAATGCCTGGCAGGACGCCCGCCCAGCTGACCCGGGGCGCCGCCCCCACTTGGTCCGCCTCTTTTCCCGAGATGCCCCCGGGAGGGAGGACAACACCTTCAAAGACAGGCCCTCCGAGTCGGACGAGCTCCAGACCATCCACGAAGACAGTGCAGCTGCTCCCGAGGGCCTGGATGTGATGGCAACACAGAAGAGGCCCTCCCAGAGACACGGATCCAAGTACCTGGCCACAGCGAGCACCATGGACCATGCCAGGCATGGCTTCCTGCCCCGGCACAGAGACACGGGCATCCTTGACTCCATCGGGCGCTTCTTTGGCGGTGACAGGGGTGTGCCCAAGCGGGGCTCTGGCAAGGTGAGCTCTGAGGAGTAGAGGAGCTTTAGTTGAAATGGTAAAGGAGAGAAAAAGTCTGTCGGGGGGAAAAGCCATCAGAGGATGGACTGACCTGCAGCTCCCGTCTCAGGCTTGGGCCCTTGCTGGAAAACGTGCACAGCCGGGCATGGGCCTGGGGGTGCTGCTTAGATATTTGTGTTAGCATGCCCTCTGCTCCCCTCACTGTGGGGCTGTGATTGCCCTCTGCTCCCCTCACTGTGGGGCTGTGATTGCCCTCTGCTCCCCTCACTGTGGGGCTG
>NW_003852422.1:2439950-2457333 GCF_000181295.1 Otolemur garnettii
CTCTGCTCCCCTCACTGTGGGGCTGTGATTGCCCTCTGCTCCCCTCACTGTGGGGCTGTGATTGCCCTCTGCTCCCCTCACTGTGGGGCTGTGATCAGGGTGTGGCTTGAGAATGCAAGGACGTCCTGAATTCCAGATCCCTGAGGGTACTGGGCACCTGTGCTTGGGGGGCTCTAAACCGATTTTGCCTCTGTTGTGTGCTTCTGGGCTCAACAATACATTGTGCTCATTTTGTTCCTGGAGTCGCTGCTGCTGGCTTCATATTGCTCCCCAACAGTCATACCATTGATGGACTTCTGAACAAGCGCCTGTATTTAAATCCGCCTTGAGCAAACATTCTCTTCTAATTGTTTAATAGAAAGGATAGAGGGATAAATGAATGTCAATGAATCAAAAGTTTATTATTTTGTGATTTCATTAATTTGAATACAGAGTCTTAGAAGTTTTATTATTTTAAAGCAACTTTTCTGTGTATAAAAATGTATCATAGAAATAAGAGCTGCTGTGTGATCCTGTTTCTAAGAGTGGTTTCTGGCTTGGACCATGAATAGACAGTCTGTGTCTGGTGTTGCTTTAAGAGCTGATCCCCGGCGGTATTCACGTTGCAGATATGAAGCATTTCACAGGATCTGTTAGAGCAGTGGTTCTCAACCTTCCTAATGCTGTGGCCTTTAATACAGTTCCTGTGGGTCGCGACCCACAGGTTGAGAACCACTGTGTTAGAGTGTTGGAGAGTTGAGTGATTTGGAGAGAGAGAGAACTTTTTCCGGAAAATCCCCTGGGGTATTGGGTGTTCTTGCACAGCCCGTGAGATGCAGCTTTCATCTGCTGTGTCCTGTGCTGACTAGTCTCTGGGAATATGAGGAGCTTGTGAAGAGCGCGCTGGACAGAGCCCCTCATGCTGTTAATCTGTAGCTATCAAAGCCACTGGGCACCTTAGAATTGGGGTCTGCAGCTGCGGTTCTTAAAATTATCGATCACGAAATGGTTGAAGATAAGCATGTCAGTTTTACCCTCCCAAGGGGCTTTACAGCACATGGAAACTTTAAGCAATGCTGTGGTCTACCCCCTGCCCCATGTGGGGAGGTCGTGCTGGGACGCGGGGGTGACTTGTGTGAATAGCACAGTGATTACGGAAACTCTAGTCTGCTTGGTTCATCTGGTGTTTGTACTGGTGGACGTTTCCCTTTACTTTTTGGCAATAGTCCCTTGCCTCAAAATGCCACCAGCTGCCCTACTGCTAAGGCCTCTCCCTGGGTCGTGCTTTCTCAAGCACAGCCATCAAAGCCCACCGGGCATCCATGGGTGCAGCCGCCTGGTGAAGCTGCTGTCATACGGAGCTCCAGCTGTACACAGACCACCAGTTTTGAAACCTTATGCTATCCAGCTTAATTCAAGGAATAGGAAAATGTATTAAACTGAGCAGAAAAGATGAAATAGCTGGATAGCATATATTACAAAGCTTCATTTCAGTGATAATGGTATCAGGTCAAAAAAATAGAGAAAGCAGCATGTGAATCACTGTGGCTTTATCTCAAAGTAGACTCATAAATACATAGATGTTTTTCTTCCTTTATGTGAGATTAGGACCTTTATTGTTTTAAATCTCTTATATTCTTCCATATTTTCAAATAAAAGGTTTTGGTCTCAGAAGTAGTCAAACTGTTGGCAAAATAATACCACCATGTTGTCAAGGACCCAGAAAAATCAAAACATTTTCACAGGATTTTAAAAAATAAAAGCAGTTTTAAATTAGTTGTTTTTAAAGTGTTAATATATCAGTTCTTTTCACTACTGAGTGTTACATAAAGAGGACTTTTAGATATAGTGTTACCCTGTGATATAAAAACAGTCTCCATCAGGGTTTGGAGAGAGAGAGAACTTTTTCCAGAAAACCCCCCGGTGTACTGGGGACACATTTCCCTGGAGGGCCCTTGCTTAGAGTAGGGGACAAATAGCAACCTGTGTCCCACCCAGCTCTTACTATGGAGTCCTCTACAGGCTGGAGATGCCCCATGCCCGCCTCACCCTCTACCCCCCACCTACAAACCCTCAGTTGCCCTGGAAGCCAGGAATATTCTGTGGTTTCAGTTTTGGTTTTATGTTGTTTTGCTTGTTCATTGGTCAGGAGAACCCTCCTTTGTGTATGCTAGAGAAGGCCTCAGGGTAGACTTGAGACAGGAGAAAGAGCAAGGGCAGGCCGGATCACAGCCCCTGACCAGGACATCCTGCCCTCCCTCTGTCCTTAGCGGGGAAAGTGATCATCCACTTCTCTGTCTAGATCAGCTTCTATTTTTCACAGCAGGATCCTGACAGCCTTGAAGGAGCCCCTCCCCACGACCCTGTGAAAGAGGCCATTTGTCCTGACTGCCCTCCTCTGCTCTTCCTGAGGGCACATGACACCGGGGAGGGGTGCTGCCCACCCCTGGGCCAGGGAATGCACCAAAGACACCCACCCTCTGTGTGGCTGGGGGTTGACATTCAAGAAAAGTGCATTAAAAATTCCTTGAGGAGGCATATTCTTTTGAAAGCCATAAATGAAAAGTGCATTCATGGGAAGGAAGAAAAGGCTTGTGTTGTATTTAAGGAACAGGAATGCCAGGGCTTGTGAGGGATGGGTGAGTGCGGGGCAGGGGACTGGGCGGGCCGTGGCTCCCTCCCTCAGCCTGTCCTCCTCAGCCTCACTGCCCCAGGCTCAGTCCCGCCTCAGACCTAACACCTGAGGCCTTGAAACATTGGCTTTGAACCGCCAATACTTCATCTAGAGAGGAAGTAAGGATTAACTCCTGGACCATCCATAAGTGAGAATGCCACCATCTCCTATTCTCCAGATCATACACTTTCCAAGGGTTTTTTCTTTTTTAAGTTGGGTTCAAGACTGATGAGTTTCCCTATGCTTCTTTATGTTTTTAACATTAGAAGCTCCACTATAACCTGCTAATCTCAGCATTCCATTATCCAACAGTCAGTGCCGCTCCTATGCCACTCACTCGGCCATTCAGGATAAGAACCGTTTCTGTCACTTAATGCTACTGGATATGATGGGTCTTGTAAGTTAAGCCAAATGTTCTGTTGCCTGATTTTTTTTTCATTGCATTTTAATTTCATTAAACATATTGTCATTCTACTGGAATTTAATTCTTCACTGTTAATGTGACACCCTAATTCTGTGCGTTGTCATCCCACGGGCACGTCCCCATTTGGGGACCATGTGACGGGCACAGGGGAGAGCCAGAATGGAGCCAGTCGTGAGCTGTGTGGTCAGGGACTTGGCCATTCATCACTTCTGTTGGATAAGAGATTTGGCCAGAGATCCTTCAAACAAAGTCCAAATAGGGTGGGTGCCTTGATAGCTGCAGCAAACAAAAGCCTTCCCATGTTTCTCATGGAACTCCTCTGGAAGAGCAGTTACTGGTCAGGGTTTCTCTGGCTGCACCCCCAGCTCCCTCCTGTGCCCTCTGTGGTCCCCGCAGCCACTGCCCACAGGGTTTGACTAGACATCAGTTACCCTAGAACTCGGTGTGTCTGCCCCTGTGGGGACTGTGCCGCCTCTTCTGTACAAGTGACATGTTGTGAATTATGTGAACATGTTTGATGGTACTTGCCTGTGGTGGTTGTGTCACAATTTGATTTTGTTATGAACTTTTGCTTTATATATATTTCCTCCTTTTGTGCATTCATTAAACAGTTTAACAGAACAAGAATGGTGTACTAATTGCATGCAAACTTTTTTGAGTTGTCTTTGTTGGTCGTCCTGCCTAAGCAAGTGTGCTGTGCTTCTGGCATTTTGTGGCCTTGTGACATAGCCAGCAGGTAAGTCTGCACACCTGAGTCCCTGACACTTCCACAGGGGTGTTTGAGTCTTTTCTGTTCATTGACAGCGGAGTGTCCTGGTCCCTCTAGGTGCTTCTGATGCTTTCCCCAAAGCTCACAAGCAGGTGAGGGGAGGGCAGGGTGCTGGGTCACCTGCTGGCCTTGGTGCCACCTTGGACATGGCACACTCGGGGCACACAGCACAGAGATGGCTGCCCCACACCCCCGGGAAGGACATGCACAAAGGTATCAGAGGAATCTCAGGAAACTGAAATGAGGGGGTCCAGTCTTCCTGAGAATGGCGATGAGTGTGTGGAATTAGGGGCAAATTGGGGGCAGTTCAGAAACAAGGGAAAGACATGGAGAGACTTCGGCAAGTTCTGCCCTCAGCCTGATGGCAAGTCCTACCCCTGGGCCCCATCCTAACCCATCTCTCTCCTTAAACTCACTTCCACTTTAAGGCATTTATTTCCTTCACTATTGATTTTCCTTTTGGTTAAAAAAAAATACATCTATATATGTATATTAGCCATTTGGTGATGGGCAACTTTGATTGCTCCATGGAGAGGTTGGCTTCACAGCAGAGGGGCCGTGGCTGTCTGAGGCTCAGCAGGCGGCAGCCGGCGTGGACATCACACCACATCGTTGGTGTGTGGGGCTGTGGAATCCCCACCTAACTCTGCTTTAATATGTCATTAGGTTGTCATCATGCCTGTCCCCAGGCTCCAAATGCTCTGAAGTTCTCCCACTTCATAAAAAAAGTAAAAAGGAAAACAAAGTGTCGTGAGGGAGCCCCCAGGGGCCTTCACACACACAGTACCGAGTGGCCAGTCTTGCCTCTCCCCGTCTCTCGCCCTTGCCAGGTCGCATCCCCAGCTGCTGGATGGCTTATTTTCCCCATTCTATAAAGACGCATCTTATACTCATCTCATTAGACCTGAGGTAGAGAGGAACTCAGGCCCGTTTCCCTTCCTGGCTCTAGGAGGCCTAGCTGCTGGGGGGCCCAGGGCACAGGCTTCCTACAAACCATGGACGGGACCCCTGTGTCCGCCCCAGCCACGTGCCTCCCCCCCACCAAGGTGGACGGGTGTTTTGGGAGAGCAGGGTAACTGCAGCCCCCCAGGGCTACATGAAGATGCCTCAGCAGGGACCTCTCCACAGAGAAGAGATGTCTAAGTAGAGGCAGGGTCAATAGCAAGTCCTTCTCTGCCTGGATTGAGGTCTGCAGCACGGTCTTGCCAGAGGCCACCTGCTAAGGAACCTCCCCATGGAGAAGGCCAAGTCTCATCAAGACAGTAACTTCCACAGGCCAATAAGACCTCCTCTGGGATGAACACTCAATTTCCCTGCTATTTGTCCAAGATTGTCAGGTCCCTGGTAATTCCTGCTAATATAGAAGTAAGTGGCCTCTCTCCTTCGGGGACTTTACAACTTATCCTTAAGTCTACAGATGAGATGAACAGCTCAGGACATGCTCCCACAGAGCAGCCCTGGGAACCCTGGTGTGTTCCCTTCCACAGTGCCAATTACGATTCCAGAAATGCACTGACCCTCTTCTGCGTCCGGGCTGAGACCCACCCTAGCCGAATGCTACTCTCATCCAAACTGCCCCTTTCCTCTCTAGCTGACACAAGGCATTTCCTGACACCCAGTACGCTGATTCTATCGCCTTCGCCCCCGTCAGCCCTCTGGCTCCAGCCCCTCTCTCTGCTCCTTGCTCCTCCTCTCTCCCACTCCTCCTGCCCCACCTCCTCTTCCATTTCACTGTGACAGTGAAAATACAGCTTCCTGAAGGCCATTTACCTTGTAATCTCAGTTTTCTTTGGGGTTTTTTGGGGGGGTGGCATCTCACTCTGTCACCCTGGATTGAGTACTGTGGGGTCATAGCTCACAACAATCTCAAACTCTTAGGTTCAAGTGACCCTCCTGCCTCAGCCTCCCAGGTAGCTGAGACTATAGGCACCTGCCACCACCCCCACTAATTTTTGTAGTTTTATTAGAAACAGGGTCTCCCTCTTGCTGAGGCTGGTCTCAAACTCCTGAGCTCTGATAATCCACTCACCTCAGCCTCCCAGAGTGCTGGGATACAGGTGCGAGTCACCGCAACCAGCCACATGGTCTTTCGACCGTGCTGCTCAGAATTCACTGATAAAGCAAATACTCAGTGGAACTGATAGAAAAAAGAGAATACACTAAATTAGGGGCAAATGCTGCTCAGGAAGATATATAACAATGCAGTTAAAGTGAACCCACGGCTCCTGGGAAGGCACATTAACGGAAGTTCCTGCTTCTATTAAATTCTGAAATTTCACCAATACCAAGGAGGAGTGACAGCAGGGAAGTGTGAGTCCCTGGAGTGGGCTACAGTGCCTTTGAACTCTGTTGCTCTTAAATCATGTCCTTAAGTCTACAGAAAATGTGCAAGAGCCCATTCTCAGACAAATTAACCCCCACAGAGCAGAAATGATTTCCACCTGCAAATTTCATGCAGAAGCTCACACACCTGCTGTGGAAGGGAAACAATGAAGGTCTGCAAGTCAGGTTGGATGTGAAACGCATCCATTGCAGCACAGACAGCAGAAGTCCCTGTTAGTGCACCTGCTGGGGTCTGGGACGGCCTGCCTTCCTCTCAGGAACTAGCCCCATCTGTGCCCCCAGGTCCTGAGAACATGTGGGCCCACAGCTCAGTGCAGAATAGGCCCTGGAAGAAAGCATGGCCCCTGATCTTCCCTTCTGTGCCTTCTCTCTGCGTGTGTGCCCCACCAAGCCTTCTGTCCCCTTCATCACTCCCTGGTCTGTACACCTGTCTGCTCACCGACCCTCTGTTGACAGTCCCCTCCAACCCTCACCCCTGCTCACTCCTCCTCATCTCCTGGGGTCTCGCCAGCCGGCTCTAGAGGAAATTTGCTGGAGTCCGTGGGTCTCTGCCAGGGCCCACCGGACTCACTCCACCCGCTCTGTCCCTCGGCAGGTCCCCTGGCTAAAGCAGAGCCGGAGCCCTCTGCCCTCCCATCCCCACAGCCGGCCTGGGCTGTGCAACATGTACAAGGTAAGACGCCGCGGACACCCTCCCATCCGGGCTGGGGCCACCATCCTCACCTGGGCTCTGAGCTCTGTGGGGGGCTCCAAGCGTCTGCCCTCCACCTGCACAGGCAGGGGCTCAGGGAGACATGGCTCCTGGTCCTCAGTGCATCCAAAAGTTGGCAAAGCAAGGGAGGCAGGTTTTGAAAAAGAGACAGAAAGACCTGAGAGGGCTGAGAGCACCTGCCCTTGAGTGCAGAGGGCTCCGCCAGGCAGAGCATGCTGTCAGGTCAGAAGGGACCACACCCGTGGAGTCGCAGCACGGTAAGGAGGCCTGCTCCCTATGCCAAGGCCAGAGGTGCAGCCCTGGTGACACTCACAGGCCTCGGAGGGTGGGCCCAACCATGGCCACGTGCTCACCTGAGCTCAGTCTGCTCTGAGGAGAGGCAGCTGGCAGACACCTGCACTGCTACACGTCAGCCAGCTAAGCTGTACAACAAGCGCCCTGGGAAGTCTAGGCCCCTGGGTGTCCTCACTGCCCTCAGCGACACCACCCCTTGTCCCTAACTGGCTGCTGCAGCTGCCCAGGGGTGATGGCAAGGATGGGGCACTAAGGAAAGGGGGAAGGAGCCCATCCTGAAGGCCCCGTGAGGAGCCTCCCTCGCCCACGCCCTTGGGCACCACACAGCCTCGGCTGGCCAGCATGCTGCTCGATTAAAGCAGGCGCTGTGGTCCCTTGGCACCTGGGAATGCTCTGATGTCCGGCTATTGAGGGAGGACATTGCTCAGACGCGGTTGGCTGGGCTCCAACGGTGAGGCAAGGAGGGAAGGAGGTGGCAGAGCCGGCCTGGAGGGAGCTGCACTATTCAGGGGCAGGGCATGAGGAGAGAGGAAGGTGACAGTGACCACAGAGGGCTGCAGAGTGCTGGGGTCATGTGCTAAGCTGTACCCCACCCCATGCCCCTCTGTGTGAAGCTGTGTGGTCACTGCCAGGAGAGGACCAGGAGAAGTGAGGGGCATTCCACTGGCTCCCGGGGTGGCCAGCCCAGGGCAGAGGCTGAGAGTACAGCAGGGCAAGCCCAGGCTCGGGCCCTGGGATAGCCCCTGAGCAGTGACCAGTGGGCTACTGGTCCAAGAAGGAGGTGGAAGGACCTCTCCAACCCGGGTGATCTTGGTGGCACTGGCCTGGACGCCTGGTCGAGGGTTTGTGTCTAACTTGAACCGTGTCTCATTGGCGGTCACTCTCACAGTTTCCATTTTGAAAACAAACACTATGCCCTCCAGTAGCTTCCGAGGGGCCCTGGTCCTGTGGGCTTGTGCTCCCTGGACAGCCTGGGTGGCCAGCTAGGCTTTCCAGGACAGGCTCAGGGCGGCCACATCCATCTGCTGCTTCCCCAGAAGAGCGGAACTCCACACAGGTGTGTGATGTGTCAGGGAGAACATAGGACAGCCCAGCATCCACATGGGGACCTCCCCTGCGGCCTCCCCTGTGTGGGCTGACCTGCCCCAGAGCACAGCACGTCCCAGGGAGAAACCCCGGACACATCCTGGAGCCGGGACAGGAGAGCTGGGGCCATTTGCAGATTAGAGCAAGAAACCATGGCAGAATATTTGATTTTTCCTTTTTAAAAAATAATTTAGCAGAGAAAAACCAGCCCTCTGTTCTCCCACAGCTTCATCCCAGACCTGGTCAAAAATAAGCAGACCTGTAGGAAGGCTGCCTGTGCAGCCTGGAGCTTCCCTGCAGCTGGGCTCCTGGGGTGAGCACAGCGGCCGCTGGCTGTGAGCGCCCTGCTTTGCTGTGCAGTCTGTGGGTCCCCATTCTGGTCTAACTAGGATTTGGATGTCCTTGGCAAACACACGTGGGAAGAATTAAAATGCAGAGAGTGCCAGATTAGGGGAGGGGCAGTATCTACACCACTGTGAAATGGAGGGAGACACAACTGACCGACCGTGCTGCCCAGCAGACGCTGTGGCTGTGAAGAGCGGGACAGTGTCAGCCTCAAGGAAGGGTTGCAAGGTTGGATGCGAAATGGTTTTGAGCTACGCCTGTCCTCTGGACTCTGACAAAGCCACAGGGAGTGAGCCTGCAGGAGCCAAAAGTGTGCTGGGAGCTGCAGGCTGGGTAGACAGGGCTTCTCAGCCAGGTGAGAGCAGAGTGGGACCTGGACTCCCTCCCCCCACTCCAGGTGCCAAGACTGGAGAGAGACGTGGGCAGATGGCTGCTCTGCCTCAGCCCACCTGCTTCTCTGTGTCTGGCTCTCCCTCTCTGTCCCTCTTTCCTTCTGCAAAAACTCCAGGTAGGCAGGACACGCCCCCCACTATGAAATAGGCAAAGGATATTGGCGAAATCGTCACCTGGCAAAAGATAGCTAGTTCCAAAGCTGTGGATGACATCCCCAGACCCAGAATCCCTGCTGGGCCTGATTCCAGGAGACTGAGCACTGCCCTCTGTGCACGTGTGGCAATCATTCCTTTGAGGACGGGAAGGTAGCAAGGAACAAGTATCAGTGATTTGCACTTTGAGAATCCAAAAGTGAATTGGAAACACAAGAAGAATTCTGAGGCAGAAAGAAGGAACAGCACACACGACAAGAGATGGGCGATCCCCCCAGAGGGAACAGACACCTGCAGAGGCTGCCGAGGGGCCCCTGGCTGGAGCCGGGCAGAGCCGGATGGACGGGAGCACCACCCTGCCGTTGGTTTCATCTGAAGTCCTCCACCTCACTGCTTGCAGACCGACCCGTCACTCCTGGGCTGCCTTGGAGGACACTGTCCACTCAGTGGGCACCTGCAGGTTTACTGAAAGACACCCCTACTTCTGAGCCTAGAAGCTGCCACCCCAGCACACAGGCTAGGAGTCCAGACATTTCTTGTGGGAAAGTGCAGGAGAAAGAATCCAGAACACAGGGTCGGGGCTGACTCCACCACGGGGCAGCGGGCCCCAGCCGGCCCCAGCCGGCGTCCAGCTTCCCTGAGCTGCAGCACCTCGCCATGGGGCAGCAGCAGTGAGATGTGGCACCTGCCCTAGCACTGGTGGCTTCTGTGCTCCTCTCCTGCACACACAGGTGCTGTCCCGACCCTGCTGATGGCACTCCAGCAAGGCCAGGAAGATGCACAGCGGCCACAGAGCCCATGGGGGTGCAGCACTCACCCTGAAGGACCCCTGTGGCCAGCTGTGTGGCCTTGGGCCAGTCATATTTCTGCTCTCAGGCCTCAGTTTCTCAACATTAAAATGGACGTGTTGGATCAGATGATTGCAGATATCCCTCAGAGACTGCATTCCCACAATCCCTCTGTTTTTCCCTTGTCTCCGCGGGAAGTTTCACAACACATGTGAAAACCCAGCTCTCGCTCTGACCCAGAAGGTTTGGGAGGCGACTGGGAGTGCATTCCGCATGCTACGTCTTGTCTGGGCTTAACAGCTTGACACCCATCTCTGCCAAATGCTGCTCACACAGGAAATTTGACTTTCCTCCGACTTCGTCAGGTCTGATGAATTGAATTCCCTCATCATTTCCCAAAAATGCCTCTGAGAACTTTAGACTTACTCTGACAGCTGCACAATTTGAGGAGCCTTTGCCTGCTGCTTGGAGAAGGTGCTGACGTGAAGGGGTGCTGGCCAGGGCCCTCCTGGCCCAGCAACACTGCTGCCCCTGCACCTCCGCCCGGCCCATGGCCTTTGCCTGCTGCAAACTGGTTGCCACTTTGCTTTTCCTTCCAGAGAAAACACGGCAGCCCGTGACCCCCAAACTGCAGGCCCACATTCTCTGCAAGGGGACAGTTGGATTCCAAAGCCAAGAAAAAGCATTTGGGGTAATTATGTTTTGTTTATGCCTCTATTTTGAAGTTAGCTTGATGTTTGTGCTGAAAAGAGTCTTCTGTGTACTTTGGACACATTGAGACCTTTAAGGTACTTGGAAGCAAAGGGCAAGCCGAGTGGTGAAGTCCAGCAGTGACACCTGCGTCCTGCAGGGATGCTACAAACCGCTGTCTGGAACAGGCAGGCCAGCGTGTCACTGCCTGACTGGCAGCTCCAAGTCACCCTTCTCTTGGGAAACGGACATTTCCGAGCCTTCCCTGCTGGTGAGACCATTCAAGTCCTCTTGCCAGGAGCTTTCTACGGGGTCCTGAGACAGGAATGAACAGGGTATTCTAAACTGAGTCTCCCCCACTAAAACCACCCTTCCATGCAGGTTGCCACCCAGTGACCTGCCATGTGAAAATACACAACCATCTCTTCCCCACAAGGGCGGCTGTTTGTTCACCAACTGAGCCTGTCCACCCACCAGGACAAGAGAGCCAGGGACCAGGCACTGAAGCTCTTCCCTCTAAGGTTAAATCCCAGGTCAGAAACAGACAGTCACACAGAGAGCCATGCAGCCTGCAGCACGGAGGGGCTCTGGGCCCTGAGCTGCATCTCTTGGTGCCCAGCCCCTTTCAGAGGCAGCTGATCCGAGAGCAGAGAACCAGGTAGCCCCGAGCACACCTGAGAAAGCGGCATCCCAGCCTCTGCTTTCCGGTTCACCATTTGCTAAAAGTTGAAACCCTCAAACTTGAGAACTGCTCCCCATAGTCGTGGACAGATCAGAGCCTCAGGGCACCCTCACAGTGCACACCCGGACGCCACCACTGCCCGACAGCCAGCATGCGCCTTGTCCCATAGCTGGGAAGAAATATATTATCAGAACAGATGCCAGGAAAACGGAAATCCCGTCTAAATGAAAGTCTGTCTGAGTTTCTCAGGTGATGGAGAAAAGCCAGGTTGATACGGGGCAGCTTTCCATCCAGAAGGGAAAGGTCCGTGTTCTCAGTAACTCACGTGAGTCAGTGATTCAGCAACAAATGTGTTCTTAAACTCAGCAAGGATAAAATCACAGGAAAAACACATATATTATTCAGACAGAAAAGAATTCTGTCCCGATTGCAAAATCTAAAATGCCCCGAATTACCAGAAAAACCCAGTGCTCTCTCCAGATTCGTACACGTAGATGTTTGGCTAGAAAATGGAGTAACGGCTTCCCCAAGATACACACACAGAAAACTGGAACTGGAGAGAGACACAGCGTTCATGATCTGTGGGGTCCTGGACTTGCCAGCGCCATAGGGTTGGGGCTCCCGGAGCGAGAAAAGGGAGGGAGATCTGAACTCACACCTGGAAGACCAGGTTACTTTGTCACCAGCCTCGAAACTGTGGCCACACACAGTCTGGGCAGCACCGTGGCTGTTGGCCGGCTGCCCAGGACAAGAAGTCACCCAGCTCTAACCTCCAGCTGTTCTCAGGCTGCTATCTCTCCCTGGCTTCACGTGGCTCATGGGCCAACAAAACCCACAGCAACTGACCGAAGGAGGGAGCCGCATGTGTAAAGTCACTTAACCAGAGTTCGGGGTGCGTGAAAGGTGGTGGTAAGCCCCTGAAGAAGCAGGAAGCCAGAGAAGGGGCAGATGTGCGTCCTTTTCACAGCAAGCTACGTGTGCTGAGTCTTCATAGAAAGAACATGATGAAAAGAAGCATATCTGATTTTATTATCATTTTCACAAGAAAAAAAACCATTTCATTGATTCCAAATCTCACTCTGCCTTTTCCTGCCATGGAAGTTCAGACAAACAATGACGACACTTCCAAACTGTCACAGAGGAGCCCCTGAGACCCCTGGTGTCCGGGCTTCTTGAGAGCACCACAACCAGAGATTTCTCAGGGGGGCAAAAGAAAAATCAAATGCGTTCACTCATCTCTCTGAGGACCACTAGTAAACAGTGGTGTCCCACTCAACGTGAACAGCAAGTGTCCCAAATGCAGCCGTGTGGACATAGGAAAAATCCCACAAGGTTCAACCTGAACTTGAGAGGAATAAACATCAGGACGTAGGCTGGTCAGCTGGCTGGCCTCCAGACACACAGGCAGAACAGAACAACCCACAGGTGATATGACTGAGCGCTTGTGCTCAGGTACCACAGGGAGAGGGCCGGGGGCGCTGACGGGGCCTCTTGTTTTAAATGCATCCTTAGGTATACAAAGAAAGCTGAAGACTCTGGTGGAGTTAACTAGACTTTCATCTGTTATCTATCAGTGTTTGCCAACACAATTAGGAGCTAGTTTTCTAGTGAAGAATAGAAATTAAAACTTCTCTAATTCCCAAGAACAGGGATTTTTTTCAGTGTGCCATGAACATTTTTAAAGATCATTAATTAAATTATTTTCAAAAGAAGTTCAAAGTACAGTAAGTATATTCTTTTTCTCTTTTTCTTTTTTTGATCAACACAATTTAAGTGTTTAACAGAAGTTCAACTATAGGTTCAAGAGTAATGTGAAATTAAAAAAAAAAGAGGTTGAGGGCTGCGCCTGTGCTCAGTGGGTAGGACGCTGGCCCCATATACTGAGGGTGGTGGGTTCGAACCCGGCCCCGGTCAAACTGCAACAACAAAAAAAATAGCCAGGCATTGTGGTGGGCACCTGTAGTCCCAGCTACTCAGGAGGCTGAGGCAAGAGAATGGCCTAAGCCCAAGAGCTGGAGGTTGCTGTGAGCTGTGATGCTACAGCACTCTACCAAGGGCAACAAAGTGAGACTCTGTCTCTACAAAAAAAGAGGTTGAAAAATACTGGTTTAGACACTAGCTGACAAATCTATTCATTGATGTTGTCAGCAGATAATAATTTCTTTTTCCCGTATATGACTTAACATTTTTCTATTGAGTTCATAGTTCATCTTGATGTAAGGTAAGTCTACAAACTTTTGCAACCAATAAATACACCAAATACAATTCTTAACACCCATTCTTCCTCTTCCCTTTCCTCTCATCATGTGAGCAGCAGGTGAATTTCCTCATCCGCTGCTGAGATTCAGGTTTGTAACATGAGCCTCTAGTCCTGCCTCCCAGCCACAGCACCCAGCACGGCCTGGCAGCCCCAGGCTGGAGCCCTGGGAGTTGGGAATCAGGCCAACAGCCCATAAACCAGGCGTTTGCATCTCAACTTCCAGAGCTGTGAGATGACGTGGCCTCGCGGGGGCAGCACTGAGCGGCAGTCTGATGTCCAGGCAGCAGGGGTGGAACCCGTGATGCTTCTTCCCCTCCCGCCAGCCCAATGCTTATTGTGTGAGCACTTTTTCTGCCCCTTGTTCACACTGAGGCCCTCTGGGGACAGGGATAAGTTGTGCATTCCTGGAACGTGCATGAACTACCTAAAAAAAAATGCCAATAAGAAAACTGTCAGTTTTTAGCTACTGGCTTGACAGAGCTAGTGGATATGTCCTTCATACAGTGAGGACCAGCTGGCCTTGGCTTCAGGTGCTGTACTGATGGCCTCACTGAGGGCCCCGCTGTGTCTCTGTGAAAGATGTCCTGATACTATGTGGTGTCCTCATCTTGTGAACTCCCTACACAACGGTGGGGTGGGGTGTGGATGGGCCAGGTCTGGGGGGTGTGGCGCTCTGAGGGTCCTGTCATCCTCTGCCCAGCCTGTCAGCTGCATCTACTATTAAATAGGCCTGTCATCTGCATCTACTATTAACTACTGTGCAGCTCCCAGGAGCAATTCATCCACTCGGGAACAATCTTCCAGTCCATTCACTCATCTCACGTGTCAACTGATTTATCACTCATCCAGAAAGGACAAGCAAGCCAAGTCCCAGGCATGCAGAAGAACTCAGAGGTGCTCAGGGTCTAGAGCAGCAAGGGGTGAGCGCTTGGAGCCACTGTGAACTGGCTGATTCTGGGGAGAATTTTTTCTCTGTCACACAAGACATAAAGTTCCGAGCTTGACTCTCCCCTTCACCAACAACCACAAAACCTCAGAGACCACTGGATATTCATATTTTGAAGATGCAGCATTTTCTTCCCAGTGAGAGTGACTCCATCAATTTATCTCCTTTAATCAAATCCAAATGCAAGTGGGGGTACAGGCCAGTATCACCCCCACTCCACAGAGCAGCTGCTACATTCAAAGGAGGGGCTCCAGCTGGCTCTGAGGACCACCGAGCTTACAATGCCTCAAGCGAAAACTAATCCCCTCTTATCAAGTCCAAGTTTAAGAACTCCCAGATCTCCTGGACCTTAAGACAAATTGGAAAACTTCTAGAAATCCCTTCCTGATTTCTGCACCAAGGACAAGGGGCCAGATGCAACAGATGGGTGCTCCCTCTGCTGGTGAAGTCCCTTGTGGTTTTGTGTTTGCTGTCTTAACTCATTCTGATGCCAACTTACATTCATACGGAAAGAGATGGCTGACCTGCTACACAGAGGTTCTCAACCTGTGGGTCACAACCCCTTTAACAATGAAAATACAGCATTAAGAAGGTTGAGAACCACTGGGCTACGAAGAAAAGAAAAATCAGGTTCACAAACTGTGTGCATCATGTGATCACTTCATGGCACTCATATATTTTAGCTGAGTTTATGCACAAGACAGGTCTCAGAATGTGGTCATCTAAGTAAAAAGTTCATGCTTCCTAATGCCACGGCCCTTTAATGCAGTTCCTGTGGGTCGTGACCCACAGGTTGAGAACTGCTGGACTATGAATGCAGGTTGTCCCTGAGTGGGAGAGTTTCTCCCACAAGTTGCCTTACTTTATGTAATAACCTTATACAAGTATATATTATTTTTTCCAGACAATAGAAAAATTTTATTTCAAAAATTTGTCCAACCTTCACTTGTCTGAAATATTCAGGTCCAAGTAACCCAGTTGTTTTACTGAAATGTCCTGGTGCCATTCACAGACCAATGGCCACAAGGTCAGAGCTGTGGGTGTTCCCTGGTTTCCGATTCATCGTCACCAGACCCTGTGGCCACTGCCCGTTTCAGAGGACGACAGACCCAATTCTTCCTTTGTCTTTTAATCCTCTCAAAAGGAAAGGAATTACTTGAAACTGGAGAGACATAGACAAAAAGACGCAAATCTTGGCAAATAGCTGCAAACTGCTAGTGATCTTGGCTTTTTTCTTTAACTTTAGTGAGTGTAAAGTACTTCATTAGAGACCGCTAAGTCCTAAAAGTTAACAAGCTAATCAACGGCAAGTCGGTTCAGTTGGCCACACCCAAGGTGACCTTGCCCATTACAGTGCTGTGGGGCAGCGGCTCAGGACTCCTGAGGGGGCAGGTTGCGCCGGTCCAGGCCTCTGGGGGCTCTGCAGTGAAGGTCCCGCTCTGGCCTGTGAGGGGAGGGAAGTTCACTCCCACCCTCCTGTCCTGCCGTCCCCTCCCCCACTGCTTCCCTCAGCCCAGCACACTCTTCCCATCTCTCTCCTCTGCAGAATAGTAACCTTGTTTACAGCGAGGTGTGAGGGAATGACAAGGACCCTCTCTCAATAAGCTGTGAAATAAACCCTCTCCCAAAACACCACTTTTAAAATATGCCAACTAATAGCATGATTTATCGTCTCACCTGTACCTCATGGAAGCCGTGGACCCTGAACCTTCCTGGATCTGAACTGAGCATAATTTGGGGCATGTGGTGAGCACAGCAGACACACCAGATGATGGGCTGTGGAGAGGGGCTGCAGAAGAGGCCCACAAGCCCCAGTGAAGACTCCAGAGAAAGCAGGCTTCTCCCGGCTGCCACAGGCCCCACCTGTCCACATCAGAGGACAGCCTGATGAAGGACTCACACCCCAGCCGGCAGCCCCCAGCGCTGATTGCACACCCCTCACTTCATGAAGGCACCTTGGCCTTCCAGGTGGCCCAGGTCCGACATCCTGTGCTGGCATCATCCCAAGAACGAGGGACACTTGTTTCCTGTCAGCCTGTTGAGGACGGGAGAGCTGGCAGTTCAGGCATCACTTTTGTCAGAGTCACCCAGGGCTCAAGAAAGTCATGGCCAGACCAGATGAGCAGCACTGGGGTGAGTCTGGGTCACTCGGAAGCTGGATTTATGGATGGGCCCAATGTCCCACATCGTACTGTGGGGTATTGTTCAGCCTTAAAACGGACAGAAATTCCAACACAGGTGACAGCACGGGTGACGCCTGAGGACATTGTGGTGAGAAAAGCTGGTCAAAAAGGACACGTACTGAGTGATCCCCCTGCATGTGGTCCTCAGAGCTGTCACCTCCATAGAGTCGGAAGGTGGCCTGGTGGGTGTCCCGGCTACGGGGCATCAGTTAGGGTCTAACAGGACAGAGTTTCAGTGTGACACTGAAACAAGATGGAAAGAGTTAGGGCAGTGGCGATGGCTGCACTGAACTGCACACTTAAAAATGGTCAAAATGGTAAATTTTATGTTATTATATATATCTTACGACAAGAAAAAACTTTTTGGGAAGTGGCTGAGACCTGGTGCCGAGCAGACCAAGAAGCCTTGTGTCTGGGCATGCTCTCTGCACAGCACTGAGCCTTCCACACTTAGCACAGGGCACTTCCGAGACACAAATAAATGATCTGAAAATCAGGAAACACCCAGGAACCCTCACCAGAGAATAAGCTTCTATTCTTTAGAACTGAAAACTTTCTCAGGGAGCCTCTGCTCAGTTCTGTGTCTTCACACGTGAGACCAGCAGGACACACCAGGTGGCTTCACACGTGAGGACCAGCAGGACACACCAGGTGGCTTCACAC
>NW_003852422.1:2457705-2466006 GCF_000181295.1 Otolemur garnettii
ACCAGCAGGACACACTAGGTGGCTTCACACATGAAACCAGCAGGACACACCAGGTCGCTTCACACATGAGACCAGCAGGACACACCAGGTGGATTCACACATGAGGACCAGCAGGACACACCAGGAGGCTTCACACATGAGACCAGCAGGACACACCAGGAGGCTTCACACGTGAGGACCAGCAGGACACACCAGGAGGATTCACACGTGAGACCAGCAGGACACACGCCAGGTGCTGCTCCAGGCACAAGCTGTAACCATGGAGTCGGCCCCGGACAGGAGCCGTCCAGACCCACCGTGAGCCCTTTGCGCAAGGCCACCATTGAAAGAAGGTTTTAGTTGTCCCTTCTTTGTCCACGTTGTACTCGCTGAGCTGCTCTTTATGACTCAAACTGCCAAAAGCTTCGGGTGTCATGCAGAAGTTTTTCTTTATTCCTCTAAAATATTAAAATCTAACTGGACAGCCAAGATGCTTCTGGGAGACTAAAGAGAACAATCCAGTACCAGATGGGGTGCTGCAGGCAAAAGATGCCATATTTTTCCCAAAACAGAGACATTTGCAAGAAGACGACACTCTGAGCAAAGGTAGTCACGGGAGCAGGAGCCCAGAGGTAGGCGGAGGCCGTGCAGCAGAGACGGCCAGAGCGCTGAGTAGCAAACTGCTAATGTGGGGAAACTCATGATGATGGAACGCCTCTGTCCACTCAGCTGTTGGCTACGTAAAGATAGACCTTGTTAAATGACCTTCATTAGTTAACCTTATAAGTTGACAAAGGGAAACAGTCTTGTTTTTGGTGTACAGGTCTGTACGTTGTAACAGGTATACTAGGGTGACCAGACGTCCTGCTTTTGGCAGGACAGTCCTGATTTTTAACAATTTGTCCCACGTCTCACAGCATTTTTAAAAAGTCCCAATTTTTGGAAAGAATGCACAAACAGGCAGGAGAACAGTAGGGGAATATATGGTTTTCGGCTGCCATGTGGCTATTTCACCAGGATATGAGTTTTATATTACTTTTGTTAATTTTATAATGTTAAACTATAATAATAACAAATAATTGCTGAGAAGTGATCATCCAGAACTGCTTATCAAAGTTTTCATCGTTGTCAGGCCCTGCTCCCACCCCGCCGCCTCGTCAATGGTGTCCCGCTTTACCAATGTTAAAATCTGGTCACCTTAAGGTATACAGAATCCTGTGGCTCTTACTGCCATGAGAGCCCGTCTCCCTGAAACCTCCCTCCTGCTCCCCGCTGTGATCACACTGCATCCTCTGCCCATTCCCTGACCCTGTTCTGGCCAGCCTTCCGCTCTGTGATGTCATGTAAATGGAATCAGACGCAGGACTTATAGGTAAATGCCTTCTTTTACTCAGCATGGTGCCCTGGAGATGCCTTTGAGTCGCTGCATGTATTGAAAGTTTGTGCCTTTTCAACGCGAGTAGCATCTCATTTGACATGAGGACATGACATTCTCAAAAAGACTGAACTGTGGAGAGGAAGGCTGGCCAGACATGGGTCAGGGAATGGGCAGAGGGGGCAGTGTGAGCATGACAGGAAGCAGGAAGAAGGTTTTCAGGGAGACGGGCTCTTGTTGCGGTAAGCTGCACCCAGCTTGTTTAGACCTCCAGCCACTGAAGGACATTTGGGCTGTTTGCATTTTTTAATTATTATGAACTGAGCTTCTGTAAACAGTCACATACAGGTTATTGTGTGAGCTTAAGTCATCATTAAAATTTACTCTTCTCTCAAAAAAATGATGACCAAGCCACTCACTACAAAAACCATTTTCAAAAATAAACGATGTCTCCTTCATTATTCAAAGTAGGAAATGACATCACCAGCTCACATGGTAAGTGTATTATTAACTTTATAAGAAACAGCCAAATCGCTTTATGGAGAGGCACTTTGCATTCCCACAGCAATACAGGAGAGTTCCAGCTTCCCATCCTGACCCACACTTGGTGTTATCAGGACCTTTATTTTCAGACATTCCAACCGGTGTGTACCAGTATCATCACCCGGTTTTGATTTGGTTTTTTAGCTCTCTTGCTAATGGCTGAGGACATTGTCTCTCCCTTTGCTTATTTTTTGCCTGTATAGCCTCTTTGGGGAAGTGTTTATTCAAGTGTTATGCAAAATTTTTAACCAGGTTGTTCGTTTTCTCCCCATTGAGTCTTGAGAGTGGTTTACATACATATTCTGGAGTTCAAGTCTTTGCCAGATAAGTGGTTTGCAAATATTTTCTGTCTTTCCTTCTTTTAACAATATCTCCTGCAGAACAAAAGTTTTAAACTTTGATGCAGCCCCATTATCCATTTTTCTTTTATGAATCTTGCTTTGATATCAGGCTAAGAACTTGTTGCCTACTCGAAGCTCATGAAGATTTTCTCCTCTATTTTCTTCTAAAATCATATTTTCACATTGTAGCTAGAGATCTGTGATCTGTTTTGAGTTAATTTTTGTATAAAGTATGTACTTGGGTTGGGGGGCATTATTTGGCTTATTTCCTATATCACTTGCTGAGAAAATATCTTTCACCATGAAATTGTCTTTACACTTTTGTCAAAAATGGGTTGATCAGATTTGAGTGGGTTCATCTCTAGACTCTATTCTGTCCCACTGGCCCGTGAGTCCATCCCTCCTCCAGGACCTCCCTGCTTTGATTACCACAGTTATGCAATAAATCTGAAGATAAAGTAATGCAACTTCTCCAACTTTATTCTTCTTTTTCAAAATTATTTGGTTATCTTAATTACCTTACATTTCTATATAGTTTTAGAATCGGTTTGTCTATATCTAAACAAAGTCCTGCTGGAATGTGGCTTGGAATTGCCTTATATTTATAGGTAAATGTGGGAGAGAATCGACTTCTTTACTGTGCTGTCTGCCAATCCATGAACATGGTCTCTCCCTTCCTGTAAGTCCTCTGTGATTCCTTCCCCCAGTGCTTTCCAGTTTTTTGCATATTCTCACCTTTTGTGTGGATTTATACTTGATATTTTGTTTCTCCGATTCTATCACATATGGTAAGGTTTTTAACTGTTTGTTGTTCACATGTAGCTGCTTGACTAAGTGTCCTTTAGCAAGAGGTTATTACAACCATGATGCACCAATAGCGTTATAACCGTATGACGATCTCAAATTATCTGTGCAACTATTTGCAGTCAAAAAGCCCAAGTTGAAGTTCTCGTTCTGATGAATCTATAATCAAAGAAGTAATATCATTCCATAATGATTCTGTGATCTGTTTTGAGTTAATTTTTGTATAAAGTATGTACTTGGGTTAGGGGGCATTATTTGGCTTACAATCTATTCAGTGTGTTGAGTTCTGTATAAAAAATGATCCAAGTAGTGTACATGTTGATCCAACAACAAAAAAATCAATGCTTATTGCATACTCCATTCTGTGCTGAGGGCCATAAATAAACCAAATGGCTTTTTCATGAAAAAGTCTGACCCCTTATTTCACAGAGAGCTCTAAAATAACTTGCCAACTTTGGGCAGTGCCTGTGGCTCAGTGGGTAGGGCACCAGTCCCATATATGGAGGGTGGCAGATTCGAACCCAGCCGCATCCAAACTGCAACAACAACAAAAAATAGCTGGGCATTGTGACCATTGTATTCATTAGAAAAGTAACTTACAAAATACATAATTTTTATTTTATCATTCAAAGCAAGTGTGCAGAGTTCACATGTGAACCCCCACTATCACAACATGCTCTGTTACATCAGGCCACTGGGATAGGATCTAATAACTAACTTCTCTGATAGACATAATGAACACTTGAAGATGTTTGTCTCAAAGTAACCAATGGAAAGAGTTTCCTGGCTTGTCTATGTTTTTCTTAATTTTACACTCACTCTCTGATTGGAGGAGAATGTGGGAGCCAGTTCGTGGTGACTGAACACAACTGGCCCGTGGCACAGTCAGGCAGCACGGGCCTGAGATGCGATCACTGAGGAATCACGGAGAGAGAAAGTGGAATAAGAAGGCTGGGGGTCGAGCCACGAGGGCCATGCTCCCACTTCTGCCCCGGCAGTTCCTGCTTCTTCAGGCTTAAAGGCGCAGCGGACTTGCCTCTGAGAGACCAGGGTGACCACGTCCCTCCTCTGCGTGTGGGACTGTGGGGCCAGCAGTCCGCAGATGAGCACCTGCATACAGCCTCAGGCACGTGAGAGCATAGAGCTGCCGTGTGGGAGGAGCACGGAGTGAGTGGAGATCACCCCACCTGAGACGGGGCCACAGTCTGACTGGAAACGAGGCAATAGTTAACAAGCCAGGAGCACAAAACAAGAATGGCATAAATAAGGGGCAAAACCCGAGGCGCTGATTGTTAAGAAATAGAGGAAACAACACTGGATCCTCCTTCCATCTTTAATAAAGTCCAGAACTCTCTGGCAGGACGTCAGTCGCGTCACCTTCTCTGTGTGCACAGAATTGGACCGTGCCTGGCTGTGGCTACAAGTGAGGCCCGGCCCAGGTGTCAGGGATGAGGAGCCTGTCCTGTGTCTCTGAGGTGCTCACAGCCCCAGAGGAGCAGGAAGAGCAGCACGTGGCAGCCCCGTGCTGCCCCCAGACCCCAGTGCGGGCAGTGTGAACCCACAATGCAGAGAATGGGCCCCACGCTGCCCCTACACCCCAGGTCGGGCAGTGTGAACCCACAATGCAGAGAACGGGCCCCACGCTGCCCCTACACCCCATAGTGAGGGCAGTGTGAACCCACAATGCAGAGAATGGGCCCCACGCAGCCCCCACACCCCACAGTGAGGGCAGTGTGAACCCGCAATGCAGAGAACGGGCCCCATGCTGCCCCTACACCCCACAGTGAGGGCAGTGTGAACCCACAATGCAGAGAACGGGCCCCTGTGCTGCCCCCACACCCCAGGGCAGGCAGTGTGAACCCACAATGCAGAGAATGGGTCCCGTGCTGCTCCCACACCCCAGGGTGGGCAGTGTGAACCCACAATGCAGAGAATGGGCCCCCACGCTGAGCTGCCCTGGGGAGCTGCAGCAGGCGCCCCCAGCATGTGCCTTTGCTCTAGGCCTGGAGTAGGGACTGGACAGAGGTCAGAAGGAAGGGCACTGTGTGCAGCCTGGGCACTCTGCACAAGGCCCAGCTGCCCAGAAAGTTGTCCTGGCCGCCGCATGTGGTGTGGGTGCTGGTCATGGTCAGGGCAGGTACCAACCAGAGAGGGCAGGTACTGAGAGCTGTGCCTCCCAGCAGGCTGAAGCCCGAGAAACAGCCTCTCAAAAGCATGTGGGTCTTAGGCCTCACTCTCCAGCAGCAATGGCCCAGTGGACGTTGGCAAGGGGAGGGTCGCTGTCCTCAGTGGGGAGAAAGCTAGGAGTGCTGGGAGTCTCGTGGGGCAGATGGTGAGAGGACGAGGGGCTTTGGGCCTCACGTTGAAGGGCACTACTGTTGCAGGAGGCCTGGGAGGACGGCAGCATCCGGGACCCTGCCTGTCTCCCTCTGTGGTAAACTGCTGCCAAGCAGAGCTCCCTGCTTGGTGCTGCTGCGCAATTCACCTGCTGCCCCAGAACGTTCTGGTCCTGCCGCGTGTGAATGGGCCCCAGGCACTCGTGTGCCTTCACCCCCATCTGCTTGAGATGCAGCAGTGGTCAGAGATGCGGCAGTGGTCACCCCAAACCAGGCATGCAGGACCCTGAGAAACACTGAGTAGCCACCTGAAAGGGGACAACCTGACCTGTCTTTTGCTGTCGTGGGTTGTTTTGTGTGTGATTCTTGAGTGTTTTCCTTTATTCAAAGCAGAAGCCTGCCAGGAAACTAGACCTTTCTCTCAATGCTCTTCCCGGCCTGCCACTCTCTTGGATAAAATCATCCTAAGTTACATTCCCTTCCTCTCTGTCAGTTTGTGACTTCAGGAGACCCAGTCACCAGGTCGGTGACAGGAATGTCTGCCTGGCCAGTAGCAGGTGCACAAGTGAACACCCCGCTGCTGGCCGGCCTGCCTGCCTGGCAGGGCTCAGCAGGGGCCTCCTAGCACAGGGCTGACACACGGGAGCAGCCGTCAGCTTCCCTGCCCTCTGGTCACCGTGCCTCTGTCTTGCAGGACTCACACCACGTGACAAGAACCACCCACTACGGCTCCCTGCCCCAGAAGTCCCAGCATGGCCGGGCCCAGGACGAGAACCCTGTAGTGCATTTCTTCAAGAACATCGTAAGTGGTGGTTTGGGGGAAGCAGGCGTGCGGGGGGGGGGGGGCACCACTGCTGCACAGTCCACACGGGACACAAGTCCATCTGTGCGTGACACCGGGGCCCCTCAGGGTGAGGCTGGCCCCAGAGCTCCACCCTGGCACCCAGCCCAGGCTCCAAACCGGTGCTTCCCACAGCATCTGCCCAAGAGCCCAGCCCTGTGCAGATCGTACCCCGTGTGAGGCTGGGGTCAGGAGGGAGGAACAATGTGCAGACAGGACACAGGGCGTCCTCAGACACAGGACTGCTCTGTGTGGGCTGTGACAGGGACCCAGCGACAGGAAGCCTCCACCCCGTCTCCGGGCAGTGGGGCTGTCACGGGGTGAGCGTCCAGCTTTGGACTCCGGGGCATGTTTTCCACTGACTTGCCTCCTCTGAGAGTTCTGGAGCATCCGCCTCCCCTAGACTAGAATCCTTACAGATGGGGAGTCAGGCCCAGAGGGGGCCTCCTCCACCTAAGAGGAGCTGGTGGGTGGGCCAGGCAGGGCCGGAGCAGCCGCCAGGGCCTGGGCCCTTGAAGAACTGGGGCAGCTGGAGGGCGGCTCCCAACTCAGCCGCGTCTCTGTCTTTCCAGGTGACGCCTCGCACGCCTCCTCCATCACAAGGGAAGGTAAGAACCTGAGTGATTTGACTGGTCACCCCTCTGTTTATGAGCTTTCCCCGACTCTGAAATCCCAAAATGTACCAGAAAGAGAGCTGGACTCAGAGCAACCCGAATTCATCCCAAAACGTTTTGCCATGTGACTCCCAAGTAGCATGTGGGCCATGGCACTCTCTACAGCCCCTTGTACCCTCCACACCCCCACAGCTCCTGCACCCCTTCAAGTACCTGCCCCTACTATGCCCCTACATCCCACCATACCCTCCTATAGCTCCTGCACCCCTACACCCTCCTGTGTTCCCCTGCACCCCTATAATCTCCCACACCTTCCTACACCCCCTGGACCCTCCTAACCCCCACCACTTTCTACACCTTGCTACCCCCTATGCACCTCCATGTCCCCCTCTACTCCCTACAGCTCCTACACGCCCTGCACCTGCCTTCACCCCCTACCACCATGCAGGCTGTGTGACCTGGGCCTGCAGCCCTCAGCAAGGAGCTCCGGGCAGCCCCGCCGGCCCCTCCACGAGGGACATGTTCACGTGTTGGCACAGCAGGGTCGACCGTCTCTTAGTTACTGAAAGGACTTTCTTCTCGCTGACTGCCATGTCCTTGTCTGTTTCTCTTCCTCACACAGGGGAGAGGACTGTCCCTGAGCAGATTCAGCTGGGTAGGTGACAAACACATGTCCCTCAGCTTCCTCCTCCTCTCTGGCCCTCCCTGCACCCGGCTTTGCGTCCTGTCTGTCTGCGTTGCTTAGCAGCCCCTCCATCCGTCAGCCAGTCTGCCCACAGCAGCACGTGGCCCTCCTTCCAGGATCGCAGCCTCCCTGCCTATTAATACCTCCTGCTCGGGCCCCAGAGCTTCTTTTCCCTAAGGGTTCCTGGCAGACTGGATGGGGCTTGCTCCCTGGGAAGGAGCAACACCGCTTTTGAGATAATTTCTAATTTCCTTCCACACCACTGATAGGGAAACCAGCCCCAAAAGTCTGAGTGTGGCACAGGAAGACAACCCCCTAAAAAAAACCCAGGAAAAATGATGCTGCTGGGCCAGGAGCAAGAGGCTCAGTCTCATGACTCAACTTTATACTAGTCCCATTAATTCAAAAGACAGAGGGTTTCTGTGTATTTCAGTAATAATAACCGAGACTCAGACATGCAGCCACCCAGGAAAACCTCCTGGGGCTTTTTAATACCGAGAGCAAAGCTGGTTTGTTGATTTTCTAGTGAATTTGGTGTCTGAGCCAACCTAAGATGCCTACCATTATATTCTAACCCATCTAAAAGACTTTAGTTCCTAGCAAATATCAGGTATAGTTCTTATTGTATAATAATTGTAATTTTCTAGGCTGGGTGCAATGGCTCACAACTGTAATCCCAGAACTCTAGGAGGCCGAGGCAGGAGGATCCCTTGAGCTCAAGAGTTCAAGACCAGTCTGAGCAAGAGCCAGACCCCATCTCTACTAAAATAGAAAAATCCTCTG
>NW_003852422.1:2466211-2469005 GCF_000181295.1 Otolemur garnettii
TCTCTACTAAAATAGAAAAATCCTCTGGGTGAGGTGGTGGGCACCTGTACGTCCAGCTATTCAGAGGCTGAGGCAGGAGGATCGCGTGAGTCCAGAGTTTGCAGTGAGCAAAAAATAAGAATTTTCAGAATAAAATGGAGGAATGACTACCAACCTATTGGACATAGATACTGTCTGTCTGGGGAAATGCAGTGTCCTCATACTGGAGGACAGAGCCTGCCTAGACCTGCTGCCCAATTAATAAGCATCATGTAAACAAATAAGTGAATTTTATTTAAAAGAAAGAAAGAACAGAATGATATAAAGGGCATGGAAGAAAAAACAAAAAGAGGCCTGTGAGAGGGACAGAGTGAGAGAAAGGCAGAGGAGAATCTCCCGGGGCTCCTGGATACCTCCAGCACGTCAGCCGTGGCCGAGGACGCCTGCTGGAACGTCCTACACTAGTACTTACTAGACTTGCACTTTCTGGCCTAATGAATTTGCAAAGACTCTGATTGTAGAAAGCTACACCATCCGGCACTCAAAGACAACTAAACTAATGTTTTACTTTCTGTGCCAGCAGGAGACAAGGGCAGCGTTGAAGGATGAAATCCATTTCGACCCAAAAATCTTTGGCTGCTGTGTTATCTGCCTCTTGTTTTTCTAGGACTTTCTGGGCATGGTGCAAAGCACCACTGGCCGTGGTGCGACGGAGAAGGGGGTCACTGTGCCCAGGCCCCTCCTCCCCCAGCTAACAAGAGCCACCTTAGATTTCTGCTCTGCGTTTCCCGGTGCTGGTCCTACTAATGTTTGTTGAATTTCTCTTTTTCCAAAGCAAAAGCCTCTGTGCATTTCATCTACTTGTCTATTTCTAGAGTTGTCAGACCACCTCCGTGTGTGGCGTTTCAGAAAACCCCACCTCTCTTTCTAAACTATGTTGTATGTTTCCAGGTAAATTCTAGGTTGTCCAAAAATAAAGGTGACTAAGAATTTGAAAGGAGGAAAAATCAAACCGATTATGAATCTGAAAGCCAATTCCTGAATTTCATTTTCAGAAGCTCTTTATTTCTGGAGATAATCAATAGAGTAAGGCGGGGTGATTCAGCACTCACACGGGGAAGTGTGGCTTTCTGTCTAGTACCTCACCGTACACCTGCCCCTGCCCCGTGTGCCCTGGTGGCCGAGGCGCTCCATGGAAACCTATGGGATGCTGGGCACCGGCTGTCCTGAGCATGTAGTGCCTCGACCATCTTTGCCACGGTCCCTGTCCCTTGCCCCATGTAATAACCCTCAAATCAGATTTTCACATGAAAGCAGCCTCCTGGCTCTGGGTGACCTGTGTCCAGCCCCAGCGGCTGGCATGGCAGGAGGTGCCCAGCAGATGAGCCTCTGGGTCCCATCTCCCTTGCCTCTGAGATAGAGATGGCTAACATTGTTTCTCAAGACCCTTCCTTCCCTAGGATACTTCTGTGAAATAAAAAGGGGCTGTGGGCTAAGGCAAAGGGTGCTGGACAGCCAGTCAGGAGACACTTGGGCTTCGTCTGCCAGGGTCTCCTGGAGAGGACTGAGATGGCCTCTCATTTCTTATCAGTAAAAGGTAAAGTAGAATCTGGGCCCGCCTTTGATGAGAGATCCATGAGGCAGGCAGATCCTCCCCAGAGGCCGGCAGTGGCTGGCCCTGCTGTGGACACAGCGTCCACCCTCAGCACAGTCCTGACATTTGCTTTCCCTGTGTGTGGTGAATGTTCCCACTTGAAAATACAGCCTGGCAGAAAATAAACTCATTCTAGGACACAGATATCCTGATATCTCAGTAATGACTGGCTGCAGCCACGTCCCACATGGATGGGAGGGGCTGCAGGGGCAGCTGAGGCCAGGCTGGGGCCGCCCTGGCCCAGTGCCCCATCTGAGCAGTGGCATCTTTGCTAACTCACTGCGTTTCCACTCAACCCTGTGAAGAGGGGCTGTGATTACTGCATTTTGTAGATGTGGAAACTGCAGCCCCCAGAGGCTGGGAAGTAGGGCAGAGGTGGCCCTTGTGTGGAGCAGAGGGTCTGGCTCCCGGCCCCTGTCCAGCTCAGCAGCCAGGCCTCTAATGAGGACCTTGGTGCCAGGGCAAGCTGTGGCCGTGGGAAACTGATTCTTGGTCACTCCAAAGAATTAAGAACTTTGTCTTGGCCAGGCAAGATGGCTCATGCCTATAATCCCAGCACTCTGGGAGGCTGAGGTGGGCAGATCCCTTGAGCTCAGGAGTTTAAGACCAACCTGAGCGAGAGTGAGACCCTGTCTCTAATAGAAAAACTAGCAAAGCATTGTGGTGGGCACCTGTAATCCCAGCTACTTAGGACGCTGAAGCAAGAGGATCACTTAAGCCCAAGAGTTTGAGGTTGCTATAAGCTATAACACCATGACACTCTACCCAGGGAGACGGAGTGAGACTATCTCAAAAAAAAAAAAGAACTTTGTCTTTACACTTTAGAAAAAGAAGAAGCCTCAAAATGTCCCTGCGTCCACAGATCTTGATCTTCTGGTTATATCTCTAGAACAGCAGGGTGGGCTGGGGAGGAGCCCGAGGACAGGACACTGTGACCCCACGGCTCCCCCAGTGAGGTCCACATGCTCTGGGGCCACCTCCTCCAAACACATGTAGACGTAGGTTCTTTAGCTGGATTTCAGGATGTTTGCTACCCTTCTCAGCGCTCCTCAGTGGGGAGGAGAAGCTGCCGCTCTGAGTGAGGGCCCCTGGGCTGCAGACCACAGGTGTGTGAGGGCCTCTGGGCTGCAGACCACAGGTGTGTGAGGACCCCTGGGCTGC
>NW_003852422.1:2469263-2491182 GCF_000181295.1 Otolemur garnettii
CAGACCACAGGTGTGTGAGGACCCCTGGGCTGCAGACCACAGGTGTGTGAGGACCCCTGGGCTGCGGACCACACAGCGAAGACTCAGCCTAGGCCACAACCCTTCTCTCCTGGGGCCACACTTCACAGACCTGGGGACAAGCAGCCTCCTCTGCTCCCCCAACCCTGGGCTTTTCTGGAAGACACTCTGAGAGTCCTTTGTGGCGAGGCCCTTGCCCAGTGGTCAGGGGTAGCTCCTGGTGGGGCCGCCGCTGGCCTGGAGGCTAAGAGCGCTCTGGTCTTTCCTTGCAGGGGGCCGAGGGGCAACGGCCAGGATTTGGCTACGGAGCCAGAGCGTCTGACTACAAATCCACCCACAAGGGCTTCAGGAGAGCTGACGCACAGGGCACTCTGTCCAAGATCTTTAAACTGGTAATGTACCTCCTTCCTGTCTTCAGGGCTAAGACCTGAGTGCTGTGTCTAGGCTGTGTTGGACTGGGGACCCCAGGACACCCTGTGCCCGTAGAACAGCCACCAGGGGTAGGGAGAAGAGCCTGGATTAAATGCAGAATCCCTAGCAGAACTGAGCCCCAGGGCCGTGCAGCCTCAAGTCATGGCCCAGAGCACACGCTGAATGCACTCTCCGCCCCAGTGGGAGCAGGGGGCCTGGGCGAGTGGCGTGGTCTGTACTTCCACGCCAGCATTTTCTGAGCTTAATTCACAAGGAGGTATTTTAGACAATGTTCTCACATTGGGTCGTTCACCAGCGTCTCTGGAGGGTTTGCTCAGCTGGAGGTATGGGGAGCCAATCTGGATTCCAGGGCCTATTCCAGCTGGATCTGAGCCACCAGGGTGTCCTGTGGGGGTGGGTGGGAGACCAGCAGACTGGGGGAGGGTGTTGGCACTGCGGTGAGGATCCCAGGAAACTACAGGAAGGAGTGTCCTGATGCAGACCCGGAGCCACATGGCCCAAGGTGGGTGCCTGGCCCACTGTTGGTCACACGTGTGATCTTGGCCTCTGGTCTCTGTGAGGCTTGGTTTCCTGGTCTGTGAATGGGGCGACATGCCAACTTGCCTTGCCAAATAGCATGAAGAGAAGGTGCTGCCCCCTGCAGTGTGGTTCTTGCCTGTGCGGCCGGCCGACTGTGGTTAATAGGGCAAACTTTGCTCTGAACACCTTCAATCTTAGAACGTCTCTCGAACTGAGTCAGAGTGCATGTAAAACGTCGGCACGAGCCTAGATAGCACAATGGAGTACCCACGGCACTGGCGCTGACATCTCTGCCTTGTAGGAGACCAGGTTAGGCAGAGCTGGGAGACCTTTGCAGGGAGTCAGACGGACACCTGCTGTCCAGAACCCTATACTGAATCAAGCTCCAGGCTCTCCCCTCAGCACAGGCCACCTGAACACCACTGGCCTGGAGGCCAAGGCAGCTGGAGCACACTCTGGGGCCAGGACTCTGCTCCCCAGGCCCCAGGGGAGACTTGACCCTCGGGCCAGGCTCTGAGAGGCAGGCCCTGGACAAACCCTCCCTGCACCTGCAGGTGATCTTGCTGCCTCCCTTCCGCTCTTCCCTTCCTCACATCTGCGAGTCTGGTGGCCTTGTCTGGATGACAAGAGGACAGTCCAAGAGATTCCACTTCTGTTCATTTTAGGGCACAATTCAATTCCAGATCAACCCTCAACATGAAGAAGAGCTCTCACTCAGCCTCTGTCCATTCCCAAACCATCTCACGACCTCCAAGGTCATAGTAATTTCCAAACAAGGCCTCCTGGGTGCCCAGACCCTGGGGCATGAGAGCCCAAGAGGCACCCACTTAAGGCTGTGGGCAGAGGCCTCAGGACAGCAGAAGTGACGTGAGCCCGGGCAGGGCAGGTGAGCAGGAAGGTCCTTACCCAGCCCCTGTACCCAAGACAGGCCCAGGGGCTCCCAGGGTCCTGTGGTTCTAAGCCCGGTGCCCCTTTCCACAGCACTGCTGGCGGGGGGCGGTCCTGAAGGAGGAGACGGAAACCCACAGCCTGACTCAGAGGCCCATTCCCTGGTGAAAAGGACACGGTGGCCGTGAGCCACATCAGGGAAACTATCCTGGTGTCAGGCAGGTGCCCCCCCTGGGCAGGAGGTGCTCAGTGGGTCACTCAGCTGGACAGCAGAAGGAACAGGTGGGACAGGCCTGGGGGCTGGGGCCAGGAGGGGTCAGAGCAACCCCTGGGCAGAGTTCTGTAGCCTCCAAGCAGCCAACAACCATTATGAGGGGAGAGGCCTGCAGTCCAGTGAGAGACCAGTGTGACTGGTGGTTAGTGCAGAGACATCCATCAGTGCCTCTGGCAGACTCCCGTAAGGACAGTAACAATTGGAATTCCCTGGCCTGGCTGAGAGGACAGACCTGTGGATCCGTGGGGCCATACAGCCAGGCCTTGGCTGGGGCAGACTAGGAGCTGGGAGGAGCCAGAGGAGTGGCGAGGAGAGGGGCGTTTTCTAGCCCCAGTCCGAGGTGAAGCTCCTGGCTGAGGACCTTCAGGGCGTGAAGGCTGCCTGCATGGATGTGCCCACACTCTTTGTCAGGATGACAGCCCATGTCACCATTCTCACTCTGAGTCCAAGGAGGCGACCCATTTCCCTGCTCCATAGCACAGGGGCTACTGGTAACTGTTGCCATAGTCGTGATTACTTAGAAGGTCACTCCCAGGACAGTCTCCTCCACCCTACAGAAAAGTCACAAGGAATGGATACTCAGGAGTGAGAGACTGGAAGGCACAGATGGGACACCCACAGATGGGACACCCACAGATGAGACACCCACAGATGGGACACCCACAGATGGGACATCCACAGATGGGATACCCACAGATGGGACACCCACAGCGCCAGAAGAGCAGCGTCCCCTGGGATGCCCTGCAGAGGCCCGGGCCATGCACCACATCTGTGCTTGGTCCCCGCATGGCAGTGTCTGTGCACTGAGTCTCTCTGTGTTTGAGGCTGGTGTCTGGGTGCATAGAGAGTATTCTCGGCATCCTAACCCTTATAGTAGCTTTCACCAGTGCCCATAGGCCAGGGGTCACCACATTTTGGTCACTGACAGAACAGAAAGATTGTACTGACTCAGCCTGTCTGGGCGTGGATGAGAGACTGGCAGTGGGCAGCCTAGTTTGACCCAAAAGCTTCTGCTGCAGGTGGTGTGGCAGCATCATCCTGACAAGATCTGTCAGCCTGCTGGTGGCCCTGTGCCTCCCAAGAGCAGGATATCCCCATGGTCCCCTGGCCAGGACCTGGCTACAGCTCCAGCCTTTGAGTACAGCCAACCCCACCATCAAAATCCTTACGCTGTGAGGTCTCAGAATAAGTGAAGTCTGTTTTCTAGTTGGCTTTTCAAAACATCCAGCTTTTACAATTTATGGGGAATGATTCAGCCTGTGATGGAAATAACGACTCAATCACATGCCCATCAAGCCACCGGTGTGCAGGACACTCTGCCCAGCTTCAGGCCCACACAGTGGGGACAGACCAGGCTGCCTGCGTCCTCAGGGACCACAGTGGGCACAATTTCTGCTCATGAGCCTAGGTTCTGGGAGTCTCCGTGAATAGCATGCAGGCTGAGGGACACACAGCTCTGCCTTGGAGGAAAAGTCAGCCTTACTCTGAAAAAGCCTTGAACAGGTGACCTGGGCGCTGAGCCACTGAGCTGCCGGCTGGCCTGTGTCAGTGTGGGTGGGACCCACTCCTCAGTGTGAGCTCCCAGTGAGAGAAATTCTAGGCCAAACATTCAACTAGTAGGACCGTCAGGGTGTACATTGCCTCAGTTCCGGAACATGGTTGGACCGTCACAGTGTATTGCACCTCAGTTCGTGAATGTGGCTGTAGGGGGTGGGGAGCTGTGGGGTGGGAGGACGCCATCCCTGGAGGAGCGCCACATCTGAGCTGAGCTGCTCAGAGCAGCAGGGTCTCCAGAAGCCACTGGCCGGTGGGTCACCCTGGTTTGGGCTCCATCCCAGACACTTCCACCAGGACGTCTGAGGGAAACTGAGATGCCGGCCGGGGGGACAGTCTCCCGGTGGTCACCACACTCATCTGAGACACAATCACCCTCCCCCCACCCCCCGTGTGACTAGTTACCACTAATTACTACAGCATCGTGACTATCAGACTCACCACTTGAGGGCCCAGCAGACCAAGTGGTCTCATTTAGGAAATGTCCTTATGCTCCCAGACAGCATGTGCAGAGTTCCAACCAGCTCTAGCAGAAAGCCGGCCTGATGCACAGAAACCACTCGCGTGCACATCGACTGTGAACAAGGCCAACGGCCAGACCTGTTTGTTTTCTTGAACAGGGTCGACATTTTCCCTGAAACTTGTTGTAAGTAGCTTTTTTTTAATTTCTATGCAGCTCCAGGGAAGCTTCAATTTATCAAATTAGGACCCATTTCAATTCATGAGCTTGTAAGTCAATCTTACTGCATGGGAAGCTTGGAGCTGGTCCACGATTGGCACATAGCTGCAGGTGTTGGTGTGGAGCAGTTACAAGAGAGTAATTTAAGAAATAAATAAGTAAACCTCAGGAATTAAAGGAAGACGGTACTTGGAAAAAGCAAAATCCTGTGAAATCAGAACCATCACGCTGCTCTGTGGACTGTCGTTTGTAAGAGATCTTGGCATTCTGGGTCTACTTACTCCCCTCGCACGGCCATGTGGGGTATACGGCATTGAGGGTGGCTGGACGCGGACCTGCGGGGGTAAATCACAGATTTCTTACATTATCTTCTTCCTTAGGGCTCACACTCAGAAGGAAATCCTTGCAAGATCAATTTTTCCTCCACAACCTAATATCAAAGAAAGAAACCAAAAAGAAAGAGACTAAAATTTGAACACAAACAGCCATGTGTACAGTCCCCTCAGGGTGACGTGCTGGGGGTGTCTTCTCAGAGCTGACTGCACGCTGGGCCAGCTCTCCCTGTGGGCCTTCGCACCTGTGCCTCATCCACACTACCCAGGGACCCCTTTCCTAGATCACTCAAGTTGTATCTGTCAGTCTGTGGTGGTGAGGCCCCCTTACGTCGAAGATTGTAGGAAAATGCTCCGCCCAATCTATGTATCTTGGTATGGCCAATGAAATGGCAGTATCCCACAGGGACAGCCACTTTCCACGCTGCGTGGGTTCCCACGTGCTGGCAGCAATTGGCACCTCGGCCGGCACTAACATCGCTCTCAGAGGCATCCCTGTCGTGGTGACCTCCCCCCAGCAACACTGGGCTCATGGCCGGCACTAACATCGCTCTCAGAGGCATCCCTGTCGTGGTGACCTCCCCCCAGCAACACTGGGCTCGTGCTCACTGAAAGTGGGACATCGCAGGGCTGGACGGGAGCTGTATCACCTGCCAACACTGCGGGAATTGGATTAGTGGGAGTTGATCTCATATGCTGAGACCTCTCCAGGGAGAGGGGTGTGACCCAGTGACAATGGGAGTGGCTCTGGGAGTGACCCCAGGAGAGGCCCTGGGAGTGATCCTGAGGGTGGCCCTGGGAGAGGCCCTGGAAGTGACCCTGGGTGCTCTCTGGGCCTGGAAGTGACCCTGGCGCCGTGGAAGGGGGCCAGGGCTGGGGGTTGTGCTGTGGACGTGTCGTATCTAATTCCTCTCTTCCTTTCCTTAGGGAGGAAGAGACAGCCGCTCCGGGTCGCCCATGGCCAGACGCTGAGGCCCTGGCCTGGCCCGGAACCCTGCCCTCCGCTCCCGATGTAACTGCCTTAAAACTTTAATGCCCTTTGCCTCAGTCCCCGTTAGAGCAGACGGCCTCCCCCTAACGCCTTTTGGGTGTGCACACAGTAGTGCCAGGCACGCCGCATGGCACCCTACTAGCAACTTCTGCCCAACAGTAAAACGGAGAAAAAGAAAACAGAAAATGGCTAAAACCGTCACTTCACGTTTGAAGATTACGTTTCCCGGGAGTGTCCACTCCCTGACACGAGCCCCAGCAGCACCCGGGTCTCGGCAGGCCTGAGTGCACGGACGCCCCTCCAGGTCCACCCCTCCATCCTTGGACTTCCTTTTCACCTAACCACGGCCCCCGAGCTTCGCTGGGCACTGCCATGGCAACACACTGCTGCAGAGACAGAGAACGTGGCTGGCAGGAGGACTGTTGTGATCCAGGCTTCTTTGGTTTTCTTTTCCTGCCCTTCTCTCATTTCCTAAAGTGCCCTTTATTTTCCTAACAGGATTAGACAGTCAAGGAGTGGCTACTACCCATGGGAGCTTTTGGCATGTGAAACGCGGGCCCGGGCGGCTGTTAAGAGTCATGGTGGGCAGCCCAGAGAGGGGGGTGCGCCTCCAGGCCAGTGCTGCCCACCCACCCCACTTAGCTGAATTTGTGCATGGCAGGGAGAGGATAGGTAACAAGCATGGGCTGGGCACTGGCCTCACACAGGAAGTGGGGTCTGCTTGGAAACTGGGTGACGGAGATGACCTACACGTGGCCACGGGTTGTCACCGGAGCCCTGTACAGGGGCACCAGAGCAGCCTCCACAAACCATCTCGTTTCCAAACCAGTGCCCACAGCCAGGGAGTGCAGAGAGACTGGTGCGTCTCAGAGTAGAACCGCAGGAGTTCTCTGGTGGCCTCGCAGTGGTACACTGGTCACTTGTGGACAGTGGGTGTGGCCAGGTCAGCTTGCATGGCAGTGCACATTGGCAAACACTAACCCTCAGGGAGAAGATAACCTCTCACCTCCCAGCCTCCTAGAATAACCGGCCCAGTGAGCAGACTTAGGAGTGAGCTATTCCTGAATTATTGACCCCGCCGCGGCTGCAGGGCGAGGGAGAGCCTTCTGCAGTGCTCGGCTAATCTCAGCTCACGTCCCCTGGCCCCTCCTAACACACTGACCCTCTTTTGATTTTAGTGTGCCCTTTAGACTCCCAAGAACCCCACACGGCATCAGCCTCCCTCGGAAGCAAGGAGAGGAGAAGCTGCCATATGGCCGGCAGGCCCCTAACCCCCTAACTGAACGCCCGTGTGGGTTTAACGTAGCATCTATTAACACATAGCCTCAACGATGAGAGGGTAAGGAAAAAATCAAAAGGAACAAAATTCCAGAAACGAAACTTCCCACATGTTCACCACATAAGCACTCTGCACCCTCGAACGGGTTGTGGGCGCCGTGACCTCCACTCACGGCCGCAGCTTGTGCTGCGGTGACGTCCACCCACGGAGCACCTGCTCTCAAGTATTGAAATAAAATAATAAATGTTTAATGATGTCTGCGTGGGTATCTTGTGAGGTTTGCAGACTACACACCCCCACAAAGTGATGGTCGTGTCTCAAGAGTGAGTGAGCGTACATTGGGGTCAGGAGTTCCCAGGCCACCTGACAAGGCCATTTTGAGGGGCATTGGAATGAGGTGGTTGTGGGGCACCGGTCCTCTCTGACCTCTGACTGAGTCCCAAGGAGCACATTTTCCAGTCTCTGGACAAACTCTTGCTGGCGTGAACACCTTGCCCACGTGAACCCCGGGATCCTGGGGAATCGCTCCTGCCACATCCCCTCCAACAGACGACAACATTCTATGATTTTTTTCAAAAGACAAACTAGTCTCCATTTGAGTTTTAGTTTTTTGGTTCCTGCACATGTCTCTGTGGGGACTGTGGGACACGCCTGTGCCATGGGCTCTGGAGCAAGCGGGGACCCCGGGAGCCCATAAGCGCCAGACTCCTGGGTGGGCACCAAGGGCAGGGGCTCAGGAGCATGGCCCTGCCCGAGACCACTGCCCAGTCCGCCTCTCTCCACTTCCCTCCCTGCCCAGGGCCTTCTGCCTGAGGAATTTATATAATCATGAAAATATGATTACATTTTCAAAATTATATTCTTTTGATACTGTGTACATTAAAGAAATGCATTAAATGGTAACCTGAAGGCATATCCCAAAGTCAGCTGGCATTTCCATGAAATTGCAGTACTCAGGTCAATATTTTTAAGTAAAACAAAGCCTGGACGTGTGTTCCTGCTGACCATACGCCCAGGAGGTTGCATTTTTCCACAGCATTGACTGAAAGGTGGCTTGCCAGGCTGAGACCACTCTTCCCCAGTCAGCACTGGCTCAGCCAGACGGGCTGGCAGGGCCTCCAGAGCCCATGAGGATCTATGGGGCAGGATGAGCAGGAAAGTACCATGGCCTGGCCTGGTGGCCCACACCCACCTGCACAGCCACCACCAGTGGGCAGGAGACTCTGAGCAGAGAAGTGGCAACTGCATGGGGGACAGACTCAGTGGACAGCTGAAGGTAACTGCACGGGGGACAGACTCGGTGGACAGCTGAAGGTAACTGCACGGGGGACAGACTCAGTGGACAGCTGAAGGTAACTGCACGGGGGACAGACTCGGTGGACAGCTGAAGGTAACTGCACGGGGGACAGACTCGGTGGACAGTTGAAGGCACAGCCAGGTCAGTGTGGGCACGTGGCTGTAGGGACACAGGGGACAGACTCAGTGGACAGCTGAAAGTAACTGCACGGGGGACAGACTTGGTGGACAGCTGAAGGCACAGCAGGCCGGCATGGGCACCTGGCTGTGGGGGCCGAGGCACTGCAGTGAAGTACGGAACTGGGTGGAGGGAAAAACCATAAAACAGCAAACAAAAAGTTCTGTCACAGCAGCAATTTTACAAAAAAGAGCTAAGCCATGAATTAATCTCTGGTGTTCTATTGCCTGTTAAGGCTGCCACAGCAGAATACCACAGATGGAACAGCTTAAACCATAAACATGGTACTTTCTCCTGGTTCCGGAGGCCAGAAGTCTGAGATGGGGTGCTGGTGGGCAGGTTGTAGGAGGCCTCTGTCCTCAGCTTGCAGGCAGCCGTCTTCTTGCTGTGAGATCTCTGGTGTCTCCTCCTCACTGAGGACAGTAGGCCATAACCTGATGACCCAATTTAATCTTAACCACCCCTCACCGGCCCCATCTCTGAATACCATGAGTAGCACTGGGAGATACAACCTCAAAACCTATGGATTTGGGGGCGAGGGGACACACTTCTATCCATAACAGGTATACATTTATCTCAGGTGACCACAAATATCTTCAACCCCCCACTGAGCACAATGCTGCAGTGAAATTCTAAGACCACAGAGCTCCTGCCTCTACCCCACCAGTGGCGCACAGTGCAGCCTGGACACAGGGAGTCCGTGCTGAACAGCCCACGCCGCTGCCAACAGTGTGGTTTCCAGAGTGAGAATGGAGCAGCTTTCTCTGACGGCGTCTTCACTGGCTGTGGACAGTTGCTTGGTCAGAAACACACTCACTCCCACCACAATGCTATCCTTTCACCACCTTCAGGATGACTCCAGCCTTGCCCCAAAAGGACAGGGCAGGACCCTCTCCTTTCAACCTTCCCCCCACCAATTGTGTGAGAAGTCTCACGCTCACCCAGGTCCAGAGTCCCGGGAGCATCCAGAAAATTAGGAATCCTTCAGTTACGTCGAGCCTGAGCCAGGGCCTCCCCAGTTGTATGCCCAATTCCAGCCTCAGATTTAAATATTGCCAGAAGGCTGGAGGATGCCGGGTCAGCTCTGCTCTACAGCGCGGTGCCCCACGTGTGTCCATGGGCCTCTCAGCCTGCTGACCTTCCCAACCGTGGATTGTGGCAAATCACTTAAGATAATTTACTTAATCACCTAATCACTTAGGTGGCCTCTGCCACCTAAGTTGGGCAGCTCCCAGGTTTATCTATAACTGAGCAAGCAAGCTTTAGAGCCACAAGCAGGACAAGACCATTTGTCCTGCGCAGCGGTTGGGCGGTCAGGTGCTTGCCTAGAGACGTCAGTATTTGGGGGATACTGACGTCCTCCTTCCTTGCTTGAGGGCAGCAACAGCAAGGCAGCCTGTATGAAGCAGGGTTGAAGCTGATGGTCCCTGCCCAGAGGCTGGGTCAGGAAAGGGCCGGTGAGCAGCAGTATGGCAGGAGGCAGAGGCCCGGCCACTTGGTGCTGGGGCAGATCCAGAAGGGCTAGAAGAAACCCCGGGTGTCAGCTGGAGTTGGGAGGCCTAGTCTCATATGCAGAGTGAGTAATGCAGGGTTACAGCACGAAGGGTATGAGTGTGCACCTGCCACATAGGCACGCACACGTGCACCCACCACATGCGTACACCCACCACACGCACTCACGTGCACCCACCACTCACACATGTGCACCTACTTCACACAAACATGCACCTACCACACACACGTGTACACACACACATACACACGTACAGCTACCACAAAGACACATGTACCCACCACACACACATGCACCCACCACACACACATGTGCACCCACCACATGTGTGCACCCTCCACACACACATGCACCTACCACACAAACATGTGCACCTACCACACACTGCACCTGCCCCCCACACACATGTGCACCCACCACTTGTGCACCTGCCACACACGCACATACCGCAGTT
This sequence comes from Otolemur garnettii, assembly GCF_000181295.1. NCBI lineage: Eukaryota > Metazoa > Chordata > Mammalia > Primates > Galagidae > Otolemur > Otolemur garnettii. The sequence goes on from NW_003852422.1 coordinate 2,479,671, forward strand.
CCTGCCTCTGCCCACTCTGAGCACGCCTACTCCTCAGGTCCTGGTTTCTAAGCACCAATCTCCACTAAGGGCATCAGGGCACTTTGAGGAAACAGCTGATTCCAGGGCTAAGAAAGAGAACAATTCACTGTGCCAGAAAGTAAGAAAGTCACCACATCAAAAACTCAAAAGCTCTCTTGAAGCAGCTCCTACAGGCAAAATCTTAGATTTATGAGTATAAAAATAAATAAGGGCACTAATGAATCATAGCCAATTGAACAAGATGGGAATGTCTGAGGCCAAACCAATATGAACACAATGTATAAAGGTGGGAGAAGACCCAGCTTTTCCTTAATCAAATGTTGACTGATAAATGTAGAAGGAACAATCTGACTGGCAGCTCTCCATTTGGAAGCAAAAAGACAGTATCCTGGCAGGCTGCGGGTGACAACAGAGAGGAGGAGGTCACAGTCTCAGAGCCGCCTCACAAAACACACATTGGTTATACAGGGAGCTGATCACAGGAATAAATCTGGCATCGCCTCGCAAGTGACCAACGAGAGCCTTGCCACGGGACAAATGCACACTGCATGTCACCTTGACAAGGCACCATCAGGGCGCAGCCTCACTTCTGCAACATCTCCCATCATGAAGTGTTGGATGAACAATGTGGACACAATTGCTGACTAACCCGTGGTTTTCAGAAATGTCAGGTAATGATAGCCAAGCAGTGAGGGGCACCATGCCAGTGGGCGGGATGTGGGACACGGCTGAGGGATGGGGCCCTGCTGCTTAGACATGGGGCAGGCCGAGGGACACAGCGAGGGGCGGGGAGCCCAGCGGGCCTGTCTGCATGGGGGCCCTGCTGCTCAGACATGGGGCAGGCCGAGGGATGGACGCAGCGGGGGCCGTGGAGCCCAGCGGGCCTGTCTGCGTGGGGGGCCTGCCGCTCAGACATGGGGCAGGCCGAGGGACGGACACGGCGGGGGGCGTGGAGCCCAGCGGGCCTGTCTGCGTGGGGGGCCTGCCGCTCAAACACTGGGCAGGACGCGGGCAGGTCTGTGCTGACCAGCACAGGACAGTCATTTGTTCTCACAGTGTTTCTGTAACTTTGAAACTACTATAAAAATAAAGGTTATACAAAAAGAATAAAGAGTTTAGACTACTAATCTGAAAGAGAAACTGTATTGTAAAGAGAATCTCTGGGCAGGGGGCCAGTGACTACAAAACAGGGGCTGAGCTGACATCAAAGTGAGCTGTCTCATGTTAAATGTTTCTTTCTTAGAGCTTGATTGCCAGGATAACCCATGATTGCCTTGTTCTGTTACTAAAATAGCATCACAAAATCACCGATCTTGGTTGGCCCAGAATAAAAATATTAGAGGGGACATTTGCTACCTGGAAGGAAGGAGCAGAGAGGCAGCATGTGGGTGCGTAGGCTGTCACTTCTCAGTCTTTCCTTAGGGACCGAAAAAGTGTCAGCCAGCAGAGGCACCAGGAAACTCAAAGCTCCTCCAAGAGGGAAATAGCACCATGGAGGGAGTGGACTGTGGGAAATGTCTGTAAACACAACCCCATTCATAGGCAGGGCTGGGGGGATCCAACCCGGGCTCGCAGGGGGGATCAACAACACACTGTCAGGAACATCTTTCTTAGTCCTTCCCCACCTCCTCCCACAAGAGCCGCAGAAGAGTGTCCTGGATGCCGGCAGAAGACACAAGGCTCCAAGACAGAGTCAAACAGCAACAGCAGCAGCTGGATCCCCAGCATGTGTGTGGGCACCTGAGCCCTCACGCCCAGAGTGACACAGGTGCACAGGGCGTCATGCTGTAGCTTAGGGAACCGGAACCCTCCCTGCTCCACTGTGTGCCTGCATGACCTTCACTGCAGAGTGGACATCCTGATTCTGCCAGTCTGTACACAGCATCCCTTTGCTCAGGGGAAGACGCTCTCCCTGCCTCTGCAGCAGTGCTCCTTACCGACATCCTTGACAACAGCAGCGAGAACAAGGATGGGCAGTGTGCTGCTCACAAGACACAGATGCTGAGAGAGCCAGACACAACTGTGTCCAACATCTCATCACCTGTTAACTGAGAACGAGAAGGGAGAGCTGGGAAAGAATAAGTTTAATTGACTAATTTTATAGACAAAGAGAGGCCTAAGCAGTTGACTGAGCTAGACTGTCAGGGTCCGAGGTGGTCTGAGTGGGAGTCCCACGTCCCCTTCCTCCAGCTCTGTCACACACAACCCACTTGTTCATGCACTTGTGTTTTAATATGGACGCACCACACATTGTAACAGAGTTCCAGCATTTGGGAAAAACTCATCTGGGAAAGCATTTTAAATAGTTGAGACTATTCACTGTAGTGGGAACAAATTTTACATAATTTGATAATTATAGAAAAACTACCCTTCTCCTACCAACTGTATTTCAAAAACTATTAGAGTGATATGCCTCCTGCAAATGAAACAATCGGCAAGAATGATTAGCCAGCTTCTTACCAGGAAGGTTAAACCACTACAGGCTATTTCAGTCCAAAAATGCATGGAGTCCCTACCCTGCACTATATATAAGGGGACAGAGGAAAAACAGGTACATTTATTTTAACAGGGTAACGACTCTACAAACTGCCAAATTCTAGCTATTTGGAAATGTGGGACATACTAAAACATATTCATGTATATTTTAAAAGGATTCTATAGTATAAATTAACTCCATTGGTATTTCTGGGCAAGTGCAACATCTACACACCTCACAAACAGATAAACAACTTTCTTTTTTTTTTCTTTTTTTGAGTTAGAGTCTCATTCTTGTTGCCCTGGGTAGAGTGCCATAACATCACAGCTCACAGAAACCTCAAACTCTCAGGCTCAAGCGATACTCCTGCCTCAGCCTCCCAAGTTTCTGGGACTACAGGTGCCGGCCACAATGCCCAGCCAATTTTGGGGGGGGGGGGTGGGGCGGATGGGGCCCTCGCTCTTCCTCAGGCTGGTCTCGAATTACTAAGCTCAAGGGATCCTCCCACCTCGGCCTCCCAGAGTGCTGGCATTACAGGTGTGAGTCATGGAAATAAACACATTTTAAACGAGAAAGCAGAGAGAGAATATCCTCAAGAAGCCAAACGTGGCATCCGCACACTGTGAATACCAAGGACTTGAATTTATTACTAACTGGGTATTGTCATGCTGTGTGAACCCAGGCTAAACATGTTTCCTACAGAAGATGTCAACCTTTAAAACAGTTACAACTCACCCAAAACCCAAATAAGTAAATATACAGAAGTTTTAAAATAATGCAAAAACTATCTTTATTATTTTTAAAGCCAGCACAGTGGCTTTCGGCATAACTATCCATTTCTAATACAAAACTGGATTAAATAAATAGCATCCAATGTATAAATAGACCATGAAACAATTTTGAAGATAAAAAGAGAACTCTTCTGTAAATAAAAAAAAAAATTAACTTTAAAAATTTTCTTTACTGGTGAATCAAAGAATCACTATGTCACTTTAGAATTTGTCAAATATAATACAAATCTTGATTTAATAATACAAGTCTTCATGCTGTAAAATATTACACATAAAAAATTAAATAGCAAAATCTCATATTACTGCCTATTGTTCCTGCCATTTCATACTAACCTTTATTTTTTTAGCACTTTAGATATTTATTAGTCATCCATGTAAAAAACTCCCACAATGCCTCTGTACAGGGCAAGTGTGAAGCTGCTGAGTGGGGGTGTGCTCTCGGGCCTCTGTGTCTGAGGAAGGGAAATGCATTCGGAGAGGATAGAGGCCAAGTAGGACAGGTGTTTCCGGAACCCCAGGGCAAAGAAAGTCTCTACGAAGAGTGTGCGAGACATCTAACTTCACAAGATGTCCTGTTGCTCCCACTTGTTCAACAGGGAAGAAGGTCCCGCACAGCTGCCTGTGGCATATGACATTTCCATTAGAATAAAGTGAAGACAGAGGCCCAATGGACACGAAACGTTAGGTGGGGATGTGTACATAGGTGCTTTGGAAATTTCATTCCAAAGAATCCAAAGCACCTCCTGTACATGAGTACAGATCAGGCGAGTCCAGAGCACATGTATGGGCTGCACAGTCTCCTCCCTGCCTCAGTTACTATGCTGTGGGTTGGAGAAAAAGGATAAATTAGCAACAACCAATCCTTGGGTTAATTTCTTTGGGGTGGGAGGAGGGTATAGCAATAATTTTGAAATAAGCTTTGGAAAAAAAGTCACGCATACATGAGACCACCTTTATGATAACTAGAAAGCTCTGTGTATTTTTATATTAACTTTGGAAAGTTACTTATATAAATCTGTATGTTGGTCACTTAATACCCAAATAGGTATCATAATGAGTTGTGAATTTCCGCTAAAATGATGGTCATGCATCCCAGCAGAAACCCCCTCCTGCACTGTAACCTGCCCCGTGCCGACACACGCCTCTCACACGTACATCACCCAAGTTCACAGAAGACGAGAGCACTAGTGTCATTTCCTTAAACATGACAATGAAGGAAAAATGTCACACCAAAGATGTTTCCAGGGGAAGGCAGGCTAGGTATAAACCCTCAGCATGGTTCTCCAGATGTGCGTATCCCCCGGAGGCCAGCAGGTGTCGCCCAGCCCCGCTCAGGGCTGAGGCCAGCTGGCCACCAGGGCCTCCCTCCACTCAGTATGGCCTGAACACTCCAGGTACTGACAAGGGCAGAAGTAGAGCTTTCTGACAGCAGTGGGGCTGGGGGGAGGATGGTTCACGTGTTTTAAACACATTTTTAATCTATCGCCGTCCTATTTAAACCTGCCCACTTGCACGGTGTCTCTCAGAATGGGTCCTACATGGGCTGTATCCCTTCTGCTCCCTTGAATCCACATCCCAGCTTTGAGTTCAGAGTCTTTGGAAAAGCCCCAATCCTCTGGATTACTTTAGGATGTGGGTTAAAGACAGTTACAAACTTTAAAAAGGTCCTAGACATCTCTTACCACTCACGGGGACAGGTACAGAGGAAGATGAGAATGGAAATGGGGCCTGCACAGACTGTGCTCACGCATGACTTACTGTCAATCGAGCCACACCCTGACTTCTGAGGTTGGAAGCTTTTCCAACAGACACTGCAAGGATAAACTTTCATTGTCTGGAATTCACAAGAGGTAAATGAAAAATATCATTAAATTTCTTTTTTGTTAAAAATATCTGAGCTTGAAATTAGTTCATTCATGTGTCTTGAATATTTTTAAAGGAAAAATTAATCACATTTCCTAACTTCTTTTTTTTTTATTTATAGTTATTCCAAAGCAGATATGCTACGATGAGACAGTTCTAAAAATACAGTCCTCTATCCTCAAAACCCTGGTTACACATGAGGCTAGAAATCTCTTTTCTAAGAAAACATTTTAATCAGTGAGTAAAATATAAAGATCGACCTGTATCCCACAAACATTCAAGTGAAATTATGTCTTTTTAAAAACTTATATTTCCAAGGAATGTTTTACAAAGCAGCAGCTTTTGTAATTAGGGAGTAAATAAAAATAATATATAAATGTCTTGTGTTTGTGCCTGCTAACAAATTGAGAAGAGACAGGAAATGGAATTATTGATAGATATTTTTCTTTTTCTTTAACCTAAATCAATTTAGGTTTTAGATTCTCCTGTTAAGGCCTTAAATAGGCAATTAACCAATACGGTTCACTAAACTATGCTTTCTGTACAATCAGGAATTAAACAACCCCTTTTTAGAGACGTCCTGAGATGACATTTAATGCTAAAAGTAAAATAAATAACCCAGCAAGAACAAAAATTTAAAATTCCAATAATTTCAACTTTGGGGGTATTTTTTTTTTTACCAAATTAACAAACATTTCTAAAATATTTTAATACAAAATTATAAAATAAAAAGTGCATAAAAAGCAGAAACTTTAAAACTTCAGCACAATTACAATTATTCTGAATACACTGACGATAGCCAGTTACACACACTGACATTCAAGGAAACCTCAGGATTTATAGTAAGTCCAGGATCACAAGAATAAGTCAAATAAGGCTTTTTTTCTTAAAAAAATATACAATACACAAAGCAGTTTTGAAAAAAAAAGTAATATTATTTAACAGTTCTGACTTAAATATTTTCACATAACAAAAGTTTTATATCACCATTAATATTTATATACATATGTCAAAAGTGAACAACAAAAAAAATCAAAAGATGCCCTTTCAACATAACAGTGAAATGTCTGTTTCTTTAGGAATCTGAAATGAGCCCCTCTCTTAATATACAAAGTCCATACAATATTTATAATAAAACTACTCTCTTCTGAAACAAAGGAGGCAATGAGAGAAAATAAAGGCAATTATTTTTCAGGAGAAAAAAATAAAACCCGGCTTTATATTACAATGAAAAAGATACCCATTTATTGGTAAAATGAATACAATACTGATCGGAAGTGCTCGGAGGGAGGTGACTCTTGGACGCTCTCTCTGCAACTGGGACTAGTGCTTCTATTTACAAAATATACTATTCAGCCACACAGAGGCCCATATATCTGTCTATGTACATATGTATTTATATATAGAACATATAAATAATTTCAAAGGAAAATTAACATGGAGCAGAGAACCTTCCATCTTTGGAATGCTGTAGGAACAACGTGCACGCACTCTGCCCCGGAACGGGGGAGATTTGGTTTGGGGCATATTTAATGTGGCACCATTGATGATATTAAAGAATTCCCTGAAATAAAAAAATACATCTGTTTATGCATGAAGAGAAAATCGTGGAGTTGTTACGGATTCTTAGCCTTAACTACAAATACACTTCTTATGTACTGAGGTGGAAAGGGCCACAGTTCCTTGTTCCTAGGAGACAGCTCTGTGATCTCCTGTTTGCAACGTATGGCTTGTGCTTCTGCGATCATCTAACCCACGGGCCTGAGCGCAGATCTGCGCAGTGAGTGTGCCGCCGTCCCGTGAGGACGGTGTGGTCCTTATCAGTGAGCCAGGTCTGCACGATTCCCTGTGTGGACGTCCCAGAGACTGCATTCTTGGAACTGATGATTAGGTCTTTGTAAGGAGAGAGAATTGGTCCAGCCATCTCTCAGGGTATTGGTTAGATTAACTATAGTAGACTAAAAAGAGTCGATTTCTAGTACTTTTCAAAATGCACAGAGAAAAACATGGAAAACACTTCCCTGTGTGTGTGGTAGCGTTTCTTCTGAACTTCATGCACCTCTTGTATCTGTTTTGTAAGCTATGCTTCTTAGAACAGAAAGCACAAAGGAAGTCTCACGTACTTTTCCGTGTTAACATCTGTCTTTGCTGACACAAAGAAGTCACACTACAGTGATGTGAGACCCATCAGAGCCTCTGCAGAGAGACGCCGGCGGTGGAAGGCGAGACTGCCGCTGGAGTACCTGAGTTCAGAGATTTGCAGACGAATGAGAATAATGCGTTTACATTTTCTCCAATTTTTTTCCTAAAAGTCTCTGAAAGACAGTGATTCTTTAGATAATTTTATAGCTACAAAACTATTGTGGTAACATTTTTAACACTTGAAGCTTTAAAAAAGAAGTTCCAAGTGCTTTGTTCTTCACAAACTGTAACTTCAGAAACTCTCTCCAAGGGCACCCATGCCTGCATCAGAACACGTTGGTGAGAGCCTGCCACTCGCCCCCGGCCTCCTGTACCACCTCCTCCAGGTGCAGGGTCTGGCTCAGCTCCTCCCCGTCCTGCTCCGGGCGACCAGCAGACGCCTGCAAAGCTCCTGTCACACAGGCAGAGGAAACACAGCAGAGTCTCAGACCTTCAACAGCACAAAATAATTCACTTTTAAGTAAGATTTCCTTGAGCTAAGCATTGTGCCAATTTTCATCAGTCTCTGAGTATTTATTTGTTTACAGGGCAACAGTTCTTTTTTCTTTAAGACAGAGTCTCACTTTGTCACCCTGGGTAGAGTACCGTGGCCTCATAGCTCACAGCAACCTCAAACTGTTGGGTTCAAAAGATCCTCTTGCCTCAGTCTCCTGAGTATATTGGACTAGTTGCCCACCACAACACTCGGCTATTTTTAGAGACAGGGTCTCGCCCTTGCTCAATCTGGTCTTGAACTCGTGAGCTCAAGAGATTCACCTGCCTTAGCCTTCCAGAGTGCTGGGATTACAAGTGTGAGCCACCTCGCCTGGCCCAAAGGGCAATAGTTCTATCTATTCTGACTAACAGGGATGTTGTGAAAATTAAATTTAATTACTTAGGTGGTAGTGCTTAGCAAACAATAAAGCACTATGCAATTATTAAGCAACTATTACCGCAAATATTCCAGCTTGGAGCTGTATCTGACTGCCAGCTGGAGAGGTATGTGTTACACAAATGGAACTGTGGGTATATGATGTGTAAACACATGTTATATACAATGACACATTAAAATGGATTACATAACAAATGAAATGTAATTTGTAGAATTAAAATGAATGGAGAGGTAGAATATTTGGGTAAGGGAAATAATGACCTTTTGTAAATCTCCATAAAATAACTGCATATGGGGCTAAAAGTAACTTACAATTTAGAACACAATAAAGTGAGACAGAAAAAAGAGAGGGGGGAGGGGAGGGAGGGACACGCCTGGACCAACAGAGACTAATTTCTGAATTAATCTGCTTTCAATCCCAAAGAAGGAGTAACCAGAGCCGCAGGATAAACAGTTGTGCCAGCAGCAGTCACTGTTTTGAGTGTGAGCACGTGAGAGCACTCAGGAGACCACTTACTCGCATAAAGGTTATATTAATACGGCATCAGTAATAAGCAACTAATACTTAAATATGAACGTGTAATTTCTGTAGCGTGTGGATGTTAGAAAATCATCCTTTTCCTCCTCATTTCCTGCCAACGTGAAGTCCTCCTCCTGAGTCCCTACACGCCTGGGTGCTATAACCCCACCCCACCCGAGAGCACGGGCCCCAGTGGCACCCTTGGAGCTCCTGAGGGCTCTGCTCAGAGCTGTATTTTAACTCCTCTTACAGCTACTCAGCCTGGCGAGGTTATCAGTTCCTCTCCTTCCTTAAGTGGAGACAGATTCACTGCCAGACCCCGTGCAGGAACAGGGTGAGGTTCAGGCAAGAAGAGGCAGGCGGCAGGCTCACAGCCAGACAAGACCCTGTACCCTGACGGCATCAGTGTCAGGGAACCCACAGAGAAAACCAAGGCCCAGCTGTAGTTTGTGCAGAGTCAGCAGGATGCAACAGAAGCATGTGGCCAGACGCTGCCACTTTCCCCGCCAACGTCAGGATCACACTGCCTCCGACACCTGTGCCCCTGAGCACCAGAACGGCCCTCACCTGCCCGCTGCGGGGTGGGGATTCAGAAACCCTGTGGAGACAGGCGGGCGCTGCCCCGGCTGCTGACTGCACGTGGGAGCAACAGAGAGAACCAGCTGCTCAGAAACACTGCTTGTGCTCAGGCTGAGAGTGGCCCTCTTGCTCCTAAGAAATCTCTGCATCCTCCCCAGGATAAATCACAAATGTCATCCAATTCTGAGTGAGGGGCGGGCAGCCCACCGACAGCCCTGAAGACCTCACACACTGAGTATCAGCAGAGAAAGCACCAGCTCCAGCCCGTGAACTGAGGCCCGGCCACACCCCACACGGCGCACGGCCACCATGTGACCTGAGCGGAGAGCACCCCTCACCGACGCAGCTGTGCGCCCGCTTCACGTGCAGCTTCATGTTGCTCTTCTGTGTGAAGCCCATGACGCAGTAGTCGCACTTGTAGGGCCTCTCCCCCGTGTGCTTCTTCATGTGCACCTGCAGGGCGCTCTTCTGGTTGAAGGCCTTCTCACAGAGAGTGCAGTGGAACGGCCGCTCCCCTGCACAGAAAAAGCAGGCATCAGTGTCACTGCAGAGACCACCTAAAAACTGTGGGAGGAGATGACTGTGCAGAAGGACACCGTCTTTAAGAAGACTGGAGTGGCGCTCATCCTGGTGCCGTTACTCGGACTGCCACTCAGCCGGGCTCTAAGGCACTCACTCCACGTCAAGTCACAAAATTTGTTTAATCAAAAGCCACTGAAAGTCACAGAAGCATCCGAAATAAAAGCCGAACACCTACAGCTTAAAATGTTCCTAATGCATTTGGGGCAGCAAAGACATTAAAGACCTGGGAATAGCAAAAACACTTACTAAAAACTATGACTTAATGGTATTTTTTAAATGTTATTTAATTGCTTTCAAGTTAAAGTAGAAATTGACAATGCAAGAGCTGCAGAATCTGAAGCCTCTACCCCCAACCTGAAACAGGGCCCTACCTCGCCTAGAAGGCTCTTCTCTACCTGCTAGGGTTGGCTGCCACTCACTCTCCCACTGGTCCCTTCCCCTGGGCCTCCAGGCCCTGCGTGCTCTGAAAGCACCTAGCCTCACACCGCCCCTCCTCCCCACGCTAAGATGGTGCTCCCCTAGTGCACATAAAGTAGGCAGAGTCCTAACCACAGCCCCAGGGCTTGGGCCCACACCCTCAAGACTGAAGCTGCTGAAGGCACATCTCGCTATCTCAGTAATCACAGCTGCTCATCAGCTGCCTTTGGGTGAGAAGGGAGATGAGCCAGATGCCACCAGTCTGCCAGGAATCTGTGCTCCCACCCAAGGAGCCGAGTGCTGCCGAGTCCCTACACTGCCTGCAGCCGGTGCCCCACTCTGCCTACAGTAGGTGTACTAAGGGGAGACTCAGTGGGCATCACTAAGTGTCAGGCCTGCAGACAATCGCCCAGTGGGGCTGGCTCCCCTGGCCTGTGAGACTCTGAGTGGAGAATGGCCAAGCCCTCTGGTCTTCTGACCTGAAGATCTGTAGGAACGACTGGTGGAGGCTGAGTGAAGCAGTTACATTTGTGACAATTTATTAAGGAACAAAAGGAATGAATACCATGTCCCACCCTTTGCTGCTTTTTAAATCTTAGCCAACTGAGTATGATTTAAAACACAATCATGACAAGTCTGATGAACTCATCCCTGGAGCCCTGAGACATCAGGCAGGCCCAAGAGAGCCAAGAAGGCTGCAGGAACGGGGCACCCGGGGCCAGGAAGCCCAACTGACCCCAAGAGAAAGGACTGAGAGCTTCACAGGGACACAAACAGCCCAAGGAGAGACTGGAGAGCCTAGGCTCACTGCCTGCTGTCCACGCCTCCGCCGTCTTAGGACCTCAGAGCCCCAGGAATATCCAATCCCTTCTACAGGGCTCTGAGTTCACAGAGAAAGACGCAGAGCACTTAGCCAGTCTCTCCGCCAAGAAAATTAAACCATGACTGAATACTCACCCACCAACAAACATAAAATGGCATAAGGCAATCTGCTAATTAAAAAATATACTATCAGGATGAATGTTTTCCTATCAAAACAATTTTAAGGCTCGGCGCCTGTGGCTCAAGTGGCTAAGGCGCCAGCCATACACACCTAAAGTGGCGGGTTCAAATCCAGCTCAGGCCTGCCAAACAACAATGACGGCTGCAACCAAAAAATAGACGGGTGTTGTGGCGGGCACCTGTGGTCC
>NW_003852422.1:2491299-2496394 GCF_000181295.1 Otolemur garnettii
AAAAAAAAAAAAACCAATTTTAAAATATTCAAAGTTTAACACCCGTCTCCATGGAACACAAAACTATAAAAGATACAAGTGTATCAGATGCTACAGCCAGATCTGTGGGGTTACTAATGAAGAGAGAAGTTCAGAAACAGGATTACAACTGTGATTTTAACAACCAGATGCAAATAAAATATTAAATGAGCCACAGTTTGATCAGAGGAACTGAAATGGAATCATTCACATTCTAAGCCAGAGACAACATATTATTAAATCACTAAGTTTTTAGAACGACGACAGAAACATTTAGTAAAGACACGAACAGGCCTTAAGATAATGACAGGACAGCAAGTCTCGCTAACTACAGACACCCAGGATGTGTGTTTCATACTAAATCACTGCGCTGGGACCAAAGGCCACAGTGAACCAGAAGCGGCACATACCACTCCCTCATAGCTCCCTCCAGATCGCACGTGTCAGAATCCTATACTGAGATTTTCCGTCTAGACCACGCAGGGACTAGAGGTACTATTCCTCTTGGCATTTCTAAAGCACAGTCATCTGTCTGAGTGGATCTACCCGAACCTTTCATTGTGCCTCTGTGTTACTATCATTAGGTTTTTGAATGAGACGTCAGGACACTTGTCATTCAGGGCCTTGTGTGCTGCATGCCTGGCTGATGCCAAAGGTCTGAGCCAACCACAAAGGACATGGCCTGCAGCAAGACACAGGCCGTGCCCAGCATCACAGGACTGATGCGGAGACCACAGCCCGGGAAGGGACGTGAGAAGCTGGCCTTGGGGCAGGGTGCTGGTGGCGGCAGAGGCCTCCTGGGGAAGAGATGACAGCTGAGCAAGCTGACTCCTGAAAATGAGTCATGACACAGTCAAGAGGGAAGGGCTGGGAGGAGGACCCAGGCACAGACACCTCCACACACGCTGGAGACAGCAGAGAGCAGGGGACTGCCAATCTTAGACGCCCCATGGCCAAGGCAGTGGGGGTCAGCTGTGGACTACGAGGGCTTGATGGGCAGCACAGCAGTTTTTGTCTCATGGCTTCTGTTTCCTATGGTCATAATGTAAATAGCAAAATCTGCTACTTGAAAAAGTCAAGATGATAAATAGATCAAAATTAGGGGTCAACGGAGCAAGTGCACCTTGCTTTACCCTGTGGGGGTGTTCACGTGTGGAAGCCTGCTTCCTCGTCAGAGAACGTCCACACCCCCAACTCCGTTACCTGTGTGGATGCGGCTGTGGCGCTCCAGCTGGCTGGGCTTGGCAAATGCCTTTTCGCAAGTGTCACATTTGAACACTCTGGGTTTTTGAGAGCTCAAAGAGGGGCCGGCCTGGTGTGTCTGCATGTGCTCCTGGGGGAGGCAAGAGAGACAGAAGAGGATTTAAAATCAAGATGGAACTCAGACATCTGAAACAGCAAAGGAGAAACAGCACGGCAATTCAAGCATCACGACAGAGTCAACCCATCTGTTTCTGGGACACTTTCTGTTTGTTGGGCTGCCAGGAGTGCGGTGATAGTCTCTAGAGGAACAGCCTGCCCAGGGGGAAGAGAGGGGACTAAGCAGAGGCAGTGACTCTGCCTCTGAGAACCTGTCACCTCCCAGGACACAGGAGCTCGGCCTTTCTTGGGGCACAGAGTGGGGATCCCAGGGGCACCACCAGTTTCTAACAGCTGAGCAATGTGTCCTTAACCCCCTCCCACTGCTTCTTCAGTGAGCTGCAGGGACTGGCCCTGCACCGACCCCCAGGGAGAGGCTGTGCCTGTGAAACCCTTGTTCTTCTTGCCAGGCTCCCCGCCCACTTCACTGCTGCCCGGCCATGGTCATGCTACTTGGAGTCTTTGAAAGTCTACAGGGCCTGCAACTTGGGTCTATTCACTGTGTATCACAAGCCTAATGCAAGTTACACAACCCAAAAAATACATTCCCACCCCCTTCACCGTTTCCTCGGGAAAGTAGGGAAGTGTACTAGTCAAGCCTCTTACTCCCCTCCGCCATGCACGGAGCAGAGTCCGCAGGCCCACCTTGAGGTGTGTGGCACGCTTGAATGCCTTCCCACACACGCGGCAGCCGTGGACGCGCTCCTTGCCGTGAACCTCCTTGCTGTGGTGCATCAGCACCGCAGCTGACGAGAAGGCTCGCTCACACTCCAAGCACTGGTGCACCCGGCCCTCCTTCTCAGACTGGCCACCCTGGGCCAGGTTCCCAGAAATGTCAGTCACCTAGAGAGAGTCAGGAACTCATGATCTTCCACAGACTTCACCAGACTAGCGCAGTGCATGAGCCGACAGACCCCCACCAGGGCACCTGCCCTGTGTGGTTCTGCCAAGCCCAGGCTGCACAAGTTTTACCATTTTGGTAAGTTTGGTCAGGGACACCGTCAACATTCCATCAGCCCAGAACACACACCACAGTCTTGGAATATGCGACACACCGGCCAGAGCAAGACCAAGACGACAGGGCAGGGGTCGCGGAGCTCGGTATCCCTGTCCCAGCCACTCTGGGCAAAGTCCCTTCTGTTCCTATTTCCTTGTCTGACAAAGGCAGCTCCCACCCACCTGCAGGGCTGCTGGGGGCAGAGGAGGTTACACAGGAATTGGGAATCAGGAAAGGTGTGCCTTGTGAATTAGGAACTCTTTAAAACACAAGACTAATAAAGTTTCATTACAAAAGCAGCATAAAAATCTGATCAAAAAATCAATGCTGGCCAGGCACGATGGCTCGTGCCTATAAGATCTGCATTCTGGGACACCAAGGCAGATAGATTGTTTGAGCTCAGGAGTTTGAGACCAGCCTGAGCAAGGGCGAGGCCCTGTCTCTATTAAAAATAGAAAAACTAGCCAGGTGTGGTAGTGGGTGCCTATAGTTCCAGCTACTTGCGAGGCTGAGGCAAAAGGATCTCTTGAACCCAGGGGTTTAAGAGTTTGAGGTTGCTGTGAGCTCTGACACCACAGCACTCTATCTAGGGTGACAGAATGAGACTTTGTCTTTAAAAAAAAAAAAAAGTCATTGTTTTTTCTATCCAGCAATCAGTGGGTATAGTAAACACTTCACTCACTAGGCCTGGCCTCCTCAAACCCTGCACACTCCGTCTACACCCCTGGCAGTTTTTGGCCTGGCCTCCTCAAACCCTGCACACTCCGTCTACACCCCTGGCAGTTTTTGGGATATAACCTACTAAGCCCTGAAATATCCTGGCACCTAAGAGTCTATTTTAACACCCGGGACCCTGGGTGGTGCTCAACAGTCTGTGCTAGCAATGAGGTTCCTGGTAAGCACCTGCTTGTCTCACCAGGGCCTGGGCAGCCCACAGTGAGGAGGACTGGGCTGAAGGCTGCATGGTAGAAACCCCACCCTGCAGGTGCCCTTGTCTGCACGGCTGAGCAGGTGGAACCCCACAGCAGGGCTCCTGCCTAGCACTGTCCGTGTGCCCCTACTGGAGAGGGCGCCAGGGGAATGAGCCCAGCTGTCCAGATGCCACCCCATGGGCCTTTGCAGCTGCTGGTTGTGGTGTGTCCCCTTCCACTATAACCAAGTATAAGTCATAACCATGAGTTTACCAGACTTTCCTGGTCCTGTGAGATATGGCCGTGAGTCATCACACCTGAGTCCAGTGCCCAGACTCCAGGGTGTGAAAGTTAAACAAATGGAATTTACCCAGAAGAGTTCTGCTTACTCAGGCCACATGGGGGAAACTCCAGGGCTGCTCACACCTAATTTCTGTACGAGAAAGTCCTCATCCTACTGAAAACCTAGTAATTACTCTGAAAATTCATCCTCTAAAAATGCTTAAGAACAATGTCTAATGTTTCTTAAACTCAGAGATTATTATTTGTGCTTTAATTCTAACTCTAGAAAGTTTTAAGACAGGAGGTTTCAGGCTTTTCTATATTTAGACTGTCATTTACTAAAACTTTTGGACTCCAAAAACATGAATTTTAAGAAAAAAGATGAGTTAAATGACAAATAGGTCTAACATACAGAAATCTACCCATGTGTACATAAAAAAAGTCATGACACAAAACAGAACCAGCAAAGGTGTTACAAGAAAATCTTCCGAAAGCACTAAATAGAGGCAAACAGCTGTGTGAAATCCGACCAGTGGGCAAATACAAAATATTGTTACTGATTTAAAACTAGATTTGCAGATCAGTGCTCACTATAGCTAATTTTGTGATACTAAAACCTCATCCCCTAAGAAGCCCTGGCACGAGTGAGGTCTTGCGTCTGTCACCGGCCCCAGGCCTTCCCAGCCTCCCCGCACAGGCAGGCGTCTGAGCTGTGGAAGCTCCATGGGGGCGAGTCCCCTACCTGGTAGGCTATCTCCTCACAGGGGGCAGCTGGCGACTGCGGGGCGTGGCTCACCAGGATGACTTGCGGGGAGCCTGCTGCCCCTCGGCCTGAGAGCGGGGGGTCTGCGAGCAACGCTGGGAACTGCTGGCCCTAGAAAGAACATCAAGGTTTTAGGAGCTGTGACACTGGCAGGGCAAGGTGTGACTCAGGAAGTCTTATACGGAGCAGCCACTCTGGGAAACAGCCGGCCAGTCCTTAAACAGTGAATCACAGAGCCACCACCTAGGAAAAAACCTAGATCACCACCTGGAAAAAAACGAGACACTGGACACCCACACCATGTGGTCGTGTGGGCGACCATCCCAGCCCACATGGGAAGACTCTGGAGTCACACAGGTCCAAAGGACTCCCAAAATACACCACAACACGAGCAGCCTTGAAGAGAAGTCACAGAAGACCCCATGTTGTACACGCACGATCCCACTTGTATGAAATGTCCAAAACAGACAGAACCACAGAAGCAAGGAGGATGCCAGCGGCTGCCAGGGCCTGAGGGGAGCCTGTGGTGAGGGGGCATGGAGAGACTGCCAGTGGGTCTGGGTTTCTCTGGGGTGTAAAGAATGCTCTAGAATTAGGTTATAGTGACAGTCACATGACTCTAAATACTCTAAAACTTTAAATTGTGCACTGCAAATATACAGGTGTGGACTGAGAGAGAACGGACAGCAGGATGGATGGAGCACAGCACAGTTACTGCAGCATCAGGAGCTGGGGCACAGTGGACACAACCCAGAGAGGAGCTGT
>NW_003852422.1:2496735-2505214 GCF_000181295.1 Otolemur garnettii
GAGTGAGAGAGAACGGACAGCAGGATGGATAGAGCACAGCACAGTTACTGCAGCATCAGGAGGTGGGGCACAGTGGACACAACTAGGAGAGGAGCTGCAATGTTTCTGACAGATGACACATCCTTGAGGCGACTGACATCCCAGTTACCCCAACTAGATCGATACACCTCGTAGGCCTAAACCAAAACATCACATGTACCCCGCAAATAACAAAACTATTATATACCCATAATATTAAAAATGAAAAATTTAAGAAAAAAGAAATATTAAAAATATGTGAATGTCTGGTATGTATCTTGATAAGTTTCTGTGTGTATATAAAACAAGTTTGTTTAAAACCACACAGTTTTGCCTGCTCTATAAAACTACGTAAGTCTGTGACACTGCAGTACAGGCTCATTACAGAGTGGCTCTGAGTGACATAGACAGTGCTCAGACGGGAGGGCCCAGGAGTAGAGAGGAGGACATCCCACAGGGGCTGAACTGACACACAGCACTAGGCATGTGCCCTCAACTGCCAAGGTCACTGCTGACTCGGGACACATTTACACAGCTAAGTGAGCAGCTGGTCACAGAGGCCTGCAGTGGAAGGTGAGGGATGCTTCTCATGTCACAGGTGAACTACAGGAGCGGAGCCTCCAGCTGGGAAGATGAGAATTGGGGAGGGTTAGGCAGAGGAGAAACAAGACTGAGCTGACATTTTATTTTTATTTTTTTTTAATTTTGATTTCAATTGGTTTTCAATCTTCTTAGTTTGAAGTTTTATTTTATTTTATTTTTTTCTTTCTATTTATTTTTATTGAGACAGAGTCTCACTTTGTGGCCCTCGGTAGAGTACCGTGACATCACAGCTCACAGCAACCTCCAAATCTTGGGCTTAAGTGATTCTCTTGCCTCAGCCTCAGAATGCCCAGCTTTTTTGTTTTTTTTTTCTTTTCTTTGGTAGAGACAGGGGTCTCACTCTGGCTCATGCTGGTCTTGAACCTCTGAGTTCAGGGCAATCCACCTGCCTCAGCCTCCCAGGGTGCTAGGATTACAAGCCTGAGCCACCACATCTGGCTGAAGCTGACATTTAAAATAAGCTTCATCTATCAGAGGACTCCAGGGCTATTTCTTACAGGGAAGAAACTACCTGAGCAGGGAGCAAAATCAAGCCAAAAAACCTACAAAGTCTTCACTGGAGAGTGTCGGAAAAGAGAGCTCCAAATGGGCTTAGATTCTTTACTTCCCATATGCATTTTTTTTTTTTTTTGAGACAGAGTCTCACTATGTCAACCCCATGTAGAGAACTGTGATGTCATAGCTCACAGCAACCTCAGACTCCAGGGCTTAAGCAATCCCCTTGCCTCAGCCTCCCAAGCAGCTGAGACTACAGGCACCGGCCATAATGTCCGGCTATTTTTAGAGACAAAGTCAAGCTCTGGCTCATGCTGGTCTCAAACTGCTGAGCTCAGGCAATCCACCCGCCTCGGCTTCCCAGAGTGCTGGCATTACAAGCTCGAGCCACCAAGCCCGGAACATCTGTATCTTTTCTAAATAGTGAACACAGGTATCTCCATCTATCAGCCCTGTTTTTTTTTTTTTAATAAACATAGACTAAATAAGAAAAATCCCTGACAGCAAAAATAAACAAATGAGACTTAAACTAAAAAGCTTCCCTATAGCTAAGGAGATAACAATCAAAGCAAACAGACAACCTACACAATGGGAAAAGACATTTGCATATTTTAAATGGACAAAAACTTGATAATTAGGGTCTATAAATTAATCGACATTAAAAAAGCCAACAATCTGGCGGTGCCTGTGGCTCAAGGAGTAGGGCACTGGCCCCATATACTGGGGGTGGTGGGTTCAAACCTGGCCCCTCCCCAAACAAACAAAAGCCAACAATCCCTTATAGCAATGGGCAAGAGAGATGAATAGAACCTTCTCTAAAGACAACAGAGAAATAGCTAATAAACATATGAAAAACTCATTGTTCCTAATTATTAGAGAAATGCAAATCAAAACTACCCTGAGATACCATCTAACCCCAGTGAGAATGGCCCACATCACAAAATCTCAAAACTACAGATGCTGGTGTGAATGTGGAGAGGAGGGAACACGTTTACACTGCTGGTGGGACTGCAAACTAATAGAACCTTTTTGGAAGGAAGTATGGAGAATCCTCAAAGAACTCAAACTAGACCTCCCATTTGATCCTGCAATATTACTGGGCATCTACCCAGAAGGAAAAAAATCCTTTTACCATAAGGACACTTGTACTAGACTGTTTATTGCAGCTCAATTTACAATCACCAAAATGTGGAAGCAGCCTAAATGCCCACCAACCCAGGAATGGATTAACAAGATTATACCACGAAATACTATTCAGACATTAAAAAAGATGGAGACTTTACAGCCTTTGTATTAATCTGGATGGAAGTGGAACACATTATTCTTAGTAAAGCATCACAAGAATGGAGAAGCATGAATCCTATGTACTCAACTCTGATATGAGGACAATTAATGATCTAGTACAGTGGGGGGTGGGGGACTGGGAGAGGGAAGAGAGGGAAGGAGGGGGGTGGGGGTCAAGGTGTATGGCACACCTTTTGGGGGCAGGACACAATCATACAAGGGTCTTTCTTTATCTAACAAATGCAATCAATGTAACCTGGTTCTTTGTACCCTTAATGAATCCCCAACAATAAAAAGAAAAAAAGAAAAGAAAAATCCTTATCTATCTTAATAAAGCTTCGTGTTCCCCATCCCCCTTATGTAGGGAAGTTCACTAAATATTGCTACTTTCAAATGCCAGTTATTGCTCTATTTCTGTTATGTGACTGTTGTGGCTGCTGCCGCCACCTCCCCACAGATTATCCAATCTGAAAAATGGTATCAAACTGGGCTTATTAATTCACCTTTCTGTATTTTATTAATCAAAGACAAAAAAGAAAACAGTGGCCAGAAATCCTGACTTGCATAAAACCCACTGTTGAAAAAATAAAAAAACCCCACTGTTGACTCAACAAATGCAAATATTCTCAACCAGAACCTAAGACATTGAAGATTCTTAGCTTATGCAGGTATATCAAGGGAAAATCTATACTCTTTTTGTTTTGAAATGACAAAATTATAGAAATACAGACCCAAGTGGCATGGGCCGAGGAGGGTGGACACAGCTAACTGCGGGGACAGGACACGGTGCGCGTGGACAGCACTGGGGGCAGCACTGCTCGTGGCACAGCACCACAACTTTGCAAGACGCTACAGGGTGGGGGGTCTCCCTGCATTATTTCTTACAACTGCCTGTAAGTCTATAATTATCTCAAAATAAAACCTTTAATTAAGCATTCTTAATGCAAATGCACTGACTCAGAAATCAAGTGTCCAATAAAATCTGCACTTGACACTGACCCACGCCTGCAGAAACAGGACTCGAGTCCACCGACGTGGTGCTCTGCAAGCCCTGTACTTTGGTTTTCATCACAATCTGTGGCCTAGTCCTTTGTCACATTTCATTCATATTGATGTAGAAACTAGAAGAATTTGCACTCCCCAGGTGCACAGGGCCATCTGTGGGAGCCTTGCAGGAGCAGGTCCAGGCAGGGAGGGGGCTGGGGACAGTGCAGGTTGCGGCTCCACCCCACACCCACTGAACCAACCCAGGGCTGCTGAGACCCCAACGTCTATCATCAGCCAAGCTAGGGGACAGATGGATGACATGCAACGTGACAGCTAGCAGACACTGCTCTGTCATTTCCAAACACCTACGAGTCGACCCAAAAATAAGACACTGTCTTATATTTATTTTTTCTCAAGAAGACACGCTGGCTCAGCGCCTATGGCTCAAGTGGCTAAGGCACCAGCCACAGACACCTAAGGTGGTGGGTTTGAATCCAGCCCAGGCCCGCCAAACAACAATGACGGCTGCAACCAAAAAATAGCCAGGCGTTGTGGCGGGTGCCTGTGGTCCCAGCTACTTGGGAGGCTGAGGCAGGAGACTCGCTTGAGCCCAGGAGTTGGAGGTTGCTGTGAGCTATGATGCCATAGCACTCTACCCAGGGGGACAGCTTAAGGCTCTGTCTCAAAAAAAGAAAACAAAGAAGAAGACACAGTAGGGCTTATTTTCAGGGGATGTCTTATTTTTATTAAATATAATACAACAATCTACATTTATTTAAATACAGTTAAGTCATCTTCTTCTGGAACCTGACTGGGGGAGCCGACCTTGTTGGTGGGGCTGGCGCTAGTGATGCGTGAATTCCTTTCCCCTAGCCATTTACATGTGCGTAATAGGATGCCTGCGACTCCAATTACCACATGCACACCCACTCACGTGCAAATGGCTCAGAGAAAGGAGCTATGGCAGATAAAAGGTATTCCAGTCTTCCTTACCGCTCCACGCCGAAATGCATGTCGTGGCTATGCAGATATACTAGGTCCTATTATCAAGGTAGGGCTTATATTTAACAAATGCTAGGGCTTATTTTTTGGGTAGGTCTTATTTTCGGGGAAACACGGTGCTACTCATGAGTGCTACACAAAAATATTCTTCTCAGCAGTTCATGACTTCACAGTATTATCATAATTAGTGAAAACATTGTGCCTCACTAAGAATGACAGAAGTACAGGTCAACCAAGGAAGCGAAAAAGGCACCTGATTAGAAAGGTCATGTAGCGCAGCCAGACAACTCCAGTTACCACACTTGAAGGAGCTTCATCACTTCAGAATCAGCCACTTTTCTCATTTGGAGTCTTTAATAAGACATGTTAATTTCCAGTTCACTACACAGTCAAATTTTGACTTTTCAATAAAATTCAAAAAAAATACATTTATATGTCTAAATACCAACTTGTAAATGTTTTACACCTGGCCAATTATCTGTAATAATAGAGGTTAAAAAATAATAAAATAATTCATGTAAAATGGAATTCTCTTCATTAGCAATTGCTTTTTATACTCAGAACAGGAACTGAACATCACTTCACTTCCTGGTGTGAACTTTTCTGCAGACATGTTTGTGTTGTAGCTCCTGACCAGAGGTCAGATTTAAGCGGCCAACCAGCAACATAGTGTCAGCAGCCTGCCCCTCCTCGCCCCTCAACAGTCCAAAGTTTGGAAAGAATAAATCATTTTAAATTTGCAATTAAAAATTAAGGTTTTATAACTCACTGATTTTTAAAATAATTTCCTCGTACAGTTACTTTTTATTTTGTTTCCTACCACTGCATTTTAACGTCTTTTCCAATAAAATTATATTTAAAAATAAATTAATTTTCTTTGAAGTAGAATTATCATTTCTTCTATAATTGAGCCATTTTCAAATTTTAAATTAAGATTAATTATGAACTTACAAAAACATATTTGTTCCCCACTTTGTGCTATCAGGGATGTAACTTTGCCCATTAAACATGAACTACCGAACAATACAAGTTAAGCAAACTTTGCTAAGACCACCTTTCTTTGTTTGAGAACCATTTTCTTTTATGGATCTTTCACGTTGTTTCCTTTTAGTTCCTTAGAGAGATTCTCTAAGATTTTTGTGTGCTGTATACAAAAGCCAAATACAGAATAATCCTGGACACTGAGTGTGCTCTGTGTGTGCAAGATAAAGGACGTGCCCTCACTTCTCTGCCCCTGACTACAAGCAGCCTTGGCCTGTGACATGGGACCTGAGGGCAGGAAATAATAAACACGGCCAGGCCACCCTAAAGCCGTCGTGCTTCTGCATCCAAAATCAAACACTCCAGCCATTTATGTCCTAGATGATGTCATAAGATGACATTACAGGACCCCCGTGTACATCATAAGACGGCTGCTTTGGTTCTAACTATAATTTTTAAATGCATGACTTATCTTTAATATTTAGAAGGTTACTAATGTTGTGACTGACAGGTATTGAGTAACACGTAAGAACACGGACATGTGCATTAACTATCTCAACCACGCTCAGGAAAGAGTGCTGCTAAGCAGCACACAGCATGCTTTGTTCCTGGTGCCAGACACGCCGGTCACAGAGAGAAGCCTGTTCCTAGCTAGGCGCCAGCCGGCCCGTGGGCAGCAAGACTAAGTAACCCTAGGAATGTGGCAGCTGTGCTGGGGGTGGGGGAGCCAGGAGAAAGCCCCACTTTCCAAGGGCCTGCGACTGGAGCTGCCTGCACTCTGCCCCACAGAGGAGACACTATGTTACAGAAGCTACCTGCCCTTAGAAGGTCTGATTTCTCCAGCACCGGGCTGTGACAGTCTTGCTTTAGATGTCAAAATCTTCACCATTTTTCTCACAGTGAGTTTGGACAGTGGACGGGACTGTCAGAGACAGGGTGCTGCTGGAGAGAGACGCAAAGCACGGAGAAGAGCTCGGCTCCTCAAGTCTGCAGCACACCCTGCTGTCCTTACTGCCGGGGACGACCCACAGACATCCTCCGAATCCACATCAACTAGGGACAGATTTTTATAGCCAACTACCACAACTCTGATACAAGCTTTATTATAAAGATTCATTTTAATTAGTCACAACTTATCACTATGATTTTTCTAACTGAACTCTAAAAAGGTTTTCAGCATGTCAGCTCAAGGCATCATATAAAAATATACATCCTGGAGCTTCCAGACAGCTGACATGAGGAGGCTCCTGGAGGGGCACAAGGAGTGTGCACACCCCCCCCTCATCTGTCCGCCTGTATCCTCTCTTAATATCCGTGAAACAAACCTCTGCACACGGCATATCTACTGGGAGGAATTCACCTAAGACCTGAGTGATTAAAGGCAAGAAACATCCCACCACATACGGACACCTTGAATATAACATAATCCTCTTAATAAAGCTTATTTTCAAAACTAAATATTGTACAGCCATTTGAAAAGTTTTGTAAGGCTAACATTATTGATGGGGGAAAAGTTTACGACATAGCAAAGGGGAAAAAAGTTCACGCTACATGACTTATACATGAACTTATTTCTGTGAGAATATTAAATGTGTGCATGTGTGTGTACATACACAAATGTATAGATACATATATAAAAAGGTTAAACATACTTCTGTTTGGGTAGTGGAATTAAAGGTTTGACTTTTTAAAAATTTATTGTTAATATTTTTCTGTATTGTCTGAATTTTCATTTTTCTCCTTTTTACATTTAACACACTACTTTTTTTATCAGGAAAAAAGTCACTTCAATTTTTTAAAAAATCAGAATATATACTTAGGAAAGAACAAATTAATAGAGTTTACGAAGACCGTTTTCCGAAAGGGTCTTTCAACTCCTGCCCCAGACACTTGCCTGAGAGGTGATGTTGAGCGTGACGGTGTCCAGGCTCCCAGACAGCATGCCCTGTGCATCGGCCAGCGTCAGCGTGACACTGGCATCGCCTCCCACACCCGACGAAGACATGACCAGGTTCTGAGTGGAGATGGCCGACGGAGACATCGGTGTTGACGAAGGGAGGCCTCCGCTTGTAGTGTTAAGTTCTACAAAAGAGACAAAATAAGCAGGTCAGTGGGAAGCCAGAGGCATCAAATTCTCGGGGCAAGGGAAGAATGGTCTCCACAAAGGAGTGAGTCTTGACATTGCCTGTGCTTGGGAAACTGCATCAAGGCAGTCACAGAGTCCTTCATCTGAATCTCACCATAAGGCTCTTTTAGTTTTTAAGTGTCTTTAGGCATGAGTACACTCTGCTTTTTAACAACAAAAAAGAGAAAACCAGTGAAAGAATGAAAATGAAAACATGACTCTACAGCCCTAGCCGCTGCTACCACTGCAGAATGAGAACCCAGACAAGAATTCCGGGATGTGGTCCCTACCCTGGACAAAGAGACAGCTGGAGAAAGAAACCAAACACGGTCCGCAGGGCAATGGCATATTCTCGATGGCAGTGGGTGGCACTGGCATCTTAGCTCACTTTCTCACTCCCATCGCCTTTCCTTGACCACTTACGTGGAAAGGCAAAATCAAATCAAAGCAAAATAAAATCCTCATGAAATCCTTTAAATCATAATTTATCTAGCAATACATCTTACTGTTTTTTCGGAAAAAAACAACGAAACTTTTAAATATTTCCTTTTCCCCTGGTAGCTAATAATAAGAGAAAGGAAGACATCCAGGACAGAATCTGGCAAAGAAAAGCCTTTTCTTGTATGAACAGACTCTCACATGCCCTACTGGCCAATGAGATGGACTTAGAAGGGGACTGCCAACGCCTTGCAGGAGGCACCAACAAAAGCCACTTCTAAAGCCTTTATAAATGTAATCAACAGCACGCATGCACACACAGGCATACACACTTTGTTCTCACTATCTATCTACTTGTTCATCTAATATACACAATGGCTGTCTGGAAAGTCTCTAGCCATGTGTGTCCACTTTTCAGGCTGCTTGGTTAGACACCTTCCAGATAGCCTTCCAGACAGCCCTCGAGTGCCGTCCACGTGCCTCAGCCTGGTCAGCTGCCTTCCAGACAGCCCTCGAGTGCTGTCCACGTGCCTCAGCCTGGTCAGC
>NW_003852422.1:2505347-2517896 GCF_000181295.1 Otolemur garnettii
TCCAGACAGCCCTCGAGTGCTGTCCACGTGCCTCAGCCTGGTCAGCCGCCGTCCAGACAGCCCTCGAGTGCTGTCCACGTGCCTCAGCCACTGTGCCCGGTGCTAGGGCTCCAAGAGGACAACTAAACGCTCAGGCAAAAAGCTACTTCCTAATTAGGTTTAAACGAAAAAGAACACCTGTCAATACTTGGCTGTGACCTGGTTCACGTCCAGCCGGGGTGCTCCATGCATAGCGCTGCATGGAGCCCCACTCCTGGGGTCCCACTCCGTGACTCCCAGTACAACGAAGACAGAAGCCTAGCCAGTCACATCCCCGCTGGCCCTTGTGTCCTCTGCAGAGTGAGCTCCTCAGACCCACTGGACAGAGCAGAGAGGAGTGTGGATTTGCAGAGGACATGTGGAGGGTGTGTAG
This sequence comes from Otolemur garnettii, assembly GCF_000181295.1. Classification (NCBI taxonomy): domain Eukaryota; kingdom Metazoa; phylum Chordata; class Mammalia; order Primates; family Galagidae; genus Otolemur; species Otolemur garnettii. Next base: position 2,505,760 of record NW_003852422.1, read on the forward strand.
TGGAGGCTGTGTGGAGGCCCTGCAGCCCCGAGCACTTCCGCAGCAGCAGCCAGCCTGGCAGCATCCCAGTGGCCCCCACGTGGTCGTACTCTTGCAAACGAACATGCAGGGACAAAGTGAAAGAGGAAGACCCTGTGGAGGGGCAACGAGCAGCTGCATGAACTGCTGTCTGGTCAAAATTGGGAGGACAGACTGGGAGAAGGGTGGCCTGGCCTCATCTACCACCTGGGCAGCAACGAAGCACTGGAGGTGGCATGGGGAAGATACCCATGTCCCGTGAGGCTCACACAGGATCGCACCTGGAGAGAGTAAAGCAAAGCAAGCACAGCCAAGGACCCCAACCTCACCTGACTCCTGAAATACAAGAGCCAAGTGCCTTTTCCCCCTTCCCACCAGGGAAAAAATTCTGCCCATCTAGTTATCAGGTATCAAAAGGTCCCAGGACTGTGCTACCTGAGAAATCTAAGAAAGAAAACAGAAGCTGGTGTGTCATTTAGTTAAACTGAACCCTCCCACGAGCTCAGAGAGAACACGACACAACTCCAGATGGTGCAGAGCTTATACTTTAGCTCAAATGGAGGACCCCTAACAATGTCCTTAACTTGATGGATTTTCCACCAAAAGGATGACACCAGTTCTGGGGGAAGCAGCCTTTATACAGCTGAAAAGAACATGAGGCGATGAGGGAAGAATGGAAATAGTCCTACTGCCCTGCTAAGAGCTACAGCTTTCAATCAAATCAAATGCTCTCAATAGGAAAACTAGGACTTAATACTTAAGGCTGGACTCTTTCATAATCCCACTTATTTTTCTGAAATGAGTATTCCTTCAGAAGGTAAAGAGCTATTTAAGTCCCATTTCATTTTAGGATTCTCACACTTAAAAACAGTAATCTTTAAAGGATTAATAAGCTGTGCTTACCACATCTAACACTGTCGTGAGTCTTTGCTGGGATGAGGTTTCACAACTTCTAAGTAAGTTTATAATTTTATAAGGCTTCATAAGTAGTTTAAAAGTATCAGTTTTTCCTGAGATTAATGAAAACCCCAGATGAGAGGAACTGGGTGACAGGCAGAGAGACCAGAAAATAATTTCCCTAAGTGACAGTATTTGTGTTCACATTTTAAGCTACAAAGTATTTTAAAAGTACTTCTTGAGAATCCAACTTGAACTACAGTATCTAAACACTTAAAATCACATGTGTTGCTGAATAAAACTTTCACTGAACTGAGGATATGTGCACATGTAATGGCCTGCAGGTGCAGGGGGCCTGCCAGGTGAAAGAGGCCTGCAGGTGTAGGGGGCAAAAGAGGCCTGCAGGCGTAGGGGGCCTGTAGGGGTAGGGGGCCTGCCAGGTGACAGGAGGCCTGCAGGTATAGGGGGCCTGGCGAAAGAGGCGTGCTGACATGTTTCCGGCCTCTGTGGCCCACCAGCACATCTAACACACGGGCTGCAGAGTCCTCCCCAAAGGTGCTCTGCAGTTTAATCCAGCTTCACTAGCTGCTGCAAGCACGTGATGCAAACAGCAGGAAACCAAAAAGGAGTATGAGGACAAGACTGTCAAAGTTCCAGTGAAAACCAAACTGAATGCTGCAGAGAGACTTGATAAGGAGAAGACACTAAAATTCTGCTGTCGGGCAGCGCCTGCGGCTCAAAGAGGTAGGGCACTGGCCCCATATGCTGGAGGTGGCAGGTTCAAACCCAGCCCTGGCCAAACAAAAACTGTAAAAAAAAAAAAAAATTCTGCTGTCAAGTTAGACCGTACAGAACTGGGGTGGGGAAGCTACAGCAGACAGAGGAAGGTTTGCTGTGATGTCTGACCATCACCTCCCTAAAGGGACAGAAGCAGGAAGTGAGACGACACGTTACAAGCATGAGCACAGGCAAAAGAAAAGATCCACAAATGAACGCTCAAAGTGTGAAGGCGTCACTTTTTGATTCCCTATTTCACAAAGTTTTTTTTATTAAAACTGGGTTGAAAACATCAGCTAAGAGGACTTTTGTTGTATTTATACAAGATGATTCAAGAAGACAAAGGACTTGCCTTATACCCAATATTTAATTATTTTACTCCAAATGCAGGACTCTTGAACTGGCTGAAGCACGATTTGCATTTTCTAGTGTTTGCACGCATTTATAACTCTACCCACACCTTAAAGGAAAAGAGACTATCAGTCAAAAAAACCGAACATTTCTATAGCATATCTGGATGCTTTCTGCAGGTGACGGCAAATTACGTGTTTTCTGAGCCTCATTCAGCACGGCACAATGAGGTTTGACTGGAGTCACTACAGCCTGTTCTCATTATCCATAATCACAAGAAGGAGAAACCTTAAAACCAAATGTTTAAAAACCTACAGTTATTTATTCACCTACATTTTCAAATATACTGATAAGCAGTAAGATAACCAAATGACCAAAAACAGCAAAACACAAGAGAAACAGAAGCACAGTCCACAAAGAGCCTGACACGTTTCCTGAGCAAAAACCGAGCACCGTGCGCCACGTGTGCTGGACGGGCTGCCCGGGAGCCTCCGTGCACCACATGTGCTGGACGGGCTGCCCGGGGCCTCCGTGCGCCACGTGTGCTGGACGGGCTGCCCGGGGCCTCCGTGCGTCATGCGTCCTGGTCGGGCTGCACAGCACCCTGACACTGAGAGGGCCCAGAAGCTAACCTGATAAACGACACAGCTGTCTTACAATATTAGATAACCTCTCTATATCCTCAACATTACAATCCAGATACCTATATATGAAAAGAAGAAGGTTACTGTCCAACAGCATCTAAAAATCACTCCATGTCATTTAAAAGTAAAGACAGTTCCTCAAATTTCTCACATATTAAAAAAAATAGACACCCTCCTGAAAAAGAAAGGTTTTGGTTTTCTACTAAGTACCTTTTCTTTCAATTCCAAAATTAATTTTTACAGAAACCAGGGAAACTGGGCTCTGTGTGCTCTCACAGTGGGGTACCCACCTTCTCAAGTCTGTTTGCAGGGCGGGGGGGTGAGCCCCCATCATCCTGCATCTACAGGGAGGCTATTATGAATGCCAGCAAATGTTTCCCTAACACTCTCATAAGGTAGTTAGGAGGCTTAAATGATTTAATATTAAATGAGTTTTTAATTTTAATCACACATTTAATCATAGCACTCAGTAGGCCAAGGGGTATGGATTGCCTGGGCTCAGGAGTTTGAGATCAGACTGAGCAACAGCAAGACCTCATCTCTAAGAACAGCTAGGTGTTGTGGCAGGTGTCTATTGTCCCGGCTACTGGGGAGGCTGAGGCAAGAGGATCACATGTGCCCAAGAGCTTGAGATTGCCGTGAGCTGTGATGCCACAGCACTGAACCAAGTATGACAAAGTGAGACTCTGTCTCAAAATAAATAAATTAATTAATTAATTAAATGAGTTAATATTTATAAAAAGTTACTAGAATAATGCCTAGTGCATAGTAAGGGTTAGGAAAATTGTTAAATTAAAAAATGGCTCAAGTTAACACAAGAAGCTCATAGTAAGAATCAAAAGAAAGGACACCAAGAAAAACATGCTCCAGGCTCACTTGGAGAAGGGCAGCCGTGAGCGCCCAGAGACGGGAGAGGAAGGGGACACAGCTGAGGAGGACGCTCCAGGCTCATGCGGAGAAGGGCAGCCGTGAGCGCCCAGAGACGGGAGAGGAAGAGGGCACAGCTGAGGAGGACGCTCCAGGCTCATGCGGAGAAGGGCAGCCGTGAGCGCCCAGAGACGGGAGAGGAAGGGGACACAGCTGAGGAGGACGCTCCAGGCTCATGTGGAGAAGGGCAGCCGTGAGCGCCCAGAGACGGGAGAGGAAGGGGGCACAGCTGAGGAGTACGCTCCAGGCTCATGCGGAGAAGGGCAGCCGTAAGTGCCCAGAGACCGGAGAGGAAGGGGGCACAGCTGAGGAGGACGCTCCAGGCTCATGCGGAGAAGGGCAGCCGTGAGCGCCCAGAGACGGGAGAGGAAGGGGCACAGCTGAGGAGGATCTGACTGCAACCATCGCGGCCCAACAAGGAGCAAGCTTGGTGACTGACACATAGGATTGGTCTGTCAATTTTATTAAGTAAGTGAGCTTTACTGCCAAAGGGCATTTCCCGTTCATCTACTTTATGATATCTTAAATGTTTTACAAAATCCGAATTCTGAATACATCAGGGAAGGGAGGGCCACAGGCCTCCCTCTGTGCCATCCCCATGTGCAGTTTACCTCGAGACTCCTTTAATTTAATGGCACATGAAGAAGAATCGTGAAGCTTTGTTTTCTGCTCTTTGTTAACTAAAAAATAACTCTTCAGAAACTGATTAACTGGCTCAAACTGGAATAGGCAACATGAGAAACTATATTTTTAATTTCTGATACTAGATTTGAATTTTAACATGTTATTTTCACTAAACTTGAACTTCTTGTGTAAATTACAAAAACTTCCTGAGTGCTGCCTCCATGCAAAGCTGAGCATCAAACAGAAAGAGATACAGTCGGATACACAGTAGGAAGCTGCAGGTGAAAGGCTGTTTAGAGCATCAACTTACTAACCAGAGATAGTCAGGGTGATCTCCTGCGGAGACCCCGAGGATGACGTGGCGGAGGGTCCAGCAGCCAGGACCTGGCTCAGGCTTGAGTTGTTGATGGTCAGGGTGATCTCATGGGGCCCGCCGGAGGGGGACACCAGGCCTTGCGGGGCCATCACTTGAGTGAGGTCTTGGGTCCCTGATCATCATTACAAAGCAAAACAGTCTTGTTTTAAAAAAACATTTTTCTCCTTTTTTATATTAGAAATAATTTAGTTAAAATGTTATGGCAAAAAGAGAACCCCCTCAAAATAAAGTATCATTCAACTCTAATTCCAACGTTTAAAATGATCAGAAGGGCTAGCGATGCAGTGGAAGGTGAGCGTGGACAGTAAGAACAGAAACGTTCGGACTAATCTAAATGCACCTTCTAAACAGACATGATTTACCCTGAGAAAGGCTTTTTAAAATCTAAAGACATTTGATTTCTCTGGTGAACTTTACAAAGAGAGGACAGTGGCCAGAGAATGTCCTAAAGTAACTATCAGCAGGAAAGTGAGACTCCAGCTGTGGAGACAGGCAGGAGGACAAGGTTCTCACCACTGCTGCTAGTGGCCAGCACCGACTCCTGCTCAGCCAGCGGGCCTATGGTCAGATTGGCAGATGTTACCGCGGGCTGCAAGGACAGGCCTGAGAGGGGCTGGATGACCACACTGGTGGGGACCGTGCCGTCCGGCGTCTGAAGCGTGCTGCTCTGTGGCACCGAGCTGGGCTCCCCGGGAAGCTGCTGTGTGAGCACGTTGCCCTGCTGTAGCGTCTGCTGCAAAATACTCGGGTCGATCTGAAAAGCAACACAGACACTGGCCGTGAAAAGCTCAGGCCCTGGGTGTGGAGACTCTAGGAAAGCACAGAGGACCTCTCGGGCACCACACCTGCAGCGTGATGTTGTTAATACTGGAGGCGTCGATTCCCGAAATCTGAACGTTGGGCCCAACCAGGTTGGCCGCCAGCTGCAACTGGATGCCCTCCAGTGTGGCCAGGCTCCCATCTGTCAGGGACACTGTCAGGTCACCCCCTGCTGGCCAAAGAGAGATAACAGGAACAATTACCAACGTTTCTCAAAACCGAAAGAATTCTTCCTTTACGTATCAATGTGATCTTGTTAAGGATACTAATATTTACTACTTACCACACACATACATGATCTAATTTAAACATGACAAAACTCTTTGAAATAATAATAATAATGATCATTTTAAACATCTCAGAAAAAAGATTCCATCAGTTAGTACAAGGTTTGTACCAACAACACTAACTGGTCAGCTGCAATCAAGCCTCAAGCACGGGAAGAGAAAGAAAGGCACGGGGCACGACCGCCACAACTGCCACACTTAGGTGTGAGTACATAATAAACCCAGCCGGAACAATGTAACACTCTCCAAGTGGCCAGGGACCCGAGAACAACTGGATAACCCCACTAGGTTGAAACGAGGCTAGTGAGCATCTGCGATTACATCTCTCACCACTAAATTGATGAGAACTCCAAATGAGAAAGACCAAGTATAAACCCATTAAAAACAAAAGTGTCACAGAAGACAAAACAAGAAACAGAAGCTAACTCTGTCTGGAGGAGGAAGTCCCCTGCACCCCCCGTTCAGCAGGTACCTGTCACGGAGGCAGGAAGAACCGCCTGGCCCACCAGGCCTTGCTGCAGCAGATTCTGGTCAAACTGCCCTGTCAGGACAGAGTTGTTCATGATGAACACGCTCGGATCAGCGGGCGGCGGGCTGAGGAGGTTCACGGGCTGCAGTCCTTCGGGTGAGCCCCGCGGGGCGGGCTTCCTGGCCTTCTTCGAGTCTGGCTTGTAATGAAACTGCATGTGGGTCTTCCTCCGCCCGGAGGTGCGGAAGCGCAGCTCGCAGTGTGGGCACTTGAAGGGCTTGGCGCCCGTGTGCAAGCGCATGTGCACCTTCAGACTCCCCTTCGTGGAGAACGCGTTGCTGCAGACATGGCAGCTGAAGAGCTTCTGACCTGCGGAGAGGCCAGTGAGACTCAACAGAGACAGTGACAACGGGGATGGCCATGTGTGGGACACCTGGGCAAAGTGCGGTCAACACATCCCTCTCACCCCCAAGACTATGATGTGACAGGCAGCTGCTGTGGGAATCTAACAGCACACTGTCCACAGTTTGAACTGGGTATTCTCACAGCTCATTGGGGTTTGTGGCATCTCCAAACCATTGCACTGAACTGTGAACACAGCATACGGTTTAAGTTTACCAGAAGCCATTGGTGAGTGACACTGGCCCGGCTCTGCACTGCTGTCCCTCCCCTTTGATTTTACAAAGGACACTTGGACATCTCAGCGTCCCTTTATTTTCTTTCCTGCCAAACGAGTGCAACCAGAATGTGAACCCAGGCAGGCATCACACCTGGAGAATGCAGAGGGAATGTTCCCTTCTGAGCTGAAGAGCTGTGGCCTAACAGCGTACTCCTCGTCCCTGCACACGTTCCTCTCATGATCAGTGGGGGTGACGAAGTGTCATCAGCAGTGACAGCCCTGCCAGAGCCACTGGAGTAGAACACACCTGGTTTTCTGTTTGTTCTACTAGCCCAGCAACAGGTGCCGACTCTCACCAGGGATGGCACACACGACAACCCACAAAAGGACCAGAGACACCTGTTATCCTGACACTACTCTGTGGGCCTCAGAAATCACATCATCACTTCAGAGTAAACAAAGGGGCTCTGAAAGGAACTCTTCCAAAGTCTTCTCCTTCTACTCCTCATCCATGTAGCCTGCACTAAACTCTCAAACCAAGCAGACAACAGAGCAGCATGTGCCAAGTTGTCATGAACACAGCTGGGCACTGGCTCACTGTGAGTCCACGCTAGGCCTGGGCGTCAGAGATAGGGAAGGCTGGGCCTTCTCCTCACCATCCTTGAGGTCACAGCATTACACAAGATGGACAGGTAAGGGGTCATAATCAAACAACAGAAAAACTGCACAGAGGACAGTCTTATTATTATAAATACACATATCGATTTATTTAGTTCCAAATATTAATCCATCAGAAAAGAATTACAGGGCTTCATATAAATATGTGAAATTCCCTATGTACTTGTTTGTTTAATTCTGCTTATAACCCAAATTTAAAAACATAAATTAGTTTGATAATCACAGTCTGTGCATCGTAATAGCAGTAGCTCTCCATTCACAGAGAGGTCACCACAGGGCACACACTTCTCTAAGTTCCTTAAACATTTTAATGCATCTCAGGGCACACACTTCTCTAAGTTCTTTAAATGTTTTAATGCATCTCAGCACCCAGGGAAGAAGCACCATGGCTCCACCTGACGCACCTACGGCCTAGAGAAGGGCTCAGGAGGGTCTGGAGCTTACGTGTAGGACACAGAACTCACAGACAGGATAGGCTTGGGGCTGCCCATGACCACCAGGACACCTATGTGCAGAACTCAGGAAGCACAGGCTTGACACATGGTAATTAATAGAATCTACCTGTGGTTCCTCAAATTCGAGGAAGGTAACAAAAAGGCCATGAAAACTGGACATTTGTTTTTCCCTTCATAAAATGTTCTCCTTACATACGAAAAATCACAGTCTGATAATTATATGGTTGGATTTGCTAGGCTTCAGTTTTAACAAACAAAATCTCTCTGACCTGAGTGAAACTAAGAAGTAACCTTTTCAACAGAGATGCTTCAGTGTGAATTAGATACAGGACAACTTGTAACTCAACTTCTGAGACCTCATCCTTTTTTCTTACTGTTATCTAGACATTTTTCCCTATGTCACAATGAAATGTTTTTATAGCCATTTCTTCACGTTTCCTAATTTTTAAACTTTCTATAATTTTGAAAATATTTGTGTGCACAAAATATATAGTAACAGAAATATAAAATGCTATCATAAGGCACCCCCCAATAATGCAGCCACCTGCGCTTACCTGTGTGAGTCTTCACATGGCAATCTAGAGTTGATTTAACGGTGAAGCTCTTCCCACATTCATCACATTTATATGGCTTTTCTCCAGTATGGATTCGAACATGCCTATCAAGAAAACATTTGCAATTAAGTGGTTTTCTTTTTAAATATGTACACATTTACAAACAACTTCATGATCTGACATCTTTAACCATTTAAGTAAAAATTATGTATTAATATGTTCTGATTAACTTTGGCCAGATAAAAACATTAAGCTTCATTCTGTACAAAAACATCATAAACAAATCCAAATAAGAATAAAAATATTTGCAAGAAAAATAAATACAAGGCCCATTTTCTTAAAAACCAAACTGCTTTCCCAAATCAGCATGAAGACAACCAACATCAGAACAAAAAAATGGGCACTGCACGGAGTTCAGAGGAGAAGAAATACAGACATCCAAAAGGCCCGTGGGGAGGTGCCCAACCACACTCAGGCTCCGCACAGCTAATGAAATAGATAACCAACAGGGTGGGAGAAAATATTCAACCAGTAGACATCCAATCAAAGGCTAATAAAAGAATTTACAAAGAATTCCAGCAAATCATCAAGAAAAAACAAATAATCCCATTAAAAAGTGAGCAAAAGACAAGAATAGAAGCTTTTCAAAAGAAGGCAAATGGCCAATAAACATGAAAAATGCTCAACATCACTAATTAGCAGGGAAATGCAAATTAAAACCTCGGTGAGGTATTACCTTACCCAGGTTAGAATGACTTTTATTAAAAAGTCCAAAAACAATAGATGCTGGCATGGCTGCAGAGAAAGGGACACTCACACACAGCTGGTGGGACTGCAAATTAGTATAACCTCTGTAGAAAACAGTCTGGAGACTGCCCAGAGAACTAAATGCACACATGCCATTTGATCTCATGCCACTGCTGGGCATTATCTAAAGGAAAAGAAGTCATTTTATCAAAAAGACAGCTGCACTCAAATGGTTATTGCAGAACAATTCACAATTGCAAAAGTGTGGAATTAACCCAAGTGCCCACTGACTCGTAAGTGGACTAACCAACTGTGGAATACGTATACTGTGGAGTGCTACTCAGCCATGACAAAGGACGGCTTAGGCCTTTTGTAACAGTTTGGATGGAACTAGACACTTATCCTAAGTGAAGTACGTAAAGAATGGAGAAACACACACCACATGTGCTCCGATTAAACTGACGAGCACACGTGCATGGAGGGAAGGAAACTCATGGAAATCAGGCAGGGGCCGGGGGTGGAGGTGACGGGCAGAAACCTGTCTAATGGGTACAGGTCTGGGTGATGGGCAGTTGTAACCCTGACTGAAGCGTGACAAAATTGATACAAATTGTAGCCAAAAATGTTTGTAGCTCTGAAACATTTTGAAACTGAAAATAAGTAAATATATAAAAGAAAATAAAAGGTGTGTCTGAAGCCCTGAGTGAACCAGCTTTACTGGGCTCTTTCTAACCCCACTCCCCCTCCCTTGTGGGTGCTCTTTGGCTGGACGAACTTCCATTCCCAGTGGGTCACCTGTGTTCTCGGTAACTACCTTCCTTTCCCAGCCGCCTGCTGCAGCCCCTGGCATGCTCCGCGGGATGAAGGATGTGAGGAAACCACCCTCTCCAGCTCCCCAGAGCAGCCTGTCGCACCAAGTCTCAGCAGTCCTGCCTGTCACTGAGCTGCTCTGTAGCTATGCCTGTCTGCTCTAGTTCCTAGTTCCTAGAGCAGAAGGCGACCTCTCCCTAACTGTACACAAACTCATCTTGTGTTTTAGGGGAGGGCTTATACCTCGGTCTGCTTTTCCCCCAGTCTGGATATCCCTTGAGCTCCCAAGGTTCTTTCCCAAGGGTTTTGGTTCCGCTTCTTCACTGTCCTTCTACACGTGATCTCAGGCACCAAGCTCTGTTACTTGGCCAGCTGTCTTGTGACAGCCCCAGTCTGCAGCGTATCACAGGCTGCATCTGCGCTGCACACACAGGAGCAGCCTTCCCTGGAGCGGCACTGCCTGGCGCTCTCTGCATGTCTGCAAAGCTTAGCGCCCTGTCCTCTTCAATATATAAATTTATTTTCATTTTTGACTACTACCACAATCTTGTAGAAATAAGCCCAAACTATCTAAAGAGAAAGCAGATTTTCTCCCTGACATTCTGAGTGAGCATTCTCTAAATTAGTAACACTGGTTTCAAACCACACACTCAGTAGGTGAGTAGCCATCGCTTGAGGGCAGGCTCAGAAACTGGCTGTTCTCAGGGCAGGAGAGATCCTCTCCCAGGGCCGCAGCCTCACCTGACCAGGTCACTGGGCTTCTTGAAGCTCTTGGGGCAGTAGGTGCAGCAGTTGGCGTGCTTGGGCTCATCCTGTAGCTCTGCCTGCCTGTCCCTCATCTCGCTGATGCGATCCTTCTCTGCTGCTGACTGCACCAGGACCTTCTCAGACACTGTTGCGCTTTCCTGGGGCCGAATTTTGGCTAACTGGGCTGTCTCTTCCTCTGTGAAAGTGATGACCTCAGGACGAGACTTACGCGATGCATTTCTGTCAGAATTTTCTTCCTCTTCCTCCATACACATGTCTAAACAAAACAAAGGAAAAGGGATCAAAATCCTAACATAATGAGTAAGTTAAAACTAAAAAGGTATGGACATAAGGTTAAAATGAGTGAGTCAAGTGAGCTATGTTTAAGAGGGTAGAGAGTTGTCCCCCTTCCTCCCTGCACCCCCCTATTCCTGCTGAGAACCTGAGAAGGATCGAGAACAGAAAGCACCCAGGAAGGATGTGCCAGGAGCTGCCCACTGAAGGCGCTAGGGGTTGGGATCACCTCCTCCCACACTGCCAGTCCAAGCAGCGAGCTCTGAACTGTCAGTGTCCACACAAGCTACTGGTATTCATAACTACAGACACTCCTTTATTATTAGAGGCAAAAATAAATTATCATACGGTTAAAAAAATCAGGAGCTTCCAAAAGGTGAACCAAATTGACAAGTAGCCCCCAATTAAAAGGACTCCCTATAAAGAAAGTAAAACATTAAAAACATATACAGCCAATCCTCCAACTGTGGGCTCCACATCTGTGGATTTCACCCACCACAGGCTGAAAATATTTGGGGGAAAAATTAATGGTTGCATCTGTAGTAAACATGCACAGACTTTTTATTCTTCTCTTTCCCTAAACAATACAACTGCTGCCATAGCATTTACATTGTACTTGGTGTCATGTGCAATCCAGAGACAACTGAAAGCACACAGGAGGATTTGGGGACACTGCACACAGCCCCGGAGGCCGATGGACAGGAGGTCTTGCCCATCCGTGGATTCAGGGTTCTGCAGCAGCTCCTGAATCAGTCCCCCAAGATACTGAGAGACAATCATATGCCTAATGTTTCTCTCAGTGAAACGTAAGGATATGTCACAATAGATTAAAACCAAGAATATACTCTTATTAAAACATAACAGAGAAGGAAAAATGTTTGGCTGTAAGCAAGGAGGCCATTATTGTACAAATGAGTAAAAAAACTTAAAATGCAACAAAAACATTGAAGAGCAAAATGGACAACTAAAACCAAATTAGTGAATTAAAAAAACAAATGAATAGTTTTTGTTAGAACAAAAAAGATGTAAAAAAAAAAAAAAAAA
>NW_003852422.1:2519548-2558559 GCF_000181295.1 Otolemur garnettii
GGGGGTCAGTCAGGAGGAGGGCTGGGGGGTCAGTCAGGAGGAGGGCTGCAGGTCCAGACCATGCAGAAAGGCCAGGAAACACACGGGGGCTAAAATCCCACATCGCTTCAGTAAAATCTGGAGAGATTTCAGGGAAGACTATAAACACTGGCCCTCACCAACATTCATAAAGAAACATGGAGATAACTGTGTTAAAATTTCTGAAGTCACCAAGAACACAACTGCCCAGTGCCAGGCGGGAGGGAGCAGGTGCTGCAGAGCCAAGCACAGCAGGCAGGAGGCGCTGGAGGGCGGCCCGGGTCTGGCCAGATGGCAACGCCACAACAAACCAAGGGAATCAAATCTGATTACAAGGCTCTAGGTTTGGGCAAAACAACACAATTTCACAAGGAACTTTTCTCCTGTGGACAAGCAAGTTAATAAAAGTTAAAAAAAAAAACTTTTTGGTTTTATTTTTTTCCCCAATGATCCAAAAGAAGAAAACCAGGACACAAATGTGAGCACATCTGAGTATGTACGCAGTGTGAGAGGACGCCAGACAGAGCCCCAGTCTGCCCCACAGCAGACTCAGCAACGCTGGGCGGGATCAGCTGCTGAGAAGGGAGGCGCACTCAGAGGGAGGGGGGCATGTCCTGGCTGACAAGCTGACCCCCTGCAGACCACAGGCGTCTAGAAATAACACCTGGATAGACCATTCTTTAGTTCATTTGAAGGAAAAGAGATAATTATTTTCTTTTTAAACTTTACTAATTCTCAAGACAGAATTTTGTTTGTTTGTTTTGTGGTTTTTGGCCGGGGCTGGGTTTGAACCCACCACCTCCAGCACATGGGGCTGGTACCCTACTCCTTTGAGCCACAGGCACCAACCACAAGACAGAATTCAGCACAACACACTAGGAACCCTAAAGGTCTCACTGGACCCTGAGTTCAGATAGACGCAGAGAAAATGGAGGCCTGAGCGCAGAGGAGTTGTGCAGATGGGCTCTTGGAGACACCACCCAGACCACAGCAGCTCCTGTTCTGATAGCCAGAGACAAATGCTGAGCTCCAGCCGTGCCAGGACAGGACAGCATGGCTCACACAGGTGTGAGGACAGATCAGAGGGTAAAGGCAACACCGTGTGCTGGCTTCACGTGCCAGATACGTGTGTGCATATGTTCAATGCTATAGTGTCCCCTGTAGAATTTACTAAACAGATGGCATCTGATAAATACAAAAAGTACAAGCACAAAAAATATCATTCTTAGAATTACCCCACTTGGCGTGGGAACTGGGCAAACTGACTTTCCTAACATTTAGGTGGCTCATGTACAAAATTATCTCCCAAACTACACAGCACCTTAGGCCAATCACACGAGATAATAAAATGGGAAGCATAGGTTTTGCCAAGGGTTAAAGTACTCCAAAAATGCTATGCCATTTCAGTGAAAGACCAGCTATTAGCTGCACATTGAGAGAAATTATATAATAAACATGATGTAATTCCACAGCATGCAGTCATTTGAACTGATGCAGATCTCTGTTTAGTAAGTTATATATACCGAGAATAAACTTGGCTGGAGGGACATTAAGCAGACTACAACATTGTACATAGCACGATATCATGTTAAAAAATTAAAATCCCTAGGACACCAGTGCATCAGCAGGGTTGAAAGAACACAAGTGCTAGAGTGAAGAGTTGCGGTGTGCGGTGACAGCACAAGTGGGTGTTTCCTTTATCGTGCCTCTCGGAATTTATCTTCCAAGAGTACACAGGGCTTCATAATCAGAAAATACTATTTTTAAATCTAGTTTTTGCTGAGCTTATGCTGTACACGGCCAGGTTAAAGGACTCTGACTAGTAAACTAATTTACCACTAAATTAACACCTAGTTAGTAAACCCTGAACCAACAAATGGACAATACCTCCTCCTTCTGTCTCCCCAGTGGCTGACACAGCAGAGGGGACCGTCTGGTGCCTCTTCATGTGCTTTTTACAATGGACGGTGGTCCGGAACCCCTCCTCACAAAAGGGACACTTGTAGGGCTTCGTGCTCATGTGAGTGGCCGTGTGCCGTGTGAGGCTGCCGTTGGTGGTGAAGGAGGCGCTGCAGACGCTGCAGCTGAACGCCTTTACTCCTGCGGCGACAGAAACGACAGGAAATGGGGCCGGGAAAACTGTCTTTCTTTACCTTAAAACTATAGCGGTCAAGAGCAAACAGAGATATGTTCAGCAAGTCACAAAACTGAAGACACTTTATCTCCTATATATAGACTCGGATTTCCAGTTGGGTCTAAGAACATGGAAATGGACACAGCACGTCTCACTGCTCGCTACTGAATCAACAGCCTCTAGGAAGCCACGTTTCTCAAAACAAGGCAAGTCCTCTCTGCTTCCATCTTTCAGTTAAGTGACAGCAGGTTAGTGGATTCTACTCCAGAAGTATTTTTCAAACCCATCTTTTCGTCATTCCCACAGCAAATAATGTAGATCAGGCCCTATCCTAAAAAATAGACTAAAACCTACATATAACACAGCCTTACTTTCCAAATCCACAGAGAGTACCCTCTCTCCTTGGCTCCAATGACACAGAAGTAAGTGCCCAGCTCCCCTCCCTGTCTCTCTCCCGGAGGCACCTGCTGAAGGCTGTGCTGGGCTCCCTCCACCTCCCAGCAGCACCTACAAGCACACTCAAGTTCCTCGCAACCATTCTTTCCAACAGCCACTGAAACCACCTCCCAATCTCCAACCTATATACTAGTTGATAAAACTTCTCCCTCTTTTGTTTGCCTGTATATTTCTAAGTGATACGCTTTCAGTTTCAAATAAAGCCTTTTGCAAAATACACACTGACATTGAATATATATGTGTAATTAATATACCGAATATATTAAATGTATTAACAACTAAAAGTAATACATTAAAAATATATTTAGGTGCAAACCATATATCTGATAAAGGTTGGTAGTCAGAATGTATTTAAAAACACCATTTGTAACTCAATAATAACTAAACAAAAAATCTTATTTAAAAATGGGTACAGAGGAAGAATGGGCATTTCTCAACAAGCACATGCAAAGATGTTCAGTGTCACTGCCACTGCAGAAAAGCAAATCAACACCACAATGAGATGCGACGTCGCACCCATAAGGACAATCACCAAAAAGACATGCAGGTGTACACGCTGGCAAGGATGTGGAGAAATCAGAACCCTCTGACACCGCTGATGGGCATGTAAAATCGTGCAGCCACTTTGGAAAAGTGTGATTAACTCGGAAGTTTTAACTGAGGTATCTTATGTCCAAACAATGTCACTCCTAAGTAAAGAAGTGAAGACATGTGCACACAAGCCTGTACACACACCTTCACAGCAGGATGACTTACAGCCAAGAAAGAGAACAAGCCAAATGTCCATCAACGGATGAACGGATAATAAAACATGGCACGTGCTACTTGTCCACAGAATGAGAGGAGGCACTGACACACACCACACAACACAGTGAACTCCGACACTGCCCCAGGAAAGAAACCAGGCAACAGTCCCCACGTCAGGTGAGCCATTCTGTGAACCGTCCGGAGCAGGCAAGTCCACAAGGCAGAGATGGACCAGCGTTTGTCCAGTGTTGCGGGTGCTGAAGGGAAATGGGGAGTGAGTGCTAATGGGTGCAGAATTTGGGGGGTATGATAAAAAGTCCCAAAACTAGACAGGGGTGATGGCTGAAGAACTCTGTGAACACACTAACACCACTGAACTGTGCTTTTTATGTAGGTGAACTGAATAGTATGTGCGTTTATAGCTCAATAAAGCTGCTTCATTAAATTGTTTTTAGACCATACGAGAGACAGAATCGTCAAGTGTGAGGCAGACAATGACCTGTGTGTGTCTTCTCGTGGGACTTGAGGACCCCGGAGGAGACGAACCCGCGCCCACACAGCTTGCACTTGTAGGGCTTCTCCCCTGTGTGGGAGCGCACGTGCTGCTTCAGATGGCTGGACTTCTTGAAGCCTTTGCTGCAGTAGTCACACCTGCAAGGCAACACAGGGCTCAGGCCGGCGCACAGCACAGCTGCACGTGGCATCTGCGGTGGGGATGTAGAACCAGCAGACGCCACCAGCACCACCAGCATCCAGCCTCCACTGTTACAGAGCCCAGGGGGCTAACGCTTACAAAATCATAAAACATAAAATATTAGCAACGACACTGGGTAGATCAAAGTCTGCTTGAGAGTATTTGTAGTCCTGAATGTATTATTTCAAAATTAGTAAACCCTGTAATAACAGGTCGCTAGCAGACATAATATATGAGTAATTAGACGTTTTTCTAAACAGAAAGAAAATTTATTCTGTGCTACTTTCTTTGCTAAGTCATTAGACACATGAAACCTCCCATTGCCTTAGAGTCAGAATTACTGCTGAGTCTACCTGCCAAGTCACACATTCCTTTGGTTTATAAAATTAAAAACAGATCGTACAAATTAATATATAAAAATATGCAGCATTATTTCCCCTTTAATTATTTCTGAATAGATTAAAATTACTTTAACAATTAAAATAATTACAAATTTCAAAATTCCTCTTCACATATTACTGAAAGTTAGTCCACTGAATAAACCCCTGTATTTTCTGTTTCCAAGTTTTCATCTCCAACAGAAAGTCCCCACACAATAGCCTCTGTGCAGACTGGGTGTCTGCAGAGACATTCCTCTGAAAGACTAAACTAAAGGCTGAAAACTGCAAATACATTCTGAAATTTCACTCCTATGTACGCATTTGGTTTCGTGAAACTATCTACTAAAAACAGAAAGCAAAGCTCTGCACCTGTAGTTCAGTAGTTAGGGTGCTGACCACATGCACTTGGGCTGGCAGGTTCAAACGCAGCCTGGAGCCTGCTAAAGAACAATGACAACTACAACAGAAAAATGGCTGGGCATTGTGGCAGGCATCTGTGATCCAGCTATTTGGGAGGCTGAGGCAAGAGAATGGCTTAAGCCCAAGAGTTTAAGGTTGCTGTGAGCTGTGACATCACAGTACTCTACAGAGGGCGACATAGTGAGGCTCTGTCTCAAAAAAAAAAAAAAAAAAGTAGAAAACAAGCAAACAATATTCCCCACAGATTTTAAAAAGATAATTCTGCAAATGAGATTGGGATTAATTCTTGTCTGCATGTCAAAGGTAAAAAATTTGTTTTGAGTATCATTAAACCACCTCTATCAACTGAGAAAAGGTTCCCTAATAAGGAAAACAATTGTATCTATTAAAACCAAACACCACCACCAAAACAATGTTGCCTATGATGTAGAGAAAAACAGCTCACCCTCCAGGGAACAATGTGACAAGCAGAACCCAAGCCACCTGAGCCCTGCCAATGGCTTCTCTCCCACCTTGGAACCAAGCTCTCTTCACATTAGACGGACACACACACACACCCCACCACCGCTGCACAGAACTGTCCACTCTCCATGCCTGGGATCCCCCACCTGCCCTACCAGCCACTGGTGTTCTTCCAGTTACTCTGACACCAGCCCAAATCGTCAAAGCTGACACTTCTAGCAGCCACGCTGTAGGACACCCTGGTGTCCGCTGGTCTTGCACAGAATCTCAGCTAACCCCTGTCCTGACACTTAAGCTGTATTCCCAAAACAAGACTGGCTTGAAGGGACTAGGGGACATGCTGAGGTCCCAGGGACAGTGCTCACAGGATAGCCCATCTGAGGTCCCAGGGACAGCACTCACAGGACAGCCCGTCTGAGGCCCAAGGACAGTGCTCACAGGACAGCCCGTCTGAGGCCCAGGGACAGTGCTCACAGGACAGCCCCTCTGGGGTCCAGCGACAGTGCTCACAGGAAAGCCTGTCTGAGGTCCAGGGACAGTGCTCACAGGACAGCCCGTCTGAGGTCCCAGGGACAGTGCTCACAGGACAGCCCGTCTGAGGTCCCAGGGACAGTGCTCACATGACAGCCCGTCTGAGGCCCAGGGACAGTGCTCACAGGACAGCCCCTCTGGGATCCAGGGACAGTGCTCACAGGACAGCCCGTCTGAGGCCCAGGGACAGTGCTCACAGGACAGCCCGTCTGAGGCCCAGGGACAGTGCTCACAGGACAGCCCGTCTGAGGTCCCAGGGACAGTGCTCACATGACAGCCCATCTGAGGTCCCAGGGACAGTGCTCAAAGGACAGCCCATCTGAGGCCCAGGGACAGTGCTCACAGGACAGCCCGTCTGAGGCCCAAGCACATCTGTGTGCAGCCTCGCTGTTCTCCAGTGGTGCTTTAGGAAAACCAGAGGCTGGAGGTTCCTTGATTTTTAGAGAATTCAAAGAAAATTACATATCCTCTCCTCAAAAAGATAATACACGCATGTAAGCATCTCTCTGCAAGGCTGGCTCCTCCTCCCTCCCTTTGCTCACATCAGGTGGAGGGCCGGGCACTGTCTTCTAGCCATTTTCCCTTCCTGGACACGCATCTCCTCAGCATTAAACGCTCCCTGTCCTGACAACTCCCTCCTGGCTCCTGCCAGCCTGACCTCTCTCCCAGTTTCAGTCTAGTGGGAAGCACTGCCTGTGTGCCATTTCTGCTCAAACATCAATCTTCCTGACTCAAAACCAAACTTTGGTCTTCACCCCCAATCCTGCTCCACCAAGGGTCCCCCTTTCCAAGTGACAATAGTTTCATACTTCTTTGCTCACATCAAAATCCTAGCATCACCCTTGTTCCTCTCACATCTTGACCTACAATAATCCCTGTGGGTTCCACTTTCTAAGTAAGCTCTGAATTGGCTGCCATTTCTTACAACAGCAGTGACTACTTTTCAATGTGCTAACCCTGGCAGGGAGCTCCCTCCTCCCACCTCACCTTCCCCACAGCCACAGTCACTCCCTGCACCGTGCAGGGTCCCCGGGCACCTGCTACTGCCTCTGTCTAAGAGAACGTGGACTCCGCCAGAGCTGACTTGCTTCTGCTCTGCTCACTAACACAGCCCTGGGCTTGGCATGTCTTGGTCCTGGACAAATGTCAAGTGAATGGACAGATGGAGGATACGTGACTACAAGTTCAGTGATGCCTGAGGAAGTGCTGAGAAGGAATCGCGTGAAAACATGATCGCACTTCAAAATAACGATGCAATATCCCAAATAACTTAACACTGAACAAACACATGTTGAACAAATGGAAGTGTAAATAAACATCTAGAGACTCAGAGAAGTCCCCAAGCCCGTGTATGTGCATCCCTGCAAAACCTGCAGAACCCAGGGCACAAAGCACTGCGCTCAGATGTTTCTGAAACTGTAAAACTCACAGAGACCTCAGGACCACCCTCTGAAGGGGAACATCTAAGGCACAGGAACACGGGTCCGAGAGACCCAGTACCTAGCCAAATCCTGCGGACGTGGAACAGAAGTGAACTAGTCTATCAAAATGTATGTGCTAGTATTAGCAAAACCTATGCATTTTCAAAATCTTAATGAAGAAGATTCTTTTTTTTTTTGCCAGGGCTGGGTTTGAACCGGCCACCTCCAGCATATGGGACCGGTGCCTTACCCTTTTGAGCCATAGGCGCACCCATGAAGAATATTCTTATGAAGTATTGTGGATCATTAGTTTTTAAGAGTGACTATAATAAACTAATGAGACATAGTTTTTTGTTAAATGGCTATGGGGAAAAACAGCATTTTAAGCAAATGACAAAATAATCAAAATAATAAAAAAATAAACATCTCCATAAAAAATAATATCCATTTTAATTTTTAATACATATATATTCATCTTTCATTTCATAGAAATAGAGGCCAGGTACAGTGGCTCACACCTGTAATCTCAACACTTTGGGAGACCAAGGCAAGAGGATCACTTGAGGCCAGAAGTTTGAGACCAGCCTGGGCAACAAGACAAGATCCTGTCCCTACAAATAATTTAAAAATTAGCCTGGTGTGGCGGTGCGCAGCTGTAGGTGTAGCTACTTGGGAGGCTGCAGTGAAAAGATGACTTGAGCCCATTAGTTAAGGCTGCACTGAGCTATGACTGGGCCACTGTGCTCCAGCTGGGTGACAGAGCGTCATTTTGAGCAATTATGTTTTCACATGATTTCCTCTAAAAATGAAAATAAATAATAATGATTTTAGTGCATACTGCTGCGTGAGTAGACAATGCATCTCAGAGCATCTCTGCAATCATGCTAGACCTTGGCACAGGGTCATAAAGCATATAGAGTCTTAGACAAAGGGCACAATATCAATCTAAGTTACCTCTGAAAACATGCTAACAGTGACTTAAAGCAGTGACAGGGAGCCAGAGGAGAGTGGCTTAATGCGCAGGCTGGAGAAGAGTGCTACATCCCAATCTCGGCCCTGTTGCTTAGTGGCAGTCGGAATGTTAGCAAGTTAATCCCCTTTGTCTTATATCTTTATTCGTAAAATGTGGATAATAATGAAACTACTTGGTAGAACTGTGGGAGAGTTGGGGCGCAGAGCGGCTGCCACGCTGTTCTGTGGGGGGTCAGGGGTGTGTGGGCTGGTCTGGGGGGACAGCCACCTGTATGAGCGCCTGCTCTGGTCCTCACTGTCCTCCAGGGTCTGGGGACGCTGTGCCTGCAGGTCGAGTTCCTCTCGGGGCGACTCTTGAATCAAACGAGTTGTCTAAAATTTAAGAGAAGTATAAAGCAGGCTAATTGAATATTTATGAATGAATATAAAACAATGAACTAAGGATAAGAACATTCATAAAATGTGGATTTAGAAAGACAAAAAAAACCAAAGAGTCCACTGAAATCATTTGAGCCAGAACAATAATAAAACTCATTTACATAGATATGATTAAATAAATACCTATTTTATTGATTTTGTGTTAACTCACTTTAATTCAAAGTGTAAGCAACTAAGAAACTGATTTTTGGTAATCTATTCTTATACATCTTAGCGAGAGATTACTCTTTCATCTGCTCTATTCTTACTGATAGAGAAAAACAATTACTACTTTCAGCAAATGCTAAGTCTCCTCGTGTCACAGACGACACAGGGGAGGAGGAGAAAAAGCTGCGATGTGGAGGGCAGCGTCCTGCATACGCAGGGCACTCACGGTAACCCAGCCCCCAGGCCCAACTGGGCGACAGCAACTGAGCTTGCACAGTTTCACTCAGAGCGCTCTGCCACAAAAGGCCCCACCGAGGAACCACCCAGATCCGGCGCCTGCTGTCAATCTGCCATTTCTAGCAGCAGAAAAATGCTCTGAAACTTCCATGGAAGGGTCCAGGCCCACCACAGGGGGAAAGCTAGTGAGAAAGGATTGTAGAGAAAGAGAATGATTGATCGATCATTTTCATCACTATTAAAAAAATTCCAAAAAAAGAAAAATCAAAACAAAATACATTTCAATGTTTCCAACTTGAGAAACTTTTTAAGTAATGCATTAAATATTTATTTTTAATATCAGCATTCACTATGTTTTCCTCCTAACACATTTCTTTTAAGATTCCATAAATAAAAATAAAATAGCATCTGCTAAACAATAAGTATGTACCCCTCAGTCAATACTCACTGCATTGATTGCATCAGAGGTAGGAACCTGCAGTAAGTTTGGCTGGTGGAAACTCGTAGAGAGGGCCTGAGACTCAAGTGTGCTGGAATCTTGTAGCTGTTGGACAGGTGGAAACTGAGTCTGTTGATTGTACGTATCGGTCACTGTAAAATCTGGAATAAATTAGGAGTTTTACAATAAAAATTAGAGTTTTACACAAACACACACACACACACATGGGTTTATAAAACAAAAATTCTATCTCTGAATTAGAGGCAGGGTTGACTTGCCAACAGGCAGGAGACTGTGCTCAGCCCACGCCACTGAGTGAAGGTTTCACAAAGCAACCACAAGCACCCAGTCCCCACCATGTCCCACTTTCTACTCCAGCACCTTTCCTTGACCAGAAACTACACGTAAGACCGTTATAAAGATCTGAGCAAACCACAAAATAGTATGTATCAATTAAAAAAAGTTATTTGGTTTGTAACCATACCTTTTAGAAGGGCCTTAAGAGAAAACACCTCAGGTGGCTGTAAAATTAAAGCCAACCTAGGTAAAGCTCATTTGCAAATTCCACTGAAGCCCACACTGACCTTGGGACAGCCCCACAGGTTCAAAGGGCTGCTGGGATGTCTGCTCTTCAAACTGACCAACGTGTCCCCGGAGAGGGTCCTGTGCAGCCACAAAGCCATCTGGAGATAAGACACAGAAATGGAGACTCACACATCTGGAAATTGCTCCCTACCGACCAGTCTGTCCAAAAGGATGGTTGAGTGAGTTTTTAAAACTCAGCCTCCTTTTCTGGAAAGACAATAGGAAGGTCACAGATACACAGATGCTTACACACACACTGCCAAAAAAAGGTACACGCATTTTAAGAAAGGGAAAACTGTAGTAAAATTCTAATACTCGGCATACAGCAATAATCTTCATCACTCATATATTGCGTCTTCTATCTCTTGGAACTGCAGAAGTCAACATGACTTGAGCGTGACGATTTTAACACAGCTATTTCCAGTATTAAAATGTGTGTATACTATTTTGGCACTGTATGTAACTATAATATGGTTAAAGCGCCATCTCTGTATTTTCAAAATATCATCCCTTAAAGTCTTCACAGTCTGTCCTAAATCTCAGTCTCATAAAAGAACACGCTGCTGTGTGATTACATTCAACAGTCACTTAGAATCTTTCTGATGTGCACTGTTCCAGGCTTTAAAGGACATGAAAAGTGTACCATCCTTCCCATAGACTAAACATCTGGGGGACAACCGTACAACAAAGCAGGGAACTGGCCAGCACATGTGGACAGGCCTGCCCAAGACAAGCAGCCTGCGCCAGACGCTCACGGCCACATCACAGAGCAGCTACCGACAGGCTCTCCTGATGAAGGAAGCGACGTGCAGCCTGTTTCTGGGACGGGAGCCTGATCTCACACAGACGCCTCGCAGAGAGTCTGCTGACCTGCCTTAGTCTGGAGGATCTATGCACAAAGTGCAATGGAATACTAAAACCACCACAGATAAAAGGAAAGATATTCTAACAATATTAAGGAATTAAAGTAGGTTACAAAAAAGTCTGTACAGAAGGACCCTAATCCACACGCACATGCCTGCCGTTCATACGGAAAAAACTGGCAGCAAGTGCACAAAAATATGGACCACAGATTTTGCAGATGTCAATCAAAGTGGATGTAGTAGATTTTAACCAAAATAAAGACTTAAATCTAAGACCTGACACAATAAAACTATAAAACTATAAGGAAAACTAAGATTTTCTGAGTAAGACCCCAAAAGCACAGGCAACAAACAAAAAATAAACAACTGGTCTTATATAAAGTAAAAAGGTTCTGCACAGAATGGAAGGAATCAAGAGTGAAGAGACTAAGTGAATAAGAAAAAATATTTGCAAATTACCCGTCCAGCCAGTGATTAATATCCAGAATATACCAGGAACTCAAATATCTCAATAGCCAAACAAACAAAAAAGAACCCAAGCAATCTGATTAAAGGATGGGCAAGAAATATGGGTAAATGATCTAAACAGATGTTTCTCCAAAAAAGACATACAACTGGCCACAAAATACATGAAAAATGTTCAACATCACCAACCATCAGGGAAATATAAATCAAAACCACAGTCAGGCATCATCTTACCCAGCATAGCTATTATCAAAAAGACAAAAAATAAGGGCAGTGCCTATGGCTCAGTGAGTAGGGCGCTGGCCCCATACAATGAGGGTGGCAGGTTCAAACCTGGCCCCGGCTAAACTGCAACAAAAAAACAGCCGGGTGTTATGGCAGGCACCTGTAGTCGCAGCTACTTGGGAGGGTGAGGCAAGAGAATCGTCTAAGTCCAAGAGCTAGTGGTTGCTGTGAGCTGTGATGCCCCAGCACTATACACAGAGTGATAAAAAGTGAGACTCTGTCTCTTAAAAAAAAAGACAAAAAGTAACACACACTGGCAAGCTTGCAGGGAAGAGGGAGCTCTTACTCCCTGCTGGTGGGAACGTGAACTAGGGCAGCCACTGAGGGGAGCAGCACCAGGCTCCTCAGAAACCACAACCAGAGCCACCATGTGATCCAGCCACCCTGCTGCTGGGCGTTCACTCCAAGGCCAGGAAATCAGCCTCCCAAAGAGAGTTCTGCACGCCCACGTTTACTGCAGCTCCTCAAGAGTAAAATCCCGTCTTTCTCGGCAAGGTGGACGGAACTGAAGGACGTGATGCCAAGTGAAGTCAGTCAGGAGCAGAAGTAACACACCACGTGTCCTCACTCACACCTGGGAGCTCATCTCACAGAAGAATAAAGTGGAGCACCATGCGCAGAGTGGGAGGGTGAAGGGAAGGGGGACAGGCAGAGAGGTGGCCAAGGAGACAAGATACAGCCGGACAGGAGGCACAGGCCTCACTGCTCCGTACCACTGCAGGACGCCTGTTAACAACAACATATCCTGGTTGGTGATTCTGGAAGAAACAAGAGTGTGGCGTGAGCATAGGAAGCAAAAGAAAACAGGCAGTGTGCAACCGTGAAGCGAAGGCTTAGTCTCGGGGACTAGAGGCTTAAAGAAAGGGACAGACTGAAACCTGAAAAGAAGGAAAAGAAAGATCCCAGCACATTAAAGGAAAGAGAAGTCCCCCAGCACCCTTCATGCTTATTCTACCAATATAATACACAACTGGGCCCACCTTACCACATCTTGGTTGATACCAACTTTATCAACTTTTCCATTAAAGCCAAACTGGACTTAGTACAGTCAATGATGGACTGTCTGTGTGCCAAGTGCATTCCTTGTATAACTGACTGTGTAATGGCTGAAACTGAGAAATTGGAGCAGAAGTATCTAGTGGCCCTCAGGATTGCCAAGGATCCAAGATTTGAACGATTACCATGCGCACACAAAGGAACCTATGCAGATGACTGCTTAGTACAGAGAGTAACTCAGCACGAGTGTTACATCGTTGCCACAGTTGAGGGAGACCTTAAACAAAGAATCTGGAAAATCCCTGGAGTTCCTATCACGTATATTTCTAACCACAGACACAGTATTGAACGGATTCCAGATGATTATGGAGCACCCTGTTTCTAATTCTTATAAGACAATGTTCCTATGCCTTTCTTCCACCAATTTTCTCTGGTAACAGTTTGTTAAACATGAAATACCATGAATTATTATTACTCTGTTCCCCAGTTTGCTTTATTATGACCTGGAGGATGTAGGTAAATACACTCACATTTGGATGCTATTTTGAAAATGATATTTTATCTCATTGATGGTCAAAGATGCAAACTCTTATGAAGAATGTTTCATTCTTTTTTGAGTTCTGTTATACAATGTGGTAATTATAGCTAACATTAGAGTAAATTTCAAATGTTCTTACCACAAAAATGTTAAGTATTTGAGGTGATAGATATATTGACTAGTTTGATTTAATTAGTCCACATTGTATTCATAGATTATAACATCACTGTGTACTCCATAAGTTTATACAAGTATAAACTGTTGGTTTACAATAAAAATAAAATTGTTGTGTCTTTTTGTTAAAAACATATATATATATATATATCCTGTCGTTCCAAACAGACAGAAGGATGCAGAATGTTCCTTCCTGGTGCAAAGAAATGATAAACATGCTAATTACCCCGATCTGATCATTACATCACTGTGTACCCCATACTGTGTACCATGGTCAATTAAAACAACTGTTTAATCACACACAAGAATACACGGGGTGGAAAACAGCATCACTCTCCCACACAAGGACACACAGCACAAACTGTGACTTAGAAAGGTTAAAAGACACAGAATGGGCTCGGCGCCTATAGCTCAACCGGCTAAGGCGCCAGCCACGTACACCTAAGGTGGCGGGTTCGAATCCCCAGCCCGGGCCCGCCAAACAACAATGACGGCTGCAACCTAAAAATAGCCGGGCGTTGTGGCGGGCGCCTGTGGTCCCAGCTACTTGGGAGGCGGAGGCAGGAGACTCGCTTGAGCCCAGGAGTTGGAGGTTGCTGTGAGCTGTAATGCCATGGCACTCTGCCCAGGGGGACAGCTTGAGGCTCTGTCTCAAAAAAAAAAAAAAAAAAAAAAGACACAGAATGGAGGGAGCAGGATGGACTGCCTCCGGGTGAGGGCTGCAACTCTCAGTGAGATCATTTTGAAAATTCAAATTTCTGAAACATTCACCTTCGTCCGTGTCCAGAGGCTGGTCCGTCAGCTGCTGTCCAAGCCCTGCCTCCTCTGTGCCCACCACGTGTGGTGGCTCCAGGTCCAACATGGCCTCGGGGTTGGCTGCGACCACCTCTGCAGGCTGTGGCAGCTCCCCGCTCTCCATCTCCACCTGCATCTGGGCCGAGACCTGCACACCCTGCTGGTCCACGGCACTGTCCCCTACTGAGGCCACATGCTGATGCTGCTGGAGCTGCTGGGCAAGTTCGTACCTTCAGAAAAATTAGTAACAATTCATACAATTAGATGCTCCCAAAGATCTGTGGTTACTTACAAGGGATACAGCTGTTCCTGCAGGTTCTAAGTTACTAAGTAACACTTGCTATTCTTAAATCATTTCATTTGGAGTCGGATGGCAGTCCAGGCCAACAAGAAGCCCCACTGAGGATCAAGGAGGACCAGGCTGCCCATCCCAAGTGCCTTCACAGGCTACAAGACGCAAGGGCCCAGCGAGGGCCCTTGGAATTTTTTAAAGTTCTAAAACAAAGATGCCACATACTTAAAAGTAAAACTCTGCCAACGCAAATTCTGTGATGAGCTCATCTTCAGAAACAGAACTGCACTTAATGAGGCCATGCCTGAAATATCGGACCAGGTTCACTACCAAACTTGTGCACAGACATGGAGGGCAACATCCAGAGGCTGCCTCATATGGTCCAGGGCCGCAGACGCTTTCTGTGACCAACGCGCTACAAGACACTTAACATGAGGCCCAGGGCCAGACTGACATTCATGGTGCTTTTAGCGACATTTATGTGCATAAAATATATCTAGTTTATTTCATAAATGTCAACGATTTTGCTTCCAAAAAAATAAAAAAGATGAACAATGAATTCAGTGAAGGAATCTAGGATCTTAGAAGAAGCACCTCAGTCATCGTCTGATGACCAGACTAGGTGATGTGACAGCAGCTGAGACAGCAGGCCATCCCCTCCCCTCCCCAATACCCCCAAGGCCAGACCCACATGAGCTCCATCACCTGCTCTACTTCAGGATCTTGCGGATCGGCCTACTCAGAATTTCATTCTTAATTCCAAATAAAACTTCTGAATTTTTTGATATCAAAAATAGTTCCTAAAGCAACAATGACAACTGCAACAACAACAACAAAAAATAGCTGGGTGCTGTGGCAGGCACCTGTAGTCGCAGCTACTTGGGAGGCTGAGGCAAGAGAATCACTTAAGCCCAAGAGTGGGAGGTTGCTATGAACTCTCTACCGAAGGCACATAGTAAGATTCTATGTCTCAAAAAAAAAAAAAAAAATCATCAATTCCCAGTGAATTTCACTGTTCAAGGGAGAACCAAAACATAACACATAAGAGCAACTGCTCAGGACACACAGATTCACCTTCATAGTGACAGTCCTGGCACAGCAAGGCAGTGGCACGCAGCACCCGCCACTGCCCTCCCCCCCAAACAGGTCTCATGTGGTGACTGGGGGGGGGGGGGGCCTGCTTTCTGTTTGCTTGCTTGTTTTCTTTTTCCATGAAAGTTTACTATAATAACGTTTTGTACCTCTCTTTAATATAGGATACATGGTATTTGAGGAATTCCCAACCCCTCAAATAAAGGCAGTAAACCTTGTAAGCAGACTCAAAGTGCACACAATCTATAAGAGAAAAGCGCCCGGCACAGCAGGGTGACAGGCTCAAAGTCTGACCCTGACCCCTACTCATGTCCCTCCGTGCAACCCATGCCAAATAGTGTCCACTTAATAAAGCAGCTGTACCACTTGGGGCCATAAACAAGGGCGTAAAGACCACACTCCCAACTCTGCCACACGAAGCACCTGGTAAAGGCCAGGCTTCCTGGCACAGAAATGTGACTGACCGTGCCCCTGAGCAAGCCAGGCCCCATCTTCTCAGCATGGTGAACTCTGGGCCCACTGGGGACCAGTCCTCCTGCTTCAGTGTGCATCGGGAGCACGTACGCACCCTTGGCCCATAGTTCCCAGACACGCAGGCAGCAGCTTACTTCCCCCACAGAGCCTAACAACACTGAGTGTGTGAGTGGCAGGAGGCCCCTACGTGACACCTCCAATATCACCTTTCCTGAGACTCCCACATGTGAACGCAGACTGGTAATGTCAGAACAAAACACAGAAGACCCTATCACAGTTACCTGAGCCTAGTATTTGATGTTTGTTTTATAGGGAACATCTGAGCAGACGAATCTGAGTTAAATGCTATCCAGAAGCAAATGTGGGGCAGCAGGTTTAACATTCTTCCATGACAGGCCTAGCAACTCTTACTTCAAATCTCAGATGTGCTGTGGCCCCAGTGCTACTCAGAAATGCTTCTCTTTAGGATGACCTCTACCTAGAGATGAGCCACCCTTTCACCAGGTAAGAACTGAATGACAGATTTAAGGAATATGTAAAACGTGTGCTTTTCAAGTGGACAGCATGGAACAATACTGAAGGGTTTGTGACAAAACGCCTAGAACCAAAGAGTTGCCTCAGAGTCTCTTTTCAGGCACCTCCACACCCTGACTGTGCTGGACACAGTCCAGAATTTCATCTAATTGTCAACTCCCAGCTTCAATACAACTTGCAGAACACTCAGCCCAACACAAATCCTTCAATATTAAGTTAAAAATCAAAACTTTAGTCCTTCATAGCCTATGGCTCTCGTTACATCCTTAGACACTGATACTTAAGTTTCTTTAGCCCAGCGACTCTAAGCTAGAAAAAAATAATATTAAGAATCAGAGACAATTTTTCATAAAAACATTACTCATCACCATTTGGGAATTATAAAAATTATAAAAAGCAGCCATCAGAATTATACATACCTATGGGTTTTCATGTGCTTTTTGCAATTTAGTGAGGTCTTAAATGTTTTCTGGCAATAGGGACACATGTAAGGACGAAGGTCATTATGTATACCCATGTGTCGCCTCAAGCTGCCACCGGTAGTAAATGCTCCGTTACATATCAGACACTTGAAAGACTTGAGTCCTGTGTGTGTTCGGACGTGTGCTTTGAGCACTCCTGCAGAAACAAAGCCTCTCCCACACTGAGAACATTTAAAAGGTTTTTCACCTGTATGTGACCTAAAGAAATAAAATTGTACTGAGTAAGTTTCTAACACTTTTATAACGCTTTATAGCTGTAATACACTTTTGTATATTATTTCATTTGCTCATCACATTTTTTAAGCTAAGCAGCAAAGATGTAGCTCTGTGCATTTCACAAATGAGGAAACCTGAGAGTCAGAGGAATTAAGCCTGACGTCACACAGTGGCATGTAAATGAGACAAAACTAGAACCCACGTTTTCTAAGTTCTATACTTGTTCATGACATTGTGCCGTCTCCCACGATCAAGTCTGTATTTTCTTTTCACCATTGTTAGCACCAAAAATTAATCTAAACTCTGAGGGATACACTTGAACAACATAAACCCAGTTCTAAAGAAATAAACCAAATGCTTCTTTGATGTTTCCTGGAAATTGCAAATCCTGAAATACCTGGTAGGCGTGTAAATAAAATTCAGTGGCAGCTTCTGAGTCAGAGTGAAGACAGGGAAGAATGGCAACATCAATCATCAAATACATCCGAGGCCGATGTGAAGGCTTAGACACCAGAAACTCAAACTACCGTCCTAAAAACTCTGGACATCACCAGCTCGCTAAATCACTGTCCTCACACTAAATTTCCATCCTTGAACCTTTTCACCTTACCTGATGTGTTGTTTAAGGTGGCAGGATTTTTTATATGCACGATGACAATAAAAACATTTGTAGGGTCTATCTGCTTCATTTACAAAATTATTATTAAAATAACTTTGGAAAAACTGGTTTCTTGGAATGGGCTGGATAAGACCTACAAAAAAAGAGAGAGAGAGAGACAGTAGGAATAATTCCCTATCAGTAATACCATAAACCTGAACATCACAAGCTATCTGCTTTACCTACAAGATGAAAATCCCGGTGAGTTAAAGTTGAGATTCCAGGGTTGCAACTAACTATAATTATATTAGAAACTGGCCATTTAAAAATTGCCTACAGGAAAAAAATTTCAAAAAATTTGGAACATATGAGTCTGGTGTATGTTTGGAAGTGTATTTTCTCAAAATGAGAATTATCTATATTGTCACAATTACTTCACTTGATTCTACAGCCATTTTTAAATGGATTTCTACATTTATTTTTTATCTGGATATTTGTTGACATGGAATTTACATAACTATGCCCCCAGTTTAATCAGGATTTTAAATGCCATCTTTATTCAATATGAATACTATACACTAGCTGCCATAGGAAATTCAAAACATGTGATTCTAATATGATCTTTTGTTCTAAAAAAGGTCAGTGTCTTTATAGACACTTTACTAAAAGGACATCTACAAATAGCAAAATGATTAACTCCAATATTTCACATTTTATACACACTTACTATATAAAGAATTCCTTCAGGCTAACCACCTACTAAATGGGACTTGATTGAGCTACTAATATGCAAATCAGGGCACCTGGGGGTCACACTCTGAACTCTTGAATGTGGCCTGCTTTTTTACTGGATACAATCTTTGATTACAGATCAATGAAAACATAATTAAAAATAGCTATACAAAATTTAATTATATGAGGAAAAAAGACTCAAAACTGACATAGGACATTATAAATGAGAGAATTACATAAACAGAATTACTGAATCAAAGCTGTGCTCAGACAGATAAATTAACATACCTTTAGCCAGATTCAAAACAAAAGAGAGAAGACACAAATAAATGAAATCAGAGATAAAAACAAGACATTACAGCTGATACTACAGAAATCCAAAGTACCATCATCAGAGACTACTAACTACATGCCAACAAACTGGAAAACCTACATGAGATGGATGAGTTCCCATCTACATACAACCTACACCTACCAAGACTGCACCAGGAAGAAATCCTAAACCTGAATAAGCCAGTGAGAAGGCCCAACACAGAAGCAGTAATAAAAAGTCTCCCATCACGAAAAGCCCAGGACCTGACAGCTTCACTGCTGAATTCTACAAAGCATTCAAAGAATTAATACAATCCTACTTTAACTATTCCAAAAAACTGAGGCGGAAAGACTGTGTGTCCTCCCAAGCACACCCTGAAAGACCTACATCATTCTGATACCAAACCCAGACGAAGACACAGTAACAACAGGAACAAAAAGCCATAAGCCAAATACCCTTCACAAATACTACAGAGTACTAGTGAAGAGAATCCCTCATAAACACTGGGTGGTACTAGCAAAGAGAATTCAATAACATATTTAAAAGATTCCTCACGATCAAGCGGAATTCATCCCAGGGACGCAAGGATGGTTCAACATATACAAATCAATCAGTGAGACACATCCTATTAAGAGAATGAAGAACAAAACCTTTACGATCATTTCACTGCTGCTGAAAAAGCATATGATGACATTCAACAGCCCTTCATGATAAAAATCCTGGTATAAAAAAACATAATCAACACAGTAAATGCCACATGTGACGGGACTATTACATTATCATACTGAAGGGAGAAAAGCTCAAAGCCGGTCGTTCCGCTAAGATCTGAAAGAGACGGGGTGCCTACTGGTTCTACTATTAACAAGTTCTGCAAGTTCTAGCTGGAGCACTCAGACAAGAGAAGAGGCCAATAAATGCATCCAAACTAGAAAGGATGAAGTCAAATTATCCTTGTTTACAGATGCTATGATTTTATACCTAGAGAAGGCTAAAGACTCCACACATAAAAATTATTAAAATTGATAAACAAATTCAATAAAGTTGCAGGACACATTAACATATAAAACCAGCTATATTTTTCTATGCTAATAGTAAACAATCTGTTAAAAAAAAAAAAATACTCTATAACTACAAATAAAATACCTAAGTATAAAAATTTTTTTTCTGAGACAGAATCTCACTGTTGCCCTCAGTAGAGTGCCATGGCATCACAGCTCACAGCAACCTCAAACTCTTGGGCTTAAGGGATTCTCTCACCTCAGTCTCCCAAGTAGCTGGGACTGCAGGCGCCCGCCACAACACCCAGCTATTTTTTTTGCAGTTCTCATTGTTGTTTAGCTGGCCTGGGCTGGGTTCAAACCCGTCACCTTCAGTGTATGTGGCTGGTGCTATAACCACTGTGCTATGGGCACCAAGCCTAAAAATAAAACTTTTAACCAAATAAACAAGAGATTATCATAATGAAAACTCTGAAAAACTGATCAAAGAAACTAAAGGGACCATACACCAAAAAATGGAGAAATATATCATGCTCGTGGATTGACAGAATCAATATGATTAAAATGTCATGCTATCCAAAGCAAACTACAGATTCACTGCACTCCCCATCAAAATACCAATGACGTTCTTCACAGAAATAGAAAAATAATCCCAAAATTTATATGCAACCATCAAAGACCCAGAATAGCCAAAGCCATCCTGCCTGCACCCTTGTCTTAGATTGACCAGCCTCCATACATCTGAGAAATAAATTTCTATAATTTATAAGCTCCCAGTTTATGGCATGTTTGTGATAGCAGCTCAAATGTACTAAAACAATAAGGTTTATTAAACTTTTCTCTAGCACTTACAAAAAAATTGTTTTTCCTAAAGATTCTAGCGAAACAGTGTATTCTTTTTGGGTAGTTTGGATTGATCATAATAACATTGAGCCTAAAAAGTACTTAAAAGCTGGTATTTTCTTTTCCTTTTTAGCCTTAAAATTAAAGCAGTCCAAATAATAATATGTCACACTCCATGGGAATCCAATGCTGGACACAACAAAGAACACTGTGCGTTTCCCACAAACTCCTGTCACCTTCAACAGTGGGACTCAGGCAGCAAAGTGTTCACGACAACACATCCAGGACCCTCTCCACTCACACAGCTCACACAGCTCTCTCAGAACCAAGAACACAGTTTTAGCAGTAGTTTAGAACATGATAGTATAGAACATAATAGCCCACAAAGCAAAATTAGGCTTAATGAACACTTCATCATTACCACGCCTACTACTATTTAACTAAACAGACCATAAAATTCATAAAATACCAATGCTCAGTAAATCGTAAAGACACCTTCCCGTCCCTCTCACCTAAGTCTGTTATGAGAATCGGCTCTTGCAAAGGAATGTCAGGCACTGGGACGTCCGTCTTGCCCACACGAACCTTCGCGGGTTTGCGCTGGTGCCTCATCTTCCTTAATTCCGTGTGTTTAAAGTGGGAAGCAATGTGAGTCTTCCGATGGCCTGAGGTTCGAAATTTTTTGTCACAGTGAGGACACGCAAATGGTCTAACTCCTAATAAAAATAAAAGCACATTTAAAAATTATTTCAAGTAATGAAACCTCAACAGTGAATGCTAACATAAAACACTTCTAATATGAATTTGAATATCCTATTTGTTATTAAATGCTTCTAATGTCACAGATGTTATTCATTAGCGTTTCCCCTTGTTGACAGAACACATTACGCACATCACGGACGCCAAGGCATGGAGTCAGAGCACTGCAAGGGAAGGAGCACCTCCTGAGACAAAGCCACCAACCGGAAAGACTGTCCAGGTGCTCCAACCACTAGCTGTCCTTCAGGATTCTACAGTGTCTAAGGCTGCACTCTCACAAACACTCATCTGCCAATGGGCATTGCGATGCCCGCGTCCCGGGGCTGTGGCTGTGATTAATGCTTAAACAGCATTGTGCAGTGTCATGCAGTTTGTAAACAAGTAGTAAATGGTCCCTGTTACTGACTATAAACAGTGATGATAATAATCATATCCGCTTAATGATCCTATACTACTCTGCCCCCTTTCTGAACAAAATTCCTCTTTCTTTCTTTCTTTTTTTTAATTTCCTTCTTTTATTACCTTTCTGATAGGTGAAAATGTAGATCCTAAAGAAAGACATGTTTTGTGTGTGTGTGTGTGTGTTTTTGCAGTTTTTGGCTGGGTCTGGGTTTGAACTCATGACTTCCGGCATATGGGGCCGACGCCTTACCCCTTTGAGCCACAGGTGCCACCCAAGAAAGACATGTTTTTAAAAACTAATTTTACTTTTTTGAATACTCATCAATATGGTCACCCAGCCAGGGAACCCTGAGGGAACGTGGGGAGATACTGCTAAAGAGTCCCTGGTTTCTTCCAGAGGAGAAAAAATGTTCCAGAATCAAGCATTTGTGAGGTTGCACAATTCTGAATCCTATACTGTTAAGAACATGAATTTTATATGTGAATTAGAGCTCAATAAAGCTGTTATTTAACAAAACTACAGCCCAAACCAAAAAAAAAAAAAAAAATTCATGCCTTAATACAGATTTAAAAAACATCCAAATGTAGGCATTGAGGTCACCCTTCCTGTTCGACCCCTGGACCAATGGGGCAGTTCTTCCCCAGCCACAGCTAAAGCCTACAAGTCTTTGCAGGTAGCAGAAGACCGGCCTCTTCCTCCGAAAGCCTCTCTGACCAATGCTTACCTCCAGTCCCCACGGGGAGCCTCTCTCCACCCTTTGCAACAGACGTTCATAAATGTCCCCGTTTAAAGCCTCCCCAGTACACCTTAGAGCCAGGGAGGTCAAAGTGCTTTGTGCTCCACCCTCAGGTGCCAGACTGCAGCAGGCAACAGGAGGGAAATAGAAAGGCGCGATCAGCACCCGCCCCCGCGCACCTGTGTGCAGGCGGATGTGCACCTTGAGGCTGCCGGACGTGGAGAAGCTCTTCATGCAGTACTGGCACTTGAAGGCCTTGATGCCCGTGTGTGTCTTGATGTGCGCTGTCAGCGTGCTCTTCACTGCGAAGGCCCGGAAGCACTGCGGGCACTTGAAGGGCTTCTCGTGCGTGTGGATGCGGATGTGGCGCACCAGGTCGCTGGGTTTGCGGAACTCCTTGGTGCAATAGGGGCACACGTGCCAGCGCACACCGTTCTCCTCCCGGACCGAGCCTGCACGACAGAGAGGCACACGTCTGCGGGGGCGGACCCATCTGCCGGATGGCGCCAGCCCTGCCGGGTGCCCCAGGGAGGCTCGGGGTGCACCCTCCCTGCAGAAAGACTCACAAAGGCCAGAGCTAACACACCTGATTGCTTACAGGGACAGCTGGCATCTCCTTGATCGCTGAAATTGTTGAGGGCTACGATTTAATCTTGCAGGAGACCTAAATGGTCTGGACCACAGTCCTCAGAGCACCTGAGGGACAAGACCCCTTATCTACAGACCATGCACCGCCAAGCGCTCCCAAGGAGACAGCAGATGTGACAAAATGACTTCATGCTGAACCCAAAGAACACAAAGGGAAGGATGAGATCTGAGTAAGGATCTACTGAGCCTATCTGATATCATAAAAAATACTACAAATGCACGAAATTGTAAGCAACAGTAAGCTCTTATGCTCTGAAAGGGAACGTGTAAAGATAAATGGTAAATATGAATTCGTGATCAAATATAAAGGTTGTTTTCTATATTCTAAATATTGGTATACAGCTTTGAATCACATTAAAAATATTCCTACCAGAAGGAAAACCACTAATAAAATCCACAGAACTGTAATAAGCGCAGCAGTCCCTCCTGCACCTGTCTGTGGCTCCTGCGTCCCCACGCCCCAGGGATAAGGAACCCAGTAGAACCCAAGGCTGCAGGACCAAGCCCCAGGATGCTCTCTCTCCTGACAACCCAGGCGCGCCAGTGGCTCACGGTGGGCAGCTTATAGAGCAATCACTGTTGGACACGGGTGATCCATGCCCTGGCCAGGTGGAGCACCACAGCTAGACTAAACCCCATGCAATTTAAAACTCATTAAAATTGTTTATGGAATTTTCCACATTACATTTTTGGAGCTCAGTTTACATCAGGTGACTAAACCTTAAAAGAGTGAAACTGCAAATAAGGGGGAACTTCTGTAGAATGATTTCTCCCACAAAAAAAATATCAAGGAACAAAATTCAGCAGATTCTTTTTTAGACAGAGCTTCAAGCTGTCCCCCTGGGTAGAGTGCCGTTGCATCATAGCTCACAGCAACCTCCAACTCCTGGGCTCAAGAGAGTCTCCTGCCTCAGCCTCCCAAGTAGCTGGGACCACAGGCACCTGCCACAACACACGGCTATTTTTTTTTTTTTTTTGGTTGTAGCCATCATTGTTGTTTGGCGGCCTGGGCTGGATTCGAACCTGCCACCTTAGGTGTATGTGGCTGGCACCTTAGCCACTTGAGCCACAGGCACCGAGCCAGCAGATTCTTTTTATTTTTAAAAATTTTGGTAAGACTTATGCATCTGAAATTATAATAAATAGACATCTACAGAAATTAAAAAGATAATCCAGGTAAAGAATCATGTAAAATCAAAGATTTGGGCCATGGTAATGCAATTCATTAGAGAATTTTAACTGAAACGTGCTTAGCCACGTCTGTACAGACATAATTTTCTTAGGAGAATTTATCATCAGTAATTACAAGAAATTCTCCATATATGCAAGTGAATCTGTAAAGGAAGAAAACAGGTTTTTCCCAATATAATATTCTTTAGGACAGGAATTCACATAGAAAAGGAAGTTGGATTAAAACAAAAATTTAAAAACACTGACAGAATAGAAACAAGGACCAAGAAAGGAACAGAAAGAAACTACAACCATTAAAGCAGAAAACAAGGGAAATGGTTCTAAAATGAAAGGCATTTTTATTGTAATATTGAGTATTTTAAAGAAATCTAAAACTCAGGACTGCTAAAAACTAATAGGCAAAAATTAATTGAGAAATGTACATAATTACTTAAAGGCTTATCATGACAAATTACAAATGCAAGGTATAAAAAGATAGGGAAATGCTCAAGTAGGGGCTCAAATGAACAAATAAATTTAAAAATAAAAATAAGTATGACAGAACTCTGATAGCTAAAATTAGGAAATCACCCAGAAACCAGAATTTTTTCCACATAAAAATATTTCTATAATTAATTACATAGGTTAGACTACCACTCAGTTCTAATTATTTCTAGGAATAGGCTGGAATAGAAACTACAAACTGTGCTGAAGCTTCTCCAAATCTGGCCTAGATAAGTTTTACTTGGCCCACACAATGTTAAAAAAGGAAAACGGAATCCAGATTTCCAACTCTGACAAACTGAAAGCTCTGGAGACCCAAATCTGCATTCCTACATGGCAAGCCTCCCTGGAGCTGAGCAATAGCTCCCCTCCTCAAACATATTAATAAATTTAGAAAGAAAAACATATGAGTATGAACTCACACTTCAACATGAAAGGCATCAGCTAAAACTCAGTATCTAGTCTTAACTTTAAAAAAAGTCTGAAAAGAAAGAGGCGGTGAATAAAATATACAATTCTATTAACTTTTCAACTTAATAGAAAAATAATAAAAGCATTCATATTAAAGTCAAGGAGAAACATCCACTAACTGCCACTGATTTATAGTATTCTAGAGATACTAGTCAAAGACATAAGACAAGAAAAAATATATAGCATAAACTAGAAACGAAAAAATAAAATCATTATTTATAAATGATACAATCATATGATCTAAAAAACCTAAAACTCAGAAAGATGCCCAAGTTTGGGGTTTTTTTAATTATTATCTCAGTAGATTTAAGGGGATAAGTGTTTTCCTACATGGATGCACTGTACAGTGATGATGTCAGAGCTTTTAACCCATCACCTGAATAGTTAGCACTGTACCTAATAATTTTTAGTTCCTCACTCTGAGGCTCCAAAGTCCATTTTCCTACTCTTTATGACCACATGCATCCATTGTGCAGCTCCCACTTACAAGTGTGTGCATGAGGTATTTATTTTTCCATTACTGCTCTTAGGTGCTTACAGGGGAGAGAGAGAAAGAGATAGTCTTTAAGAGAGTAAAGCAGTCTTCTTAGAAAGATAGATCTTTGTCTTTAGCAGAGCTTAGAGATCTTCAGCCATGCTGGCGTTCTACAGGCAGGAGAGGAGATAGAGTCAGAGTAAGCGGGTCTGTGATAGAATTAGCATGCTCCCAACTGCCTTCTCCTCCAGTCTAATACAAGGCTGATCTCATGCCTCACAACACCATAGGTGTAGAGACTGCCAATTCACTGATGCTCTCATTTCTTGAGCTCTCTCCTGCTTGTTAGGAGAGCTAAATCCCTCTCTGTGCCCTTTTCACCAAGGTGTTCCATTATTGAGCTATACAGGTTGGCGACAATCTAGCAAAATTATAAAGGTATGTACAAGTGTTTTGTCATCAAGCACCTTACTTACATAAATAAGGAAATCTGAATAAGGTCTATAGAATGAACCTTGGATCAATTTTAATTTCCTGATGATTCCACTATGATTATGTAAGAAAATGTCCTTGATTTTAGGAAATATATACTGAAGTATTTAGAGTTAAAAAAAAATTATAATTCCTTTCTGAAAATTTAGGAAAAAATAGGTAAAAAGAGTAAGCAAATGGGGGCATTGCCTATGGCTCAGTGGGTAGGGCGCCAGCCCCATATATTAAGGGTGGCAGATTCAAATCCAGCCTAGGCCAAACTGCAACAAAAAAATAGCCAGGCATTGTGGCAGGTGCCTATGGTCCCAGCTACTTGGGAGACTGAGGCAAGAGAATCGCCTAAGCCCAGGAGTTGGAGGTTGCTGTGAGCTGTGATGCCACAGCACTCTAGTGAGGGTGATAAAGTGAGACTCTGTCCCCCTCGAAAAAAAGAGTAAGCAAATGTAGTAAAATCGTAACATTTGGGGTAATATTGTTTTTGAAATATTTTTGTTAAAACTATTTTAAAATTAAAACAAAGCTATCTTCATAGAATTTACCCTTTGAAATCTGCCACTTCTTAGAAATGTCCCCATAGATAAATTCCCATGTGTGAAATGGCAGGGCCACAGAGATGCTGGCTGCAGCATTAATCCTGTTAGCAAGTTCAGCACGGCTGAGGTATGGGACGTCTGGTGAGAACCAGAGGGTCAGACCTTGAGATTTGGGAAGGACTAGATTACAATAGGCCTTACCTGCCACAGAAGGGTTCTTGGCAGAAAAGAAAATAGCCTAGATGTGCTCTCATCATGGTCCAGTCAGCTCCCAGACAAGAAAAGGCTCTAGAGGACCTGACCCAGCCAGCTCATGCTGGGCATCAGCTGCACCACCATGAGGGAGAGGGTGACAAGGGCAAGTGCTGCTTTCTGCTAGCCAGGCCTGGGCAGTGCAGGTGGGATGATGTGGCCAGAAAGACATCTTTGGATTCTTCTGTGAGACTGGAGGATGCCTGCTGTAATCAGAAAACTCCAAGTACAGCAGCTGGAGGGGGTGTGCAGGCTCTTCTGGGGCAAAACCCACATGCTGGTTCCAACAAAGGGCTGGGCCTGGCCTGAAGCCTGCCAAGTATGCAGGTTCTAGACCAGATAACACACAGTGAGGGCAAAGTCAAGTCTCTTTAAATACAAATATTCAGAACTTCAATAACTGATTAGGGAGACACTCAGGTCTGGGCTTCAAGCTCATATGCTGACTCCCCAGCCAGAGAAGACTTTTACATGAAGTAAGCTGCCCAAGCCATTGTCTTACTTTTTGATACAGAATGTCTCACCAAATGGCCCCAGTTTTTGCTTTGTTTTGTGCATGTGTGCACACATATGTGTTGGGGAGGGGGTCACATTTGCACTCGGCAGTGAACCTAAATCCAAAGGAGGCTGATCTGCACCTGTTCATGATGGCAACTCAGTTGGTGGATCACGACGGAATGTCTCAACACAAGATACCCTGAACAAAAGGATGTCCAAACCTAAGGTGACCCAATTTTAACATTGGTAAAGCGGGACACCATTGACCCGGGGGTGGGGGGTGGGGGGTGGTGTTTTCCTTAATTAAAAATTTGGTCTATATGAAGCAATAAAAATTTTCATAGAATGCAAAAATAGTATTATAATATTTTTTTTAATTTTAACATAAGTACAATTTACAAATATACATTTAAAAAATTATGTATAGTATTATTTTATTCTTTGGCATATTTCTCATTTGAGTGAATATTTTTAGTAGATTGCTGTCATTGCTTAAAAGGTCATGAAATTTTTCATAAGAATTTGTTCAATTATATTTCACATATAAAATGGCTTTCAAAGTCTCAACACTTAATTGTGATTTTTCTGATGTCCACACTTTATTTACTGTAGAAAAAACACGTTCAGTCGCAGCATTAGTTCCTGGTAAGGACAGTGCGTATCCCACAATTTTTAGTGTATTATTGTATGGAACATGGTTTGTTTCAAAATGATGAAATATTTCTAACCATTTGTTCTCTGTTGTGATTTTTGCTAATGCCCAAGATTTAACCTTTTCCTTATCAATATATTTTTTTAATAATGATGCCGCATAAGTTGTGTCACTTTCAAGGCTGGTGCTAGACTTTTTGCCGCCACTATAAAATATAAATAATATAAGTACTGTCTGCTAAATTCATGAAATAAATAAATTACTTACCTGAAGTATCTGAATAGCTGATTTGTTGACATCACTTGTTTAACTAGCACTAGCGTGCACTACTATGTGTATCGTCTGACAGACAGTTACAAAATGTTTTTGTGGTTGCCAATGCCAAAAAATGCCATTGTTCATTAAGTCCAAACAATGGTGGTTGAATTCTAACAACTGATCAACAATGCAAAATTTGATTAGCAGTTCTCGATAATCAGTTCTCAACAATTATTTATTATTATTAAAGTTTAACTTTATAAAATTAACAAAAATAATATAAAACTCATATCCTGGCAAAACAGCCACATGGCAACCGAAAAACGTATATTCCCTTCCCATTCTCCCACCGTTCCCTAGCTTGTTGTGCATTCTTTCCAAAAATCAGGACTTTTTTAAAATGCCGTGGGACGTGGGACATTTTTTTTTGTTAAAAATCGGGACTGTCCTACTAAAAGCCGGACTCCTGGTCACCTTATCAAAACTTGCTGGAATCACGCCACCAAATCACACAAAGGGCCAACATACTCACTCAGAAATGACATGTCAGTGCTCTGAAGTCTGGTTTCACACCTAATGCCCTCGGTCGTAAATCAGCAGAAGTTCCATAGTAAGAAGCCTGTGACAGGTTGTCTGATATGGCAACCAAAAAACAGACCCTGGTGATAAAAGGAACTAGGGAACTATTGGTGTCCAGCATTGACCAAGAAGATGATGTTGACACCCACTGGGTACACGAAAAGAGATGGCCATGAGAGTTCCTAGACAAGGTCATCAAGGATGGCGACATCAGGAACACTCAGGGGCAGCACGGGACGCTCAAACTAGCAGCTCACAAAGCCGACAGCACTGCCTCCAACACAACTGGGTTGTGCTATGATTATCTTCATATTCTGAAATAGCTTATAGTGTTCTCAGATCAGCAAAAGCTGATGGAGAAGCCATCACATCGGTTGCTATGAATAAACTGACTTATGTTGAAGCATATGTATCTCTGAAGATGAGGCCACGTCAGCAGAACACAGACACAGCTGGAGTCACTGCCGGACAGCCTTGCTCACATCCTCTGGCAACTGCTGGCTTCGCTTGCAGTGTGTTTGTATGTGGCAGTATGGGCAGACCACATGGTTCCTGGAAAGTGCCGTTAGTGAGAGCACCATCCACGCTGGCAGACACTCTTTCAGGTGTTACCACATTTCCTTGTGATGGTTCGATGGCTAGTATTTCACAGGACCTGATTTAGACTCTGGTAACATCAGGAGTTAGCTCCTATTAGCACAACTCTGTGACACCAGAGTTCTTCTGAGCAGTTGTTACAAGTGAAGTTTTCCAGGCTGAGCCTCAGTGCATTACGCAATGTTGTGGACGCAGAACTCACTGCTCGCCTGCCATCTCAACTCATCAGCTCTCTCATGCAACAAATAGACCCTCTCACTGAGGATATTCTGAACAGAACATGACTGACTAGTACTCTCTCCACCTAAAAATGGTTGCTCGTCAAGTATGTATTTATGAGACAGCTGGAGTACTGACTATTGGCAGCAAACAGCAGTCAGACTTGGAAAAGAAGCAAGCATTCATGAGGGAGCTGTTGACTCCACAGGTGGAAAAGTTTACATTCTGCTGAAGACCTGGTAGTGGTACCAGGTGAAGGCAGGCGAACATCTCTAGGAGACAGTCTCGACCATGCTGTTGGGCTTGCAGTGGACCTAGCAAAGCCTGCACAACCAGCTAACTGTGAAGCAGCGAGGGCATGCTGGTTCATCAGAACCGCTGCAGACACTGCCACCCTCAGTGCACTTTGCCAGAGGACAGCCTCAGGGGGACATTCCTGTCTGCTGTCACATCAGGGTTATTTGCCTGGGAGAGAAGCCCTTCCACTCCTCAGTCTGCTCAGATGTGTGTTTGGAGACTTGTGAAGGAGGAGACCCCGCAAGCTTCTTCCTCCTGCCAAGCAGATTATAGCCAAGGCTGGGACACAGAAGCCTGGATCCGTGGCAGGTGCTCACTGCTTTGCTCATGCAGCTGTTGAAAAGCCGCTCCAACCAACAGAAGAAAACACACAGCTTGCTGCCTCCAAGAAGAGGCGTGGGGAGGAGTCACTTCACTCCCCTCACACAGCCACTGGCAGTGCAAAGAGCAGAGGCCTGACAAACAGCACAGGTGAGCATGAGCGAGAGAGTGCAGGTTACTGTCACCCGAGAGCAGCTCAATTCCAGGTTCAAGTGCACAGAAACTTCTGTCTTCCAAAGTTGCAGGACTCAGAAGAGGGATGGAGGGACCAGAGGGACTTGCCTATCTTGTGACCAGCATGTTGCTCTCAAGTGGCTCTGAGCACCTTCAAGACACACCGGGTGCTGACAGATGTGCCACCTGTACTGGCTTATCTGGGCTGCAGTGACACTGACAACATCCACCTCAGATGCGGCCCAGAATGCATGCAGGGCTTCCAGGGACACCTGCCCTCTTGCGAGTCACTCCAGAAATAATTCAGGACTTGCATCAAGCACTTCAGTGGCATGAAGATGAAGTTTTGTTGTTGTTGTTGTTTTTTTTTGGGGGGGGGGAGACAGAATCTCAAGCTGTTGCCTTGAATAGAGTGCCATGGCATCATAGTTCACATCAACCTCCAATTCTTGGGCTCAAGCAATCCTCTCGCCTCAGTTTTTTCTATTTTTAGTAGAGACGGGGGTCTCACCTTTGCTCAGGCTGGTCTCGAACTCGTGAGTTCAAGT
Organism: Otolemur garnettii; assembly: GCF_000181295.1. Classification (NCBI taxonomy): domain Eukaryota; kingdom Metazoa; phylum Chordata; class Mammalia; order Primates; family Galagidae; genus Otolemur; species Otolemur garnettii. The sequence goes on from NW_003852422.1 coordinate 2,550,906, forward strand.
AATCCACCTGCCTCGGCCTCCCAGAGTGCTAGGATTACAGGTGTGAGCCACTGTACCTGGCCAAGGATGAAGTTTCTAAAAAAGCATTTAAGGTGCTCTTCTGGGGAAGAAGGTCCCCCTGCCTCTGTCCATCACCAGGAGTTTCAGTGACTTAGGCTGGACCACTGTTTTTGTGCCATTCACATTGGTATTTTTAACACTGCTTTTAGCTTACTGTAGTATATTTGCCTGGAAGTTTCTGTTAAGTGGGTATAATCTTCCCTAAAATACAGGTGTGTGACAAGAGAAGTCACCTGCATGCTGACTTAGACTGTTCTATGTAAAAGTGCTGTTAAAACATACAGCAGAGCTATCCTAGTACCTTAATTTTGTTAACTTGAAACCTTAAGTCCTTTATGAAGACCATCCCAGTGGAAAATAGCGTACTTGTTTTCAATGCTGAATACAAATGTTAAAAAGCTTCATCTTCTTTTGTGTATGCAGATAAAAGTACAGCTGGAATACAACTAAAACTAATTTTTTGCAATCAGTAATCATAGTGCTTTAAATTGTTTCAATGCCAAAGTATATTCTACCAGAGAGAGAGGCTTAATTAATTTATTGACTTAAAAGGAAAAGGCTGATCTGGAAACCATTCTTCTAAGTAAAGTGTCACGAGATTGGAAAAACAAACACCACACGTACTATTAAATTGGAACTACCTGATCAACTCTGGTGTGCATATATGGAAATTAACACTCATTGGAAATCAAGCTGGTGGGGGGTGGAGATGGGTAAATTCACAGCTAATGGGTACCATGCACACTAGCTGAGTGATGGGATACTTAATTAGCTTGACTCAAACTGTACAAAAGCAATTTATGTAACCAAAATGTGTGTACCCCTGTAATAGTCTGGAATTTTAAAAATAAATAAATAAAAGTAGATGCTGGTGTAATATAATTTTTACCAAAACAAAATAAAGAAAATAATTGGTCAAGTGAATCCAGCAATATGTAAAAAAGAAAATATAAAGAAAAAAAAGAAAAGGATAAAAGATCACAACCCAGATGAAAGGCATTCTCTGTCTATACTAAATCAGTTATTCTAATTTACCACTTTGGACATTAAAAATATAATCATAGCAAAAGTGACAATATAAGAGAACATCCTAACTCTGAAAGATAACCAACCTACAGTAAAAAGCGAAACTCATTTGTGAAACACTAATCATCCCTGTTATGAATCAGGAAGGAGGCAGACCCCTGTCGATGCCTCTCACAACACCACAGAAGTCCAAGCCACTGGACAAAAAGACTGTCCCTGTTCACATACAACAAAGTTGTCTGCATGGAAACCCAGTATCACCTACGAACTGCTAAAATTAATAGAAGAGGATCTTAGGTTTAAAATCAATAAACAAAAGTTGGTTCCCTTTGTATATACCAACAAAAAATGGGAAATACAATTTAAAGGCACTTTACAAAAACCAAAAAAGGAAGGTAAAAGAATTAAGTCTAATAGAAGGTTTGCAGGAGCTTTGTGACCAACCAAATGACATCGGTAGACGTTCTAAGATATAAAAAGGATGGTAATGTTGGCCCTTTTTATCTGGGGGGGTTCCACATCCACAGATTTAACCAACAGGTTGAAAAATATTTGGAGGTAAAAGGGGGGAGTAGATCTGTACTGAAAATGTGCAAGTATTTTTCTCTTGTCATTATTCCCTAAACAATGCAGTGTGACCACGACTTCTACGGCATTTACATTGTATTAAGTATTATCACCCATCCCTGGAGATAGAGGGCACGGGAGGATGTGTGCAGCTTATACACAGATACTGCACCATTATACATGGGGGACTTGAGCATCTGTGGATTGGGTATCATGGGGGTTCCTGGAACCAAACCTCCACGAACACCAAGGGACAAGTGCATTTCAAAAACATCAATTTTTATAACTAAAGACCAAGATAACCCTGAAGAGAATAAAGGATAATCTATCGCATGCATTTCAAGAGCAGTGAAATAATGGAGATGCTGTGGTGCTGACAGTGACACAGAGAAGCAGAGCCAGGAGTCCAGATCTAGGCATACACCTGGATGAAAACAAGACCTGCAACCAACTGCCGTCACACCCCACAGAGAAAGGGTAGGTGTCTCCATCAGTGGTGCTAGACTAGTACCAAACAGGAAAATATCAGATTTCAATCCTACCTCTTATCACACACAAAAATAAAGTCCAGGTGAGCTCATGAAGTAAACGTGAGAGCCAAACCTTAACACACGTACTTTTGGAAGAACGTATGCGGAAATTCAACATGAGTAAGGAGAGATTTCTTAACACAAGACCCCCAAACTATAAATAAGAAGACCAATCCATATAACTTCATTAAAAGTCAGCATCTCTTCATATGTTCATCAAAATATACCAAAAGGAAAAAATGCCTTCGAGACCGTAAAAGTAGAAGTTCAAACTGGAGAAAGTATCTGAAACACCAATGAACAATAAAGAACTAATATCCGAAACATACATATAAAGAGCTCTAACAAATCAGTAAGAAAAAGACAACCCAACAGAGAAAGGAACAGGCATCTATGGGGAAAGACAGTAAGTGACTGTGCAAGTCCCTTCTAAAATGTAAACCTGGGTAACAGTGACTGGTTAAAACTGCTCTCGTGGCCTGTGTGACAGAGTCTGTGTGCATGACTGCAGCCAAATACACGCTCACCTAAGTGCACGGGTTGCATAAAATAATAGCAATATCTAAACAAAATTTAATACTACAAAATGGTCAATATGTAAAAAACACTTAAAATGCAATTGTGAAAATGATCCGTAGAGCAGAATGTTCTCCTGTCTCATCTAAAGCTAACTGCACAGCCACTTGCTTCACACGGGAGCATCAATACCTCGCTCTCCTCCACCTGCTCGGTGACGCCTTCACGCTCCTCATACGGCCCAGCAGCTTGTCTCTGAAGTCTGAGCACTTCCTGCAGGGAGCAATCATCTGACATCCTGAGTGTCACCTGAAAATTACTCTACCTGACTTTTCCCTGCTATGCAGCGTCAATGTGACTCTTCACTCGCATCATAAACTCCTACTAGGTCGTTACCCTTTTTAATACTTGTGTATTTATACAGTGTGTTAAATTCAGTAGATGATGGACACTCAGCTCAAACTAGATTACCATCTTAAAAAATTAAAGAAAGATAAAACTTACACAGAATTAAATATCATTCAAAACAGAATCTAAAGAAAATCTCATGAACTTTGAATATCTTACTATCAAAGAATTTTACACAAATAAGATTAACTGTTGAATTTTCAAACTGTATTTATCTATGTCCAAATAAATAAGCATTTTTAAAAGTTTTCTAAAACACATTCATATATGTTTATTTCTACCATATAGGCTCTCCTAAAAGACAAGAGCAATAACAAAAAAGATCTCTTGAATTATTGAAAGCATATGTAAAAATCCAAACATATTCATGTACTAATTTGTAAAAAAACTGCATAGGTTGCAAAGAATCTGACCAAGAGCAAGAGACCCTCGGTCTAAGGTTAGATTTAGATGAAACAAGAGAATCTTCTACTCTAAGGATCATTTTCACAATTACATTTGTAACTAAGGGACCCTCGGTCTCCATGGGGGCTGGTTCAGGGTCTCCCAAAGACACCAAAGTCCCTGCCATAACCTGGTGTAGAACTTGCAAATAACACAGGCACAGTTTCCACACACCTGCAACCATCTCAGGATCGCTTATCATACCTGTGACTACGATGACAATTCAGTGTACATAAAGGTTATACTGTATTGTTTAGGGAATGATGACAAGAAAGAAAAAGTCTGTATGTGGACAGATGGTTTTTTTCCCTGAAATATTTGCAATCTGTGGTTGGCTAAATCCACAAATGTGGAACCCATGGACAGAGACAACTGGCTGTACCCAGTTTTGTACAATTAGAAAAATCAAGCCTATCAGAGATACAATTACACGGCATGTTACAAGGAGCAAAAGAAAAAGGCTTGCTATAGGAAATTAGAAACAGCACTCAGGGCTCAGTGCCTGTGGCTCAAGCGGCTAAGGCACCAGCCACAGACACCTAAGGTGGCGGGTTCGAATCCAGCCCAGTCTGCCAAACAACAATGACGGCTGCAACCAAAAAATAGCCAGGCATTGTGGCGAGCACCTGTGGTCCCAGCTACTTGCGAGGCTGAGGCAGGAGACTCGCTTGAGCCCAGGAGTTGGAGGTTGCTGTGAGCTGTGATACCACAGCACACTACCCAGGGTGACAGCTTGAGGCTTTGTCTCAAAAACAAACAAACAAAAAAAAACAGAAACAGCACTCAGGGTTAATATATTTATTTTTTAAAAGCAGGTGAGCCTACGAACTGCAGCATCTTGGAGCCCACATACTGCACTAGGGCAGCAGGATGCCTACCTGTCACACAGCACAGCACAATGAACCAGAGCTCACAGCCATGATCCCAAGTCATCGAGAAAACAGTTCACAAACCACACTCTGGTCTAAGAAGGTGAAGTCTGCAACAACTTTCAGAAGAGTTTCTGCACAAAATAGTTATACCATTTTCATACTTAAAGGAATAAAACATCAGCTTTTAAAAACACTTTTCACCATGATTTTTAAAATGCCAATACTTGACTACAATAAATTTCAAACTTTACTAAAAATTCACAACGGTTTATCTGTCACAAGTTGTATGACAATCATAAAAACATCTGCTAAAATTTTATTATACAAACCTCTTAAAAAAACAAAGCAAACTCTACCAAAAATATTCACTCTGATAAAACTCAAAAAATCAAACAGTAATAACTTTATTTGGCAGAGTATGTCCAACTTGGGGACATAATTAAGGTTAATTCTAAGCACTTAAGAAAATGTTATGACTAAGGATCAAGCATGGTTTTGAACATGGTCTTCCCAGGACATCAAATGACATTCTGCCTTTGGAGAAGCACTTTCAGACTTAATCATGATGCTAAAAGTGTGCTGGTCATTGAAAACTTTCATCAGAAGAGCTATCTTTATATAGAAACATGCCCCCAATCACAGTATCAGAAAAGAGATTTTTTTTTCCACAAAAATGCCAGCTCCAACTTGTACTAAGGATCTCAATCTAAAATTACTAGAAATGCATATATTTGTTCCATCCTCTATGTATGGACTCAAGTATTTCAGAAAGTCTTGTACATAATCTTTACAAACTCGGTGTGCAGAGCACTCCAAATCAGAACGGCTACCGGGAGCTCCCTTGCAGCGCCACCCTGAACTCCACGGCTAGAGGGGTGCAGAGGAGAAAGCTCAGAGAGCTGCTGTGATAAGTGCAGGTCTGGAAGGGGCATGTGCAGTGAAGCCCACTGCTCAGTCTGAGGGGCCATTGCTACCTGGGATTTTCAGTGAAGTCTGACTTCACTCCTCACCCAGCAGCCTGCAGGTGTGTAAAGCACCTTTAATTTAGCACCCTAGCTAAAGACAACAGCCCAGGGGCCTCAGAGGAGACCCTTCCCAAGGCAGTGGGTTGCACAGTGTAACAACAACACACAAGCACTGGACCCTGTGGGGCTCCTGGAAACCCCACAGGATAAACTGTGTAGATTCCAGCATCCTATTTTTCACTTGAAGAGAAAAGGGCCAGATGAAGATGAAGAGCAGGACGAGTGTCACGTGGCTGGACAAACAAGGACTCACAATCACACTGTTAAGGAGAGAATATACTCTCGGAAGGAAGCACTAATGGAGATGGCAATGCTACTCCATGCTTCCCAGCAAGAAAGCACTTGGTGCCCACAATCCCTGCAAAAGGATTTTATAGGGAGTTTTGCCCAAAAGATGGGACTCTATCTTACCCAAGAACAAGTCAGTGAATATCTGCTCCTGTGCAAACAGCCACATTGAGCTCTGCAGGACATTCAGAAGTGAACAGAATGTGACCCAGACCAGAGCCAGCTAAGGAGCTATGCAGAAATGCCTCAGACTGCACCTGCACAATAGCTCACAGGACTGAGGTAAGAACGTGGACCAGCCTAAGAGCCATAGCAGGTGGGGAGAGGCAACAGTTAGCTGGCCTTGAACGATGGCCAAGATTTGGCAGAGAACAGAGGAAGGTCAGGAAGAAGACAGTCTTGATGCAGATAGCCTGCAAGAAAAGCAGGATATTCTGAAGACATGGCAATGTTTACAAACAGCAGGAATCCAGCTTGACTGTGATGTGAGTCCCTACCCAGAAAAGCAGGGGGAGGGAAGCTGGAGATGCAGGTGGACAGGTCACAGAGGACTCAGCAGCCAAGAGACGGATGAAGGTGCAGAATAGCAAAGGGCCAGGCATGTGAGGGAGCTGGGCTGGGGTAGATACCTGCTCAGGCAACATGTAGATGGGACAGGAGGAAAAGAGTGGTCAGGAGATACCAGGACCACAGCCACACCCAGGAAGCATCGGGGGCAAGAATGGAAGGAAAGCAATGGGCTTAAGCCTAAAGGAGACGCCCGGACACAGCAGACAGAACAGCCAGGGACAAGGCAGGTTTCAGGCCTGCAGACTAGTGGGGAGGAACTCACTGAGATGAGAAAAGAAATGAAAGAAGTTTGAGAAATCCTTTTCAGACAGTAATCAACTACAGCAAGAGTCAAACATTCAGTACACACATCACTTTAGAAGAAAAGGGGAGAATACTTCTTAAAAACAAGCCATATAATAGCTAAAATGCCCAAATATTAAAGCCTATTAAAATTACCAGGTAGAAATGGTGATTTCTTCTTTATAATTTTTTTTTCTTTCTTATCCAATTTCTCTGAGCTTTCCTGTTCTTTCTCTTGCTCTGCCTCTCCAGGGTTGGTCTGCTCAGGTGACACACTGGAAACATCTGGATTCCGAATCTGCGTTCCAGAAGCCGTGGCATGGCTGGGGTCGCTAGGGTGTGCTGCAGCTGGAATTGAAGACAGCCCACTGTTTTCTAAGGCTTGCTAAGACAGAACAAAACTAAAAGGTTAGAAGAAACAACGGCCCAAATCTGCCTACCAAAATCAGTCACAAAGATCTCATAAAGCTAATTGCACCCCAAGAAATAAAAATCTGTAACTCCAAGTGATCACATACACATGAGGGTTCCAGCATCCCTGAGGCTGTATTATCTGACATCTCACCCCCACCCAAAATGTGACAACCATTTATGTTTCTAAATTAAAAGAAATTAAAATTAATTAACTTGATTTTTTGAACTCTTACCCTAGACAACTTTCATCGTCTCTAAATAGGTCTGAGAATCCCTATTTAGGGCATAAAGTACACTAAGTTTACCTTTAAGGTATTGGCTGTGTAATAACATCCCCAGACCCCTATGCCCCTGGCCAATTTCTCAGCATGAAGGCAGGGAGGTCAGTTTAACAAACACCAGAGGGGGCAGCGAGGGGAAGGCACCTCAGAGTAGAAGTAAGCTCCGTGCTCCCCTCCCTCCTATCCCTCAGCTCCGTGCTCCCCTCCTCTCCTCTCCCATAATTCTGCACTCCCCTCTCTTTTCCTCCAGCTGCGTCTCCCCTCCCCTCCTCTCTGCTCCCTCTCAGCTCTGTGCTCCCCTCCTTCCTATCCCTCAGTTCCGTGCTCCCCTCCTCTCTCCTCCCTCTCAGCTCTGTGCTCCCCTCCTTCCT
>NW_003852422.1:2558703-2560059 GCF_000181295.1 Otolemur garnettii
CCTCTCAGCTCTGTGCTCCCCTCCTTCCTATCCTTCTGTTCCGTGCTCCCCTCCTCTCTCCTCCCTCTCAGCTCCGTGCTCCCCTCCTCTCTCCTTCCTCTGTGCTCCCCTCCTTCCTATCCCTCAGCTCCGTGCTCCCCTCCTCTCTCCTTCCTCTGTGCTCCCCTCCTTCCTATCCCTCAGCTCCATGCTCCCCTCCTCTCTCCTCCCATAATTCTGCACTCCCCTCTCTTTTCCTCCAACTGCGTCTCCCCTCCCCTCCTCTCTGCTCCCTCTCAGCTCTGTGCTCCCCTCCTTCCTATCCCCTCAGCTCTGTGCTCCCCTCCTTCCTATCCCCTCAGCTCCGTGCTCCCCTCCCTCCTATCCCCTCAGTTCCGTGCTCCTCTCCTCTCTCCTCCCTCTCAGCTCTGTGCTCCCCTCCTTTTTCCTCTCCCATAGCTCCATGCTCCCTTCCCTCCCCTCCCCTGCTCTCACATACGCACAGGGACTGGACATACCACAAGTCCTGACACGTGCAGAATTATAAACATGTACAACCATCTCAAAATCATACACCAGAACCTTAAGAACAAATTATTTCTTCCAATCTATCAACAGATCTAAATTCTGAAAGGCCCATTCTCTTTCAGTAAATTCACTTACAGAGAAAAAATAAGGGCTTTCAAATTTTTTAATTTGTAGATTAATAAATCATTTAGAATTCTGCAATGTCCAATGTCTGCAATGGCAATTCAGTAAGCCTATTTGTAATTTTTTTAATTAGGATACGACCATGCAATGAGCCCTGCATATCTGTTCTCAGTGCCCGCCCTGGTTTCTGAAAAGCACACATGCATAGACCTCGCGCCCTCGGGCAAACGTGCTTCACCTGTAAGATGTCCTGGCTGATGCCCACTGTGATACTTAGTTGCTGCCCAGGCTGAGGGGATGGGTGCGACTCCACCGGCCCCGGCTCTGAGAGCTCTAGAAGCTGCTGGATGACATCAGTCACTGCCTGAGAATTCTGCTGACTTGGGGTTGACGTGACTTGAGCTTCTGTCTGCTGAAGAGGTAACGTCTGAAAGAGCGTGGCCTGAAAACAGCAATATTTTCATTAAAAATATAAGTTTGTTCTTCAATTAAAAAAATAAATAGGCAATACCTCTTTACAGCATTAAAATCTCAACATAAATTTTAAATATCATGAGTCACTGATTTTTATATTAGGTACAGTATCAGCTCTTAAAAGAGCACACTCATAGAATTGTTCAGCTACAAAAATTTTTTTTTATAAATGTTTTAAGTGGCTCGGCGCCTGTAGCTCAACCGGCTAAGGCTCCAGCCACATACACCTAAGGTGGCAGGTTCGAATCCAGC
>NW_003852422.1:2560809-2563130 GCF_000181295.1 Otolemur garnettii
AAAAAAAAAAAAAAAAAAGAACAGATTTCTAAAAAATAAGGAGACTGGAAGGATAAATGCTCTGTAATATGACAGCCAAGAAAATCTAAGAAGAGCCTTGACAGAAGAGGGAGGCCGACCTGACTCCTGCAGAGGGAAAATACTATACCCAAGGACAGCACAGCAGGGACGGTGCTGTGTACAGGGGGACAGGTACAACCCGCGTGAACTCCCAGGTATACTGTGGGCTTTAGCTAATGATAACACGTCATTATTTACCCACCAGTTGCAACGAACACACAACACCAGTGGAAGGTGCCAGTAATCAGAACCTGCAGGCCCGAGGGGGGAAAGCACAGGAGTTCTCTGCATCTTGTGCTCAAATTTCCTATAACCCACAGTGCCCTAAAAATAGTCTACTAACTTAGAAAAAAAAAAAGAAAGAAAAATACACTGAAAATGAACACCCTACCCTCCTCCACAAACAAGTGGCAGGAAGATACTACATTTAGGCAAAAAAAAAAAAAAAAAAAAAAAAAATGAGGGATTACTTCTAAAAAAGATTTTAAAAAAATAAAGTATCTGGGAAGAATCAGGGCACCTTTTGTGGCACTTACTAAAGCCTTTTGCATTCTGCCACAGTGTTCCCTGCAAGAACTAGTTCCTGCCACTCACACTTCCCAACTCAGAAAGTCAGTGGGTGCCACCCACAAGCAGCTCACACACAGGCTGCCCGCCACCCACAAGCAGCTCACACACACACACATAAACAGAGACATATACACACAACCCAGGCTACCTGCTGCCCTGAAACACAGCAGGCAGCCACAGATCACAAGATTACAAAATCTGGACAGGAGGGAAGATGAGGGACAGGTAACTCAATGAGCAGAAAAACTCTTTTAAAAAGAAAATGCTCTTTAGGGTCCAGAGAGAGTGCATCACACCAGAAAAAAGTCTCAGAAAAAGAACTATCAGATCACAAGGGAGAACCCTCAAAAATAAAAATGTCACTACAGAAAAAAAAATCACAAAAAGGAGTTATAAGATAAAGTCAAAGAAACCTTGCAAAAGTAGAGCAAAAAGGCCAAGAGTTAGAAAATGTGAAAGGCAAAACAGAAGACAGGAAGGATCAAGCCGAGAGGCTGGACACTGACCCTGCAGTCCTAACCCGAGCTGCGCCTCCTCACAGGCTCTCACATGCCAGCTCACGCACAGGTCGGGCAGGTCCCAGCTTTCTGAAGCCTGAGACTGCGTTCACACAGTTTGCATTGAGAATGAAAATTTCTAAACAATCTGGATCATTATTCCAAGTTGTTCACTGCATCTACATTTTGATTTGCATATTGCCAAAGAAAACGATGAAAACTCAAATGATCTAGTTGATTTATACAACATTGAAAATATTATTTTAAAAAATATTCAGCCCAAAATAGAATTTTCAAGACTTAATTGTTAGACTGTAACTATTCTCTCTAGTTTTATTTGTTTTACAACATTGTCCCAATCAAGAGTAAACTGAAGAAATTATCAGAAGCTGGAAACATTGTGAGAAAAGAAAAAACAAACACTAGGTGGACCCAAACCAAGTAGTAATTAGAGCTAGTCTCTATTGACAGGAGGCAGTTGTTAACTTAGACTACCAACCAGTGCATTCGTAAGCACATATCATGACTTCTGAGACTGTGTTTAATATCCACTATTGTTAAGATAACACATTCTATGCTTAGACTTTGCCCTTTCAATCACTGGGAAAATACTATGAAAAAACTGATTAAAGCTGAGCTAAAGCATCTTGGGGGTATGTGCATGTCTCTGTGTATGCCTGTAATTCTGAGCATGTGCACATCTCTGCGTGTACCTGTGATTCTGAGCCTGTGCGCCTGTGGGGTATGTGCACGTCTCTGCATGTACCTGTGATTCTGAGCATGGGCACCTGTGGGGTATGTGCACGTCTCTGCATGTACCTGTGATTCTGAGCATGGGCACCTGTGGGGTGTGTGCACGTCTCTGCATGTACCTGTGATTCTGAGCATGGGCACCTGTGGGGTGTGTGCACGTCTCTGCATGTACCTGTGATTCTGAGCGTGGGCACCTGTGAGGTGTGTGCACATCTCTGCATGTACCTGTGATTCTGAGCGTGGGCACCTGTGGGGTGTGTGCACATCTCTGCATGTACCTGTGATTCTGAGCGTGGGCACCTGTGGGGTGTGTGCACATCTCTACATGTACCTGTGATTCTGAGCGTGGGCACCTGTGGGGTGTGTGCACGTCTCTGCATGTACCTGTGATTCTGAGCTTGGGCACCTGTGGGGTGTGTGCACGTCTCTGCATGTACCTGT
>NW_003852422.1:2563482-2573547 GCF_000181295.1 Otolemur garnettii
CGTCTCTGCATGTACCTGTGATTCTGAGCGTGGGCACCTGTGGGGTGCGTGCACGTCTCTGAATGTACCTGTGATTCTGAGCGTGGGCACCTGTGGAGTGTGTGCACGTCTCTGCATGTACCTGTGATTCTAAGCAGGTGCACCTGTGGGGTGTGTGCACGTCTCTGCATGTGCCTGTGATTCTGAGCAGGTGCACCTGTGAAGTATGTGCATGTCTATGTGTGTCTGTGATTCTAAGCAGGTGCACCTGTGAAGTATGTGCATGTCTATGTGTGCCTATGTGCTTGTATGCGTTTCGAGTTAAATCTTTTTTAAATACATGTACTGGAAAATATAATTTAGTTTCAAAAGTCTAAAGACTTCAGAAATATTATTATCACATAAGAAAAATGTAATATCACCTACAGAGAATCACTAATATTTAAATTAAGATAAAGAATATTTGAAAATAATCAATAACACTGAGCTCTTTTTGTAGTTCATAAATGTGGGGGCTGGGTTTTCACACTCATATATGAAATGTTCCTCCCACAACACATTAACAATCTGATGAAAGAAGAAAAAAAGAAAAAAATGAACTATAGTAGAACCTCCATAGCTGACCACTTCTCTAAACTGACCACCTCCTTAAGTTGACCTAATTTTCACAGACTGGACATGCACCACATGTACGTATCAGTACAGTAGACCTAGCTCCTTATGTTGACCAATTTGCTATAGACCCTTGCATAGTCAACTTACAGAGGTTCTACAGTAAATTTTTAAAAAACACTGACTATAAAAATTATAATTTCAGGCCGGGTGCAGTAGCTCACACCTGTAATCCTAGCCACTCTAGGAAGCCCAGGCAGGTAAACTGCTTGAGGTCAGAAGTTCGAGACCAGCCTGAGCGAGAGCAAAATCCCATCTCTATAAACAGCCGGGCATAGTGGCAGGTACCTCCCAGCTACTGGGGAGGCTGAGACAAAGAGGATCACTTGAGCCCAGGAGTTAGAGGTGACTGTGAGCTATGACACCACAGCACTCTACCCAGGGCAACATAGTAAGACTCTATCTCAGAAAAAATATATATGTATGATTTGGTAAATGCATGATTACACTGTTATATTTTTACAGGTTCAGATTTACAGTCCATAAATCAGTATTGTCTAATAAGCTTAAAAAGATTAACTTTTACTAATTTAAAAAAGTAGCACCTTATCTTCACATAAAAAACTTTCAAAGCAACTTTTTGCTACTAAATTTAATTATAAAGGCCATATTTAAAATGACAAATTTTAGTTAAAAAATTTAGTAAAACAACTCCTTCTTTAAACCAAATTACTAAACTTACTGTTAAAACATGAGCAGTCTCTGAAGAACTTGTTGAATTCTGTGGCCCACCCATGTGCATCTTGCTGATATGCGTGTTTAAGCTGCCTAAACTTTTAAACACACAACTACATTCTGTACAATTATAGGTAGGACCATTCTTGACCTTAAAGAATAAAAAAGAAAACAATAATTTTATACAATACATTAGTAGATCAAAATATTTAAATTATGGCAAATCATAATTTACAGTTCCATTCAAAATGACAGCCATAATCTAACCCTTCAACTTTGCTTTAATTAAAAACTAGATAGCTACAAAATCAATGAACCAAATCTTTAATCAATATTGCCAGTATGAAATTAATTAAAATTCAGACTTTTCTGTAAATTAGAAATGGTTCAGGACTGAGAAAACATATTTTTCAGTAATTATAACTCTATAAAATGTCAAACATACAGTGCATACGATTTTTTACTCGGTTCAATATGATATCTAGTAATGAAGGCCAGTTAGCTATAAATACGTATTACGCTGAATAAGCTCTCTACATTTAGACATTTTCATCATCAATTCTGATATTCTATATCAATGACCAATTTTAAAAGCTATGACAAAGCCAGAAACAGTAAAATGAGTAAGAACAGCTTTGAGCAGAAAAAGGATCTAAAACACTCTTGCACTATACTCAAGTCCAGAGTTAGTTGCTGTTACAATTACCAAGGCTGGCTTGGAAACTCATTGCCTCTTCTACACTTGACTAAGACTTCCATTCTATTGCCAACACCTCATTAAGAATGAAATTTAAGGTTTTAGATTCCTCACAGGATTGGATAATACTTACAAACCAATCTCTATCCAGTATAAGCCTAGGGTGTCCCGCAGCAGGGCCAGGGAAATCGCTGGCCCCTACAGGAATTTCTAAACTTAGGAGCACTGAGTACCCCACGGTGGGGCGGGGGGTCCTGGGGCTGCAGGGAAACACGTCTGTGTGCTGCACAGACACGAGTTACTCCTGGGCCATCACCTTTGCTCAGAGGCAACTCCACAGAATGACCTAGCAGCCCCATTTACCCTCCTGGATCTCAAGGTAACTTCACTGCACATTTTCAGTACCTCACTACTATGGCCTTCCTACTGTCTCTGCATCTTAGATGATAAAATGATTAACTCACTGCGTACACAATTCTGAATCTGTTTCTAGACTACATAGAGTCTGCAGGTGTTTCTTTTTACTTTAGATGTTATTCTGTTTGCCTAAAATCCCAGACAACTTCTGTTTCCTGTTTTTATTAGGTATGCTGTTAACTCTCAGTTCACTTAATGTTACTGAAGGTAATGTGCCAAGAAAATAATTAAAAGATATATATTTACTTTTAAGAATAAAACCATTTTCATTCTGTGAAATAGTTTCATTGAATAAACTGATTCATGAGAAAAGCTATTTGTGTTGTTTGAATATTTCTTTATCTTCCGTAATTAGACAATAATAAGATAACCAATCATGACAACTAGTAAAATCAAAGGTTACCCTGCTTGACAGAAACACTTCCAGAGGATCAATAAATCATCAATAAATCAGTATGATCTGCAGACAATAGAGAATTACAGTAGAAAACTGTGTACCTCATGTTAGTTGAGATAGTTACCATGCAAACTAGCAGGAAATTAATAGACCAGGACTCTGTATGACACGGATGTGGCTCCTGAGACCAGGTATAAGCCTAGCAGCATTAGCACTAAGAATACTCAGAATAAAGGACTGTAGCCAACAAAGGTATTATGATTTTCAAACATTTATTCATCAAAGCTATTCTGTCAGCAAGATGATAAAAAGATGGTATTTTATATTTACTCCACACATAATAAACTGAAAAGGCTCCCAAGTATATGTATTTTCTAAAACAGGGTACTCAGTACAAACTCAATCTGCATAGTTTAAAAATGGAAAAGACTTTCTTTGGTTCACTCATTAACTCAAAAGACACCTGACACAAGCTCAGAACGGCCGTGTTTACCTCCGAGTGGACCCTCTGCACGTGTGACTGCAGATTCCCTTTCTGAGAGAAGGCGGCAGGACAGAAGGCACAGGCATGGGGTTTTTCACCTGTATGCTTGATCATGTGCGTTTGCAATGCCCCCTTCTGGTTAAAAGCTTTCCCACATTCACTACATTTAAAAGGCCTTTCACCTAGAAAGGGAGAAAAATGATCAAAATATAATTCCATGTGTGTGAGCATCATACAGCTTAAAAAGAGAAAAATTCAAGTTACCCAAACTCAAGACCCCAAACCTACTTCTTCAGACAAAACATCTCCTTGGACTTCCTCCTCGGACCTGCAGTTGTCTACCCAGAATCCCCGTGTTAACCCCCAGTGTGCTCTTAACCATCTCCTCCACCTGCCGTCTTCCGTGGGCAAAGCTCTCCTTCTGTGAGTTCAGGTCAAACCCTGGAGTCATCCCACCCTCTGGTTTCCTTCATGCCCCGCACTCAATGCATCAGCAAACCCTGCTGCTTCCACTCTCAAGACACACCTCGAGCAGCCCTGCTCCCCACCCACAACTACCACGGATTGCGACAAGGTCCAGCAGGTCCCCCAGCACCCCCAAACTGACCGTGGCTAGACTCACCACCTCTATACCCTCTCCCTGTTAGAGGCTCTTCTCAACGCAGCAGACAGAAAGTCCGTCTACCATGTTCTGTCCCAGCAGGTCTGCTGGAAACCCTCACTGGCTTCCAGTCACAGGCAGAGTAAAAGCCACTGTTCTCACAACACCAACAGTGGCGGCCCCAGCGCTATGGTTCCAAGAGCAACCTCCACCCCACGCTTCTGCTGCTCCCCAGCATGCCAGGAGGGTCCACCTCTCCCACCCGCTGGTCCTCCCCCCAAAGCCCCCTGCGGTTTGCTTCCCTCCTACTCTTCAGGGCTCTGGTCCAAGCTACCCTCCCAGCCAGGACTTTCTAGTCCATGGCCCTTAATGCTGCTCTCTCCTCGTCCCTCCTGGGAGCCTTCTGCCCCACCCTCTGCTTATCACCCTCCAACTTTTGACATTTCCCATATCCACCTGCCCTCACTACAGTATGCATGCCACCAAGGCAGGTGCTTTGGGAGCCTCTCTCTTCCGCATCCACAACAGTGTTTCACACATGTGCCGTCAGTAAGAATCCACTGAGTCAAATGAGCAGAAAGAAAACTGCCGAGGGTCAAACCTAACTGCAAGGTTAGTGTAGTGTCCAGTCGTATCAAATTCTCACTCCCTTAGAAAGGAAAACTGTACCAACCTGGCATCTGGGGAATGGGCATGGAAGCTCTCTCTGTCCCTTCACTTTATGTGTCTCTCCCTTAGGTAAAGTGTGTAACATGTTAAAACTACGTTTTCATCGTCTCAACTTCAAAGAAGATAAACTCGAGTCTAATAATCTACAAATAAAATGTATCATCACATTTGTAAAGATGGTATTTTTTTCTTCTTGCTCTAAAAAATACCAGCTGATACTCTGAAAGGATCAACTTTATACTGAGATGTAAACTTTAAAATCATCTGAGAAACTCTGCAGTTCCCTACATAGAGACATTTCACTAATTGTAGAACTGGATGAAAAACAGCAGCCGCCAACCAAACAGTTGTGAGAGTCTTACTCTCATTATGAAGGAAAACCGAGTCAGAAGTGCAGACAAAATCAAAATGACAGGGCGTGATCATTTTAATTTCAAATACTATAAATATTTGTACAGTTTTCCTTTGTCCTCTCCTAGCGATGTGTATTATTAATACAGTTTTACACACTGACTTTTTATGAGGTCATAAGGAATATTCAGCCATGAATGCTGTGCTCACTTCCAATATTCATGCAGAACTTACAAACAAACAAGATAAGGCACGGAGAAACAAAATTTTTATTATTTTAATGTTTTACAGCCTAGTTAGTGAAGGCAATATTGTAAAAGAATATGAAAATCCAATACTTTATTGACAGCTAATTAGCCCAGTGTAACATCTGACATACAGTAATACTTAACAGTTATTGAGTGAATGAATCAATCTCATGCCAATAATAATAACAATAATAACATCAACTCCCAGGTACTAACAGCCTAGTATTTATCAGGCCTGTCTACAAGCACTACATAGTTTTCCGTTTGTAAGTTAGGACACCTATAAATAGTCATAATAACTACATTTTTCAGGTGAGGAAATGAAACCACAAAAAGATTAAGTAATTTCGCCAGGATTATCCAGCACATTATGGAAAGCCAGGACCAGCTTCCAGGTCAAACTAGCACTGAGGTGCATTTCTTTCCCTCCAGCTACACAACAAATCATTCAGAAGTACATGCTTCTCATACCTGTGTGGATCCTAATATGCCGAGTTAACTGACTTGGCTTTTGAAACGTCTTTCCACAGTGTGGACATGAATATGTGAATCCACTTCTGTCAATGTTCCGGTTATAGGACCTTGTACTTGATACCCTAGTATGACACAGGGGGAAATACACATTAAGTCGTCTCCCTTTTGGTACAATTTCCAAGTGAAAATCCTACCAGAAAGTTTATCTGACTGGCCAAGAGAACATGTTTTGATGATAAATCAATCATATACACATGCACGACACATACATATACATAGACAAGTATTATACTTTCGTACATTCAAAATCCTAAAATTCATTTTTTCTATTTCTGAGAAGCTTAGGTTTTACCAAGTCAAAAACTGCAAATGGCACCTGGGGTACAAAATGTCTCTTCTAGACGAAGCTCCACCTGCGGTAGTCAAAAACCAAAATACGCACAGGTGTAATGTCCACATCAACACTAGATCTCAGCCAATCCTCCAGTCTCCTGGCCTGAGACCACTTAGGTGCTGATGACTTCCAAACTCGAACCGCCAACAGCCCAGCCCCTCCCCTAAGCACCAACCCCAGACACGTTCTCCCCAGTGGAGACGGCTGTCACTACGTGGGCCTCCTTTCTGATTCTCAAGCAAAAGACACTCTCTGTTGCCAAGGGCCTGGAGCACCCTGGGACTCACAGAGGTTCGCGCACCTCGGCCAAGTCTCCTACCAAATGCATCCCCTCACCAACCTCCCTCACCTTCACATCACCTCACGTCACCCCACTTTTCTGTCCTGCTCAACATTTGTCACTATCCGAGACCCCTGCTGACTAGCCCATTCATTGGTCACTCTCTCCCCTGCAGAATGACCAGATGAGGATGAGGCCTCCTCTGTCTGGTTTGTCCTCAACCCGGGAAGACCTAGAAGCCAGGCTGTCTGTGAATATAACCACCAAGTATCTTCAACCTTCTTCTTTTTTTTTAAGAGACAGAGTCTCACACTATCACCCTCAGCAAGCGCCATGGCATCATAACTCACAGCAACCTCCAACTCCTGGGCTTAGGCGATTCTCTTGCCTCAGTCTCCCAAGTAGCTGGGACTACAGGCGCTCACCACAATGCCCGCCTATTTTGTTGCTGTTGTTACAGTTCAGCTAGAGCTGAAACCCACTACCCTCGGTATATGGGGCCGGCGCCCCACCCACTGAGCCACAAGCCCCACCCTATCTTGAACCTTCTTTCTAAAACTTTGGAAGAAACATCAAAAATGCCTTGTTAAAACTTCATCAGAATAAAAATATGAGTGAATCAAAAACATGCGTTATATATTGGGGGTTAAAAAAAAAATCACTGAAACAGGCCAGGTGGGTTGGCTCATGTCCAGCACTTGGGAAGGCTGAGGCAGTAGGACTGCTTAAGGCCAGAAGTTCCAGATCAGCCTGAACAACACAGGAAGACCCCAGCTCCATCAAAATAAAATAAAATTAGCTGAGTGTAGTGGTGCACACCTGTAGTCCCAGCAACTCAGGAGGCTGAGGCAGAAGGTTCATTTGACCTCAGAACCTCAAGGTTGCAGTGAGCTATGATTCTACCACGGCACTCCAGCATGGGTGACAGAGTAAGACCCAGTCTCTAAAAATAAATGAATAATAAATTTAAAAAAAAGTTTTTAAAGGCAAGAGATGGTTGATCATATGGAAATATTCAGTCCACACTTTTAAAATACAATATTGAAGACAGTAAACAAACATTAGGAAT
This sequence comes from Otolemur garnettii, assembly GCF_000181295.1. NCBI lineage: Eukaryota > Metazoa > Chordata > Mammalia > Primates > Galagidae > Otolemur > Otolemur garnettii. Next base: position 2,570,890 of record NW_003852422.1, read on the forward strand.
TTTATAAAGTTTATAAGTTAATTGATATAGTATTTCTTATTGTTATTAAAAAATACAGATATTTCTGGGCAGCACCTGTGGCTCAGAGGAGTAGGGTGCCAGCCCCATATGCCCAAGGTGGTGGGTTCAAACCAAGCCCTGGCCAAAAACTGCAAAAATAAAAAAATAAATTAAAAATACAGATATTTCCTAAACATTGGGGCTTAGAATAGCAGCAAGCTAAAGCGATAGTATACCAGTTAAAATAGGGAACACTTATTCTATTTTATAAAACAAAGTGAAACCCAGTTTTAAAAAAATAATAAAATAGAAAATAGTTTAAATGATAATTGATACATCTTTTATAGTTTGTTGGAGAAACTCTTTGTGAGACAAGTGATCATCACCATTAGCTGAGCACAGGGGCAGGAAGAACTCTCTGCTTCATTTTATGAAGAAAAGGAAATGTCATCAGAATATGACTGGGAATAAACATGTATATGAATTTAAATATGGTTATAGTTGTTACAATTATGAGGCCTACACCCAGACTGGTAGCATTGAAATCTCAAACTCCTGAGTGATGAGCTATAAAACCTTATAAAATTACTTGATCTCTCTTAAGTTTTCTCATCTGCAAAATAGGGACCCACATGACACTGGCCTGCCTGGGCTGTCTGTGATGACTGAATGAAGACCTGCATGACCTAAGAACAGTGCCAGCACACTGACTCCTCAACAGCCAGGTACTACCATGTTTCTCCAAAAATAAGACACTGTCTTATATTTATTTTTCCTGAAAAATACACACTAGGGCTTATTTTCAGGGGATGTCTCCATGCCAAAATGCATGGTGTGGCTATGTAGTGTATCTGCATAGCTACACCCATCACTAGGTTTTATTATTGGGGTAGGGCTTATATTTAACAAATGCATAGAAATCCTACTAGGGCTTATTTTGGGGGTAGGTCTTGTTTCGGGGAAATACGGTACAAACTACCCCACCAAAAAGAGCACTAATTAAACCTTTGTCAATCTGTCCTACATATTTGTTACCTGCCATACAAATGTGCAGCTACTGCTTTGTTCTACAGCCTTCACCATCCTCGCTAACCATTTCTACCCACAGCTCGACTCCTACTCAGTAATGCTCACACCAACCTTCCCTGTCACAGGCATGGCTGGGCGTATTGTGACAGACATTCTCACACCACACCAGGTTATCTGCTGGTGCCACTGTGCAGTGCTCTTGCACCAAATAAGTTTAATTGAGCATGGTGAAGTATGCCAACTTTTTTTTTTTAAGAGATAGAATCTCACTTTATTGCCCTCAGTAGAGTGTTGTGGCGTCACACTCACAGCAACCTCCAACTTCTGAACTTAGGCAATTCTCATGCCTCAGCCTCCCGAGTAGCTGGGACTACAGACACCCACTACAACGCCCAACTATTTTTTTGTTGCAGTTTGGCCAGGGCCAGGTGTGAACCTGCCACCTTCAGTATATGGGGCTGGCGCCCTACCTGCTGAGCCACAGGTACCACCTGGAGTATGCCAACTTTTAATGGATCATCTAGATTTGCTTTTAACCAAGCCCAAGTGAGGACGCATACCTAATTTTATAATGAGTCTTCATGTGCTCCTTCAGCTCTGATGCCGCTTCGAACTCCTTCTTGCAGGCCTTGCAGGTGTGGGGCCGGGTCCCCGCCAGCTCCTGCCGGTGTTCCTCCATGTGGATGGCCAGCTGGCTCTGCAGAGTGAACTCATCCCCACACTCAGAGCAGATGAGGTTCTGCAGGGGAAGTGCAGGCAGTGAGCAGAGAAACAAACCACGACTCCCTGAAAAAGCTGCAGTATCAATGGTCAAAACATGAAGAATACTTTCCTCTGGAGCAATCATCTCAAAAAGTCCATTTAAATATAAAGAAATCATTTCTTCATTGGAAAAAATAAATAAAACACTTGGAAATGGATGAGAGAACAACACACAACTCATTCTGTTTCAGGTGAGATGCTAAGTACCTTCCCCTGGGCCCACCTATCCCATGAATGTATCAGAGAAGCAGAATGTCTTCACACCCTCAAATGGGTTAGGAGACAATAAAAAATTAAGACTAGAGCTTGAGAGACTACCTTAATACAAAAGGACAGTGGATACATGGGTATGTAAGCACATATGTATGTATCTATCTATCTATCTTAGAGATGAAGTCTTGCTATGCAACCAGGGCTAGTCTCAAACTCCCAGGTACAAACAATCCTCCCACCTCAGCCTCCTGAATAGCTAGGATCACAGGCATGAGCCAACGTACCCAAATGCAGATAAATTTTCAAATGGAAATACCTCATTCTTCCTTTAATCTGGTCACAGGCAGAGCAGCATGGACTCTGCCCACAAAGCTCACTGAGAAGGTGAACCAGGGACAGTGAGAGTGCATAGAACATACCAGACTCAATGTAAAAACCAAAGAATGCAAAACAGCTCAGGAATCTTTAATATTTTGCACATAGTTTAATAAACAAATACATTAATAAAATTCATTTCATCTCCCACCTTACTCTGTTACTGCCCTGCCTCACCCCGGTTCCCTCTGATCTCTCATCCCATCTCCCACCTTACTCTGTTACTGCCCTGCCTCACCCCCATTCTCTCTGATCTCTCATCCCATCTCCCACCTTACT
>NW_003852422.1:2575004-2603122 GCF_000181295.1 Otolemur garnettii
CTGCCCTGCCTCACCCCCATTCTCTCTGATCTCTCATCCCATCTCCCACCTTACTCTGATACTGCCCTGCCTCACCCCCATTCTCTCCTCACTTGCTTTTTACCAGATGATCAGACTGACACATCTCAGGGGACACAGATATTACTCAGACATCCGTCAGAACTACGTGACTGAAATAGCCTAGTTCATGCACAATTTGGTCAGGTGGCGGGCACAGCATCAAAAGCCCTTCCCAGCCACTGCCAAGACAGGGCATCTTACAGAGGGGCATCACCGTCCCTCTGCTTCCCCACTGCCGACAACACCTCTGCTCAGTGCAGGCCACTGGGATATGAGACCTGCCCCTTACTGCCTTCACACTCAGAGTTCACACTGGGTCTCTCCTCCTGAAGCAGAGAGTATCCTGGGCTAACCCTGGGATGCTGGCCAGTTAAGTCACCTCCTGTCCTGCTGATGGTATCACAATGTGACAGATGCCACCTGCCTCAACATTGCCCTCCCTGCACGGCCCTCCCAGGCACTAGGAGGGCAGTGCCCATCCACCAAGGCCCAGCCTGCCTGGCCACGCTGCAACCCACCACTTGGTCCTACTCCTGCCCCAGCTTCCTCAGAAGCCATTCTCTCTTCCTAAAGTAGCCCACCTCTGTTGACTTCAAATGGTGGTCAGCACACAAGATAAGCCTAAAACCCACTCCCCAAATGCTGCTCTTCCCTCCTCACGGACAGGACATGGTCCCTATCACTTCGTCTGCACATGCGGCCAAGATGATCAACAAATGTGAACAACAGTCTGGGTTCAGTGGCTCACACCTGTAATTCCAGCACTGTGGGAGGCGGAGGTAGGAAGATCCCTTGAGCTCAGGAGTTCAAGACCAGCCTGCACAAGAGCAAGACCCCATCTCTACTAAAAATAGAAAAATTAGCCGGACACTGTGGTGGATACCAGCAGTCCCAGTTACTAGGAGTGATCCTTGAACTCAAGAGTGTGAGGTTGCTGTGAGCTAGGCTGCCACAGAACCTTACCCAGGGTGGTAGAGGGAGACGCTGTCTCAAAAAAAGTGAATGGCCTTCCATGGGGGGCCACCTCTGCTGGGTCTCCAAACATCCTGCCACAGCCCTTAAGGGACATGACTTAACTCCATAAATAATGTGAATTTCAAGGGTTACATACATTTTAAGAAAATATTCCTAAGTGATTTTAAAACAACAATTATCTTTCTGGTTTACTTCTCTGGTTTTGAGACTTACTTTGATAAAGTAGTGACTTTAGACAATTAATCTCAATAAGTAAAAAATGAGCTTACAATATTCTAAAAGTAAAAATTCAAAAATCGAACACCTTAAAATAAAAAGTTAATTACATACTCCTTCCTTACTGGGTCCTTAAAAAAAAGGTTTTTTAAAGATTAAAAAATAATTAGAGTTCATGGGACCATACAATAAGAGATGTCACAGGTTGTGTTAAAATCAGTTTTAATGACACACGCTTTGCATGCAACAAAGGCATACTTTGTTTTTTTTTTTTTTGCAGTTTTTGGCTGGGGCTGGGTTTGAACCTGCCACCTCCAGCATATGGGGCCAGCACCTTACTCCTTTGAGCCACAAGTGCCACCTGCAAAGGCATCCATTTTAAGTGTAACTTTTCACTTTCCCAATCCAACAGAGATGACCTCAGAGTTTAACCACCGCAGGCAACCATGGTCCTATCTCCGAGGTTTCTGAGGGCACTGCACTGTTGCCTGCCCCGCCTCCAGCTCCCTGAACGCAGCAGATGAGATGCCCACCCACATTCATCTCACTGACTCTCCCGGGAGCAGCCATAGCCCCTCCCCAGACTCCAACCTGCCTGCACCTTCTACCAAACCACACTGCTTTCCCAGAAGGCTCTTCTGAGGATCCCAGGAACTGAAAGAAGTAGTAATTTCAACAACTGTCACTAGTTGAATCCTGCTATATACCAGGAACTGTGTAGGGCCATTTTACATTTAAGCTTCTCAGAGACAATATGTTGTTAATCATGCAATGGTTTTGTTTCTTTTTTTTTTTAACGTACTCCACCAATGTCTTTTAACTTTTTATTTAGACCATCCACATTTAGAGTAATCACTGATGCATGAAGGCTGAAATTGGTCATTTTATTATTTGTTCTGCTTATTGTTTCTTTTTCTTCTGTTTCTCTTTACTTGACTTTCTAGATTACTTTTTAGAACTTTTTAGAATTGATTTTAATGTGTTTACAGTATTTTTGCATGCATCACTCTGTATGGTCCTCCTGGACACTGCTCTGGGTTTTACCAGACATGTGGAACATACCACAGTCTCTATGGTTTGCCAGTCTTTCTGTTCTATTCAGGACTTCCACTGACTGCATGAGACCCGTTCACACTATGGAAGGCAATCTGCTTACTCAAAGTTCAATGATTTAAACATTAATCTAATTTCACCTAAAAACACTCTCCGACTTAACATAAAAGATTAACCACCACACCCTTCTCCTCTCTGCTTTCTGAGGTTCCCAGTCTCCTATTTCACCTCCTTTCTATTTGGAGAACTTCTACTGATCTCTAAGGGCAGGTCTGCAGGTGATAAACTCAGTTTCCCTTCATCTGTGAAGGTCTTTATTTCCCCTTCATTCCTGAAGAGTAATTTCACCATATATAAAATTTGCAATTGACAATTCTTTTCTTTCAGCAACTGAAAGTGTTGTGCTATTTTTTTCCTTGCCTCCATCGATTCCGATGAGAAATTTGCTGACATCAGAATTGATGTTTCCCTTCAGTTACAGATTATTTTTCCCTATTGTCTTCCAAAATTCTTTATTGTGTTTAGCTCTCAAATGTTCGATTATAGTGTGTCGTGCTGTGAACTTCTTTGGGTTTATCCTATTCAGGATCCAATCAGCATCTTAAATCTGCAAGTTGCATATTTTGCCAAATCTGAGTCACTTCCACCGTCACTTCTTCCAATGTACTTTCTACCCCACACTCTTTGTCCTGCCCTTCTATGATGACTATGGTGCCACACTGGGTCTTTGGTTACTGTCTCAAGTCCTGGACGCTCTACAAACCACCTGTCCATTTATTTTCTGTTCAGCAGCGTCCTTTCTACTGACGCGTCTCCACGCTCACCTGCTATCTCTGGTCCTCCCCATTCCACAGTTCAGCCCTTTCACTGAGTTCTCTATGTCAATCACTAGATTCTTCAGTTCTACAACTTCCCTTTGGTTCTTTTTTCTTTTATTTCTTCCTCCTATTTCTTTGTCTTAAGACAAGCAGCATAAAGCATCTTTACAATGGCTTCTTTAAAATCTCTGTCAGGGCCAGGTGCAGTAGCTCATGCCTGTAATCCTGGCATTCTGGAAGGCCATGGTGGGAGGACTGCCTGGGGTCAGGAGTTCAAGATGCACCTGAGCAAAACTGAGACCCCATCTCTACTATAAATAGAAAGCCAGCCAGGTATAGTAGTACACATCTGTAGTCCCAGCTACTCAGGAGGCTGAGGCAGGAGGATCACTTGAGTCCAGGAATTCAAGGTTGTTGTGAGTGATAATGATGCCACTGCACTCTAGCTGGGGCGACAGAATGAGACTCGGTCTTAAAAAGAATGAAAGAGGGGCAGCGCCTGTGGCTCAAAAGGGTAGGGCACCAGGCCCCATATGCCAGAGGTCGTGGGTTCAAACCCAGCCCCAGCCAAAAAATAAATAAACAAAAAATAGAAAGAAAAAAAGAAAGTCTTGTCATGTAACTTCAACATCTGGGCCATCTCAGTGTTGGTACCTGCTGTCTTTCTGTGTTCCAGGGAGGATAGTGCTGGTTCTTGGTTTCATGATGCCCTGTGTCCATCCCAGACATTTTGAGTATTGAGCTATGAGACAATCTTGGGCTCTCTTTAGGCAGGCAATCACCTGTTCCAGATGAGGCATGAGGACAGCTAGGGTAAAGGTTCAACTCGCAGGGCCCCAATGCCCCCAGGGAATGGGAAGGACAGTTCAGGCTGGTCTGTCTTACATCACCTGGTTCAGTCTCACTGCTGACAAAGCGAAGGCTCAGCTGCCTCCTGGACCCACTGACCCTACTCTGGCAGGAGAATCAGAACACCACCTGCTCTGCTAGGTGAAGAAAGAAGTAGGCTTCCTCCTTGGCTCTGCCAATACCATCAGACAGGAGTCTGTGGGAGGCCTCCTTCTGCCAGGACAGGGGTCCAATGTTAGCTCCAGCTTGGTCTCAAGCATCTGGAGGATCAATGTGCTATGAGAAGCGGTGGAACATAACCCTTCACGCAGTCCTACTAAGCGATTTTTCAGTTACTATTTGGCTGGAAGAGGGTGAACATCATAAAGAGATCCATGCTATTAGACAAAACTTTTCTTAGTGTGGTTTTCATCTACGCTTGTTGGCTGAAGGCTACAAACTTCTCCAGCACCTTGTCCAGGTGTACGAGGGAAAAGGGAAGCCCAGGGACCTCACTGCCACATCCCCCTCAAGCCTCAAGTCCCTCCGCTGTCCACCACTGTCCTCTCCCCTTTCAGAGTCTCTCTGTATCTACTGCTTGGGTTATCTTCTGGGATTTGTAGTTTTAAGAGAGACACTTGAGAGAATGAGGCCATTCCATCTTAGCCAGATCCACACAGGTTATTTTTAAATGCAACTAAAGGTCAAAAATTATTCCTATAGTTATACCAATAAATAATATTCAAATCAATTAACAGAGAAATAAAATCAAACAAAATGGACAGCCCCATTTTAACCTACGGGGAGTCCCTGGTTCCTGTGTCCCATTATCTTACTCTCGTGCAGCACTGCACTTGCAGCTGGGCCCACGGCTGACCAACTCACACTCACTTCCCAACCTTCCTAACCACCAGCTCGCCAGAGTGATGACGATTTTCTACACGACTGGATACGAGAAGGACTGGTAATCACCTTCTGATCACGCCTTTAAAAAGAAGGAGTGCACCCTCCTCCTCCCTTTGTCACTTAGCCACGTGATAGAAGCAAGACCAAGGAAGGGCCTGGACAAGCCCAGGGGCAGGTGGCTCTGCCAGCTCTCCCCCCGCAGATCACGAGGGGAAGAGAGGTACTAACACAACCGTCCGAGAAACAATATAAGGACATCCTACGTTTCATACATTGCCAACACATTTTCCATATTTGGTTCTTGTGCTTATAAAAAAGCCCTTTTTCCTTTTGCTCCTATGAAATCTTAAACTCAGAGTGAGACTACTGAGGCCAGCGACTAGGCGTCAGGTCGCTTCCTCTGGCAGCATACACGCTTCCCTCCACACAGACATGCTTTTCTACACCCCCCATAAACACATGCTTCCATCTACACACACATGCTTCCCGACACCCTACACAGAGACACACACACATACGCTTCCCTCCACACAGACAAGCTTCCCGACACCCTACACTGAGACACACACATACGCTTCCCTCCACACAGACAAGCTTCCCGACACCCTACACTGAGACACACACACGCTTCCCTCCGCAGTGCAGCAAAGCCTCCTGCAGCTCCTGCAGCCTTTCCTTCTGTTGCTACCACCTACTGATCAGAGAGCACCTGCTGGGTGCTGCACAGGGAGCCAGGGCAGGGTTAGTCATCACAACATGAACGCAGGTGACTTCAGGAACAGTCATTTCTCAAAAGCCTTTGGAAAAACTTTAGCAAGGAGTCAGAAGCTATGAAACATTTGAGTTCTTACAACACGACAGTGAGAGACAAAGACAGCTGGAGGTTCGGGTCCCAAACAGAACAGAGGGACTAGGCTGACAGAGTTCAGATGAGGGGTCCCACCTCAGGGGATTACAACATAATCACAACAGCAACAGGGACCTCAGCACAGGAAGGAAACAGTGGAGGACTATGAGCTCCACTGTGGAGAGTGATCTGGGAAAGAACATGGACAAAATCTGTAAAAAATAAAACATGATGAAGGAAAGAATCCGAAATTTAAGTATAAAATCCTAAGCGATAGCTTCTGGAAATGTAACTGACCGTTATTTCTCCTTAGAATTACGAAGGAAATGACAATAAATTTTAAAAACACATAGTGAAAAAACACTAGAACAGAAGACAGTAAAATCTCACTGTTCTAGTGACTTATGTGGAGGGCTCAGAAGGCCATCTCCACCCTTGTCATCCCCCTGGGTGACTGCCCAGAACATGCAGTGTGCACAGACCCCTGAGGTCCTGGCACCAGCCTGTCTCCTCCTAGAGGATGAGCGCACGCAGCCAAGTGACCCTTCCCCACCCAGACACGTGGTTCATCATTTCAACCCTCTGGCCTTGTCCCCACACTCCTGACTCCCTTGTTACTCCATTATACATGCCTCATGAACCCCAACCTCCCTGAACCAGCCTTTCTACCCCTCCCAGCCAGCTGGGCATAGAAGGGACCCCGTGTTCAGGTGGAGTCTCAACACTGCTGGGCAGTCCACACATCTGCCCCACTCAAGCTCTGCCCCCATACTCCAAAACAGGCTTCCCACACCTGCTCCAGTTCCTGCAGGCCACCACCACCTGTGAAGACAGAACAATGTCCCCACTTCACAGGGAAACTGAGGATCAGCTCGGCGCCTGTGGCTCAAGCGGCTAAGGCACCAGCCACATACACCTAAGGTGGTGGGTTCAAATCCAGCCTGGGCCTGCCAAACAACAACGACAGCTGCAGCCAAAAAATGGCCAGGCATTGTGGTGGGTACCTGTGGTCCCAACTACTTGAGAGGCTCAGGCAAGATACTCACTTGAGCCCAGGAGTTGGAGGTTGTTGTGAGCTGCTGTGATGCCATAGCACTCTACCCAGGGGGACAGCTTGAGGTTCTGTCTCAGAAAAAAAAAAGAAACTGAGGATCTGCAACCTCAGTCCTCACCATGAACAGAAGCCCCCAGGCTCCAGGGCATACTTGGAAGGGGACCTAGGGATAGTTTACATGCCCTTGGGAAAAGCAGTGCTGACACTGGTCCAATACAATAAAAACTAGCTTAACTTTCATAACATCATCATTCTGTGAAGGCGAGTTCCCCCAGGTACTGTGGTTAAAAACCAACGATGGGTGAAATCCATCTTAATATAAAATAATACGAAAATTACTATGATATTAATATGAAAATGACTGCAGGATAAGAAATCCCAGGATATGAAAAAGCCATGTGATCCCCATGTGTGTCTGTTAACAGTTTTCAGAGGCTGCTACGTTATTAAGACATAAATATCTATTACATCCTATGACTCTCAACTATTTCATAAACACAGCACTTGGCTTTGCCTGAAGCCCATGAAAACTTGCTAAGACACTAAGAAAATCAGTCTGAAAAGGCTGGGAGACTACCCATGGTGACCTCCACCGCACCCCATCTCTACCTGAGAACCCCCGACCTCCTACACCTGCACCCCATCTCCACCCGGGACCTCTTACGTGTGCACCCTTCCTCCACCTGATCACTGCCCTTTCTTGTAGAGTCAAAAGAGAAGTATATTTTGGTCAAAACTAACTTCCTTGGCCTGGCATACTCTTGTGTAAGTCACTCTTTTCCCCTCCAGATGAGAATCCTCTGAAAATGAATTATTATACCAATGTTAAATTCTTGAGTGTGATTTTGTTTTCTGAAAACGAGTAAAAGTGTCTTTAGTTTTAGGGGATATATCCTGGTCATATTTACTGGTAAACTGTAAGGATATCTGCAGCTTACATCAACACTTCAAAAAAGGCAGAGGCAGATGTGTTAAAATCTGGCAGACTGCAACAATTGGTCAGTCCAGAGAAATGTTATGCAAATATCAATTCCTGTGTAGGTTTAAAAATTTCCAGAATAAAAACTTAGAGGGACTTGCCATCACTACCTACTGTGATAACAAATAATGATTCACTAGGTGAGATGGCCAAGAGGAACACTTCGGAGTGACCATAATGACATTCAGCAATGAGATAGGCAGCACTTTTTCAGGATGAGGTGGCAAACTTGATTGTTCAACCTCATATAAATTAAAACAACAAAAACATACCATTTTAAAATTACCAGACTGGAAAAGACAAATTTTACCATGCAGAGTTTTGAAAATAGCATTATGAAATGGTCATCTTCATATACTATTTATTGGGTAGAGTATAAAATGATAAACTTCTTTGGAAAATAATTTGGCAGTATCAACCTTTTAAATTCATATATCCTTCGATCTAACAATTCCATTTATAAGATTGATCTTATATTTCTAGAAGCCCAGAGTTTCCTCAACCTCACACTGACATCTGGGGACAGATCACTGTCTGTGCTGGAGGCTGCCCTGTGCACTGTGGGTGCTTGGCAGTAGCCCAGGCCTCTTACTCTCTAGTTAATGGCAGCACCCACCCCCAGCCCTGTAGCAGTGAAATCCACAGTGTCCCCTAGTCTACTAACCCACTCATCCTGAGAAACCAAACACTTATAACAGGATGTGCTCGCCATGGCTTTGTCTGCATACACAGAAGGCTGCAAATAACCTACACACCTAACAATGACCTGTTAATCAAGACACAAACATACCCATCCATCTATTTAAAAGAATGAGGTCCCTCTATGATTAACAGATGTGAAATCACACTTAAGACGCAGTGAACTGAAGAAAAGTTTGGGAACAGTCTAGCAGAGACCGGTACATCACAGAATGTCCCTGGAAGGATACAAAAGAAACAGTTAACAGAAGCAGCAACAGGGGAGCGGAATGGGAAGTCTGGTATGTAAGGGAAACTTGGCTTTCCATTCTCTGAACCCTTCTCTACTGTTCAATTTCTGCCATGTATGTAGTACTTACTCCAAAATATGTTAACCCACCATCATTTAATAAATTTTCTCCTTTTGAAAAAAATAAAACTATGATCATGTTTGAATAGCATTATAGTTGAGTGAGACATGCAGGCATTCCTATACTCTGCAAGAGAAAGTATAAATTAGAATGTACTTTCCAAAATGTAATGTGGCAGTCCATAAAGAAGATGAGAAAAGAAGTTGTGTTTGCTAATTCACTAAATCCAACTATAGGAAATCCATCCTAAGGAAAAAATGGATTTGTAAAAAAATTTGTACACAAAGATGTATTATAAAATTTATAACACTGACAAAATATAAATATGACTGCTAAACAATAATTAAAATGATTAAATATTATTGTAAGTCTAGATGCTGAAAACATTAATAAAGTAATTTACAATATTGATATGGGGTGGGAGGGGGACAGAGCAAGATGGCAGACCAGAAGGATCATTCAGCTGAGCTCTTCTAGAATGACTGGGGAAGAAGAGAACTCAGCCATACATGGTGCAGGGACCTTACCCAGAGTCATAGCTCAGGGAGCATAGTGAGGAAATGGTGAGCTGGATACAGTGTAGGATCCACAGCAGTGGAAATCTGATGAATTAGGCAAGTGACTGCAACCAGCTGGGATGGGTTGCCCCCCTAGAGAGGTCCCAGATGGGAGGAAGCCTTCCAGAGTTTTCAGTTTGGGGGAAGCTGTGCGTTGAGTGGAAAGCTTGCAATAGTGGGTAGACTTGACCAGTAAACAGCAAACAGATTTGAATGCCAGTTAGAGTTGATTTGCCTTAGATTTCCCATACTGGGAAGGTCTTGGCAGCTGGGGGGTTGCCATTACAGGAAGGTTGGGAGAAGCTCTTAGTGGGGCCTAAAGCACTTTAATTTTGCCTACCAGGATCTGAACTCCATGCTTGGGATAGGCAGAGGGACTCCATAGGAACTGGAGTCAGTGGGGGGCACTGTGAGATTTGCACAGTAAGGATTTGTGTGAGATTTAAAATCCCAACCCAGCAGGGTCTAAATCAGGTGATCACCAAAGGCAACTAAGTTTGGAATCAGGACCACAGAAGTTGCTGGCTATGCTCTCTATCTCCTTAAAAAAAAAAAACACAGTGCCACCTGGTGTCCTGGTAACACACTGGAACAAATAGTCATCAAGAGCAAGGACTTCTGTTTGAACAAAGGAGGCCCTGAGAAGGAAAAAGGAGGACAAGAAGGTGAACAAAAAGAAAGAACACATGAGGAGGAACCAACAAAAAAATTCAGGCAACATGAGAAACCAAAACAGGAACTCCCCCAAAGGACCATGAGGCAGCTATGCAGAAGACTCTTATCTATAAAGAATTAAAGAACTTGACAGAAAGGGAATTTTAAATATGGATGAAAAGACAATAAAAGGAATGGACAAGAAAATAGAAAGACAGAACCAAAAGTCAGAAAAGAGATATGTAGAGTATAGAAAGGATATAGGAGAACTTTTTTTTTATTTCTTATAGCATAACTATGTACATTAATGCAATCATGGGGTAGAGTGTGCTGTTTTCATATACATTTTGAAATGCTCTCATCAAACTGGTTAACATAACCTTCATGTCATTTTCTCAGTTATTGAGTTAAGACATTCATACTCTGCTTTTAGAAAGATTCACTTGAACTCTTGTAAAATAAACCATAGAGGTGACCCCACCAATCACCCTCCCTCCCGATGATATAGGAGAACTTAAGGAAATGAAGGCAACAATCAGGGAATGTTAAGATGTAGTAGAAAGTATCAAAAATAGGTCAGACCATGGAGAGGAAAGAACCTCAGAGCTAGAGTATAAAAACACCAAAAAGATGAGAGAAAAACCAAAACAGGCACTTAGAGAACTACGATACTCCATGAAGCATTCAAATATAGCAATAATAGGGATTCCTAAAGGGGAAGAAGATTGTCCCAAAGGAATGGAAGCCCTACTGGAGACCATGAAAAAAAAAAACTTCCCAAGTTCTACTAAAGACCCCGACATTCTCCTTTCAGATGGATATTGAACCCCAAGTCAACTCAACTTAAACAGAGCCTCTCCAACACACATTGTAATGAACCTGTCCAAAGTCAAGATGAAAAAAAAAAATCTGCAAGCAGCCAGGAGCAAGCACCAACTGACCTACAGAGGCAGAGTCATTAGGATGAGAGCAGACTTTTCAACTGAAACTTCCTAAGCCAGAAGAACCTAGTCATCCACCTTCAACATTCTTAAACAAAACAATTTTCAGCCCAGAAGTCTGTATGCTACTAAACTAAACTTAAAAATTGATGGAGAAATCAAATCTTTTGAGGATAAAAAAGCACTGAGGAAATGTGTCACAACAAGACCAGCTCTACAAGAAATACTTAGACCTAGTCTCATCACTGACCACCACAACGGACCACGAGCAAAGTAAACTCCCAGAAGTTAAAGACAAAACATAGTTTCCACAATGGCCCAAAGGATAAAATAACACAACAGACTTTCACAAAATAAAATGAGTAGAACTCCCCTCACTTATTAGTTCTCCCAATAAATGTCAATGGACTGAACTCACCACTGAAGAGGCACAGGCTGACTGATAGGATAAAAAAGTACAAGCCATCCACATACTGTCTCCAGGAGACACAGCTAATCCTGAAGGACAAACCGATACTCAGGGTTAAAGGATGGAAAACAGGGTGGTGCCTATGGCTCTGTGGGTAGGGCACCAGCCCCATATACCAAAGATAGCGGTTCAAACCTGGCCCCAGCCAACTGCAACAAAAAATATAACTGGGTGTTGTAACAGGCTCAGCTACTCAGAAGGCTAAGGCAAGAGAATCACCTAAGCCCATGAGTTGGAGGGTGCTGTGAGCCGTGACACCACAGCACTCTACCGAGGACAATAAGGTAAGACTCTGTCTCTAAAAAAAAGAACAACACAACAAGAAGAAATTTCAATTTTAAATATTTATGCACCCAACTTAAATGCTCCCAGATTTATGAAACAGACATTGATGGCTCTGAGCAATATGATACCCCATAACACCACAGTACTGGGGACTTTAACACCCTTCCAACGGAACTAGACAGATCCCCTAAACTGAAACAAACAAAGATGCAAAGGACTTAAGTGTGACTCTTAAGTGTGGGATTAACAAACACATACAGAACACACTATCCCAAAGCTAATGAATATATATTTTTCTTGTCAGCCTATAGTACGTACTCCAAAATCGACCACATCCTAGGATATAAATCAAACTTCAGCAAAATTAAAAGAATAGAAATTACACCTTGTATCTTCTCAGAAAACAAGGCAATAAAGATAGAACTCAACTCCCAACAAAAACATTCATCCCCTCACAAAGAGCTGGAAATTAAATAACCTTATTCTGAATGACAGTTGGATTCAGGAAGAGATAAAAGAGGAAATCATTAAATTCCTCAAGCATAACAACAATGAAGACACAAGTTACCAAAACCTGTAAGATACAGCAAAAGCAGTCTTAAGAGGGAAATTTGTCACTTTAGATGCCTACATTTGAAAAACAGAAAGAAAGCACATCATCAAGCTCATGAACCATCTTATAAAATTGGAAAAGAGCAATCTAATCCCAAACCCAGCAGAAGAAAAGAAATAACCAAAATTAAATCAGAGATGGATGAAATTGAAAACAAAAGAATCATTCAAAAATTAACAAAACAAAAAGTTAGCTTTTCAAAAAACTAAATAAAATTGATAAACCTTTGGCCAAATTACTTAGAAACAGAAAAGCAAAATATCTAATAACCTCAATCAGAAATGATAAAGGAGAAATAACAACAGATGCCACAGAGATACAAGAGGTCATCTCTGAGTACTACAATAAATTCTATGCCCCAGAAATTTGACAATGTGGAGGAAATGGATCAATATCTGGAATCCTACCCTCTCCCTAGACTTAACCAAGAAGAAACAGATCTCTTGAACAGACCAATTTCAATAACTGAGACTAAGGAAACAATAAAAACAACAAAAAATAAGCCAACCAAAAAAAGCCCTGGTCCAGATGGCTTCACACCAGAATTCTATCAAATCTTCAAAGAAGAGCTTATACCCACACTACAAAATTATTCCAAAAAACTGAGAAGGAAGGAATCTTCCCCAACACATTCTACAAAGCAAGTATCACCCTGATACAAAAACCAGGAAAAGGTTCGGTGCCTGTAGCTCAGTGGCTAGGGCAACAGCCATATATACTGGGGCTAGAGGGTTCGAACCTGGCCTAGGCCTGCCAAACAACAATAACAACTATAATGAGAAAACAGCTGGGCATGTGGCAGGCACCTGTAGTCCCAGCTACTTGGGAGACCAAGGGAAGAGAACTGCTTAACACCAAGAATTTGAGGTTGCTGTGAGCTGTGACGCCACAGCACAATGTAATCCCTATTAAAATACCAGCATCATACTTTCAAGATTTAGAAAAAAATAATTCTTCATTTTGTATGGAGCCAGAAAAAACCCTGTATAGCCAAGGCGGCTCTTAGGAATAAAAACAAAGCCAGGGGCATTAGCCTACCAGATTTTAGGCTGTACTACAAGGCCATAGTGATCAAAACAGCATGGCACTGGCACAAAAATAGAGGCATTGACTTTTGGAACAAATAGAAAGCCATGAGATGGAACTAACATTTTACAACTACCTAATCTTTGATAAGCTACACAAGAACATACACTGGGGGAAAGAATAAATGGTGCTCAAAGAACTGGATAACCACATTTAAAAAACTAGACCTGCACCTTTCTCCACTCGCTAAAATTGATTCAGATGGATAAAAAATTTAAATCTAAGGGATGAAACAATAAAAATCCTCAAAGAAAATGCAGGGAAAGCACCTGAAGTCATCAGAGGGGTAAAGACTTTATGAAGATGGCGTCAGTGGCAATTGCAATAATAACAAAAATTAAAAAATGGGACTTAATTAAACTGAATAGCTTCTGTACAGTTAAGGAGACTAAAGCAAATAGACAACCATCAGAATGGAAAAAGGTATTTGCATATTATGAATTGGACAAAAGCTTAATAACTAGGATCTACAGAGAACTCAAATTAATCAACATAAAAAAGCCAACAATCCTTTAGATCAATGGGAGACAGAGATAAATAGAACCTTCTCTAAAGAAGACAGACAAATGGCTAACAAACACATGAAAAATGCTCATAATCTCTAATTATCAGAGAAATACAAATCAAAACCACCCTGACATATCAACTAACCCCAGTGAGAGTTGCCCCTATTACAAAATATCAAAGCTGCAGATGCTGGCATGGATGTGAACTGCAAACTAATACAACCTTTTTGGAAGGAAGTAAGGAGAATCCTCAAAAAACTCAAAACTATTTCATTCTGCAATCTCACTACCTAGAAGAAAAGAAATCCTTTTACCATAAGGACACTTGCACTACACTGTTTATTGCAGCTCAATTACAACTGCCAAAATGTATAAACAACCTAAATGCCCACCAACCCAGGAATGGATTAACAAGCTGTGGTATATGTATACCATGGAATACTATTCAAACACTAAAAAAGATGGAGACTTTACATCTTTTGCATTAACCTGGATAGAGCTGAAACACATTCTTTTTAGTAAAGCAACACAGAATGAAGAAGCAAGAATCCAAAGTACTGAACTCTGGTATGAGGACAATTGATGGCGTAGTACATGGGGAGGGGTGTGGGAAAGGAGTGGGGAGAGGGATGGAGGGAGAAGGGAGAGGGGGTCAGAGTGTGTCACACAACCTCTTGGAAGAGCGACACAATTATCAGAGGGACGTTAACATAACAAATGCAAACTGTGTAAACTGGTTATCTGTACCCTCAACAAATCCTCAACAATCAATCAATCAATAAAATAAAATATTGAAATGAGAAAACACTCATAATAACAAGTGAGAAGAAGGAGGACATATTTATAGTATACAGAGGGGGCCAAAAATGTATACACACTTTAGGAAATGAATAAACTATTAAAATTATAATACTTGACATATGCCAATAACATTTGTTACCTTACACAGTATAATATATCTTATATCTCTTGTAATTGCAGAAGTCAAATGTGACTATTAAAATTTTTTTGGTGCTCTCTGTAGTATGGGAAAAAGGCAGTCTATACAGTAGCATAATCCTATTTCTGTATTTTAAAAATATTTTAAACATAGAAGCACACATGGAAAGCATGTATTTAAAGTCTGAAATAGTATGATTATGAATGCTTCATAAATTTTTCATGATCTCTAATTATCAAAGAAATACAAATCAAAACCACCCTGACATATCACCTAACCCCAGTGAGAGTTGACCATATTACAAAATATCAATTAATTATATTTTAATTGACAAGTAAAAGTTATATATATATATTTATGGTGGGCGTATACCATGATGTTTTGATATACATATACCATATGTATACATTGTGAAATGGCTAAATCAACCTATTTAACATATACATTACTAACCAAAATATTTTTTTGTAGTGAGAACACTCAAAATCTACCCTCTTAGCAAATTTCAAACATAGGATGCATTGTTATTAGCTGTGCTTCTACCCTGCAGTATAACAGAGCTCTTGCCCTTATTTCTCCAGTCCAAAAGAGACACTTCAGCCTCTGACCTCCCTATCCTCCCCCCCTCAGCCTCTGGTAACACTATTTAACTCTGTTCCTATGAGTTCAACCTTTTTAAACTCCACTACAAGTATTCTGTGTAGAGATAGGATCTTGCTATATTGTCCAGGCTCCTGGCTTCAAGCAATCCTCCCACCTTGGCTTTCTAAAGTGCTGGGGTCATAGGCATAAGTCGTTATGGGTACTTTTAATGTTACTTTTGTTTCTAACTCTTTCCAAAATAAACATGAATTATGTATATAAGATTTTAAAAGATAAAAATAAATTATTTTAAAATTAAAGTCACTTATAAAAAGAATATCCAAACCTATGCAGAAAGTATGAATTCAATTTTAGGATATAAATTTTATACAGATTCTCTTTGATTTAGGATGGGATTAAGTCCTGATAAATCCCCTGCAAACTAAAAATAGTGTAAGCCACAAATGCCTGGCCAGAGGGGGCTGGGCTTCCTCAGCATCACAGGAGAAGCAACACCACTACCAAACACATATCATTTTCACACCAGCCTAAATCAAGGACCATCTGTACATACAATTTAAACAATCTACCTGTTTTCCTGTCTTAGGAAGGAAATACATCGAATAGCGACCAGCATTATCTCAGAATTAGAGATGACTTTTATTTTCTCCTTCTTACTTTTGTGTTTTCCTAAGAAGGGTAGCAAGCAGGAAGAGCACATTTTTAAAGCAAAAGCCATGTGCACTTCAGCTCAGCCCCACCCGCCCCCAGCACTGTGGCCCTATCACCTTTGGGGTTGTCCCTAGAACTCAGCCGGCACCTCTGCTGGAACCTTCACCTTGGGGGACTGATGTGCTGTGAACCACAGTGATTCCTCTTCTTCTCTCAGACTTCCTAGGGTCAGAGGACACAGCCAAACACGGAAATTTTCCTTCTATCTTCAGAAGCAGAAAAGTTACTTTTGGCCCTGAAGAACCCTACAAAAAGTTAATTTCTTTTTTTAAAAAAGGGGAAGGGGGGGCTCTGCAATGTGGCCATATTAAAATGTCTCTATCCTAAGGTATTAACCATGATAAAACATTTTTATCATTGAACTGGAGACTAGTCAAGGCAAATTTAATGATAATTAGCTCCTAAAAATCTAGACCAAAGGCCTTTAAAACCACTTTATAGCTAAAATCCTCCTAATCACTAGATGCAATTGAACAACCAGTTAACAAAGTATATGCAAAATGATAATTACCTCTTCCTTCTCATGTAGCATAATATGCGCTTTGAGACTAGCCACTCTGGAGAATTTCTTGTTACACACAGGGCAGGTAGGATCTTCCCCGTTGTGGGTACATTTATGAAGTGTCAGGTTGAACTCAACGTTAAACGTTTGGGGGCACTGGTCACATCGATGTGGCTATTTGAAAAGAAAAGTAAAGAAAAGTAAGGAAGCCACTAAAATATAATCTTTCCACAGACACTATTCAATAAATGTTATAAAAATATCAGTAAGTACCATAATCTACAGATACGAAAGAACCTCTGAAGTCTCTTCCAGACACGAAGTCAATAAATGCAAAATGAACTTCTCAAAGGATTCTAAGAATGAAAACGCAAACATGTAGAAAATATTTCTAATAAGAAATGATGCATATAAATGTATCAGCTGTGGTCTCTAGGAAAGTGTATGTAAGAAACTTCAACTTAGTAAGCTGGACTTTTTCCCTTCTATTTCTGACCAACTCCACTGTTACAAACAAAATCACTTCAAATAAAGTAATCACATCAATTTTTACTAGGTTTTAAGAGAGTTGCTCATCTCGGTCTAAAATTTTCCCAGAACAGAAGGTTTTCTTCCGCTTATAGGAAGGTAAGGTAACCCCCAGCTCCTCTCTGAAGTATTGAAGGAGAAAGTATCTGCAGACAGTCAGCTTGAGGAAACAATGCCAGTGGGCACTGGTGTCTGCACTAGTCAGCTTGAGACAATAATGCCAGTGGCATTAGACACCAGATTAGCGTCTGTGCTACATCCTGTACTTAAAGCATCATCTCACGTGCTCTAAACCCCTTTTCTTTAGTGGGAAGATCCCTGGTATCTTTCTGGCCTGAAATGATTCATGGCTTACATTTTCCTACCTAGAGAAAAGTCAACAACCACTACTTTAATTCTAGTTTTAACTGCATTTTCCATCTATCAGGCAAATTATTCCATAAAGACACTAAAATTCTTGATATCCCACGAGAGACACTACAAATGCAAAACTGGGTTCAAATCTCCACCAAAGACAGCATTGCTTCCTGCTGAGATACAGAACACCACTGTAAAATGCAAAGCCACTGAAGGGTAAAAGTCCCTACTGCAGAAAAATACTTCAAAATATACCAACTCTGCTCAATCATACAGGAAATAGAAACTATTTTAAAAAGCCACATTTCTAAAACATTTCTTTGTCCCCTGGTAAATCCACAGGGGCCCTTGGGTGCTCTCTCTCCACCTCCACAGGTGACCGGAGTGGGGGGTGAGCTCTCGCTCTCTCCACCTGGTGATAGCTGGGACTACAACTGCAACTGCAAAAATGCCAAAATAGTCACTGGTACAATAGGAAACGTTCTACAACTTAGGACCTAAATGATAGGAAAATATTTGGCTGTAAGTGTTGATTTTTACAATACCTCCAGTGTCAATGCTCGTGCTCCCGGCCCCTTTCCTGAACATACATACCTTGTCATTGCGCTCGTGGTCCCTCATGTGGCGTTGAAACTGGGATTCTTTGGGGAAAGACAGCAGACAGATTTCACATTTATGGAAGTTTGGGCCTGGATAGGCATAATTAGAGTTCTCCGCATTCAATGTTAAAACTCCATCTATAAAATCACATAAGTATAAACAATAAATACCAGCTCTATTCTTATCATAGAAATAAAACTAAATTATTTGGCTATTGTTTAAAAACCAGATGTGTCAGAGATTTATGAGAGATTTTAGACAAAATCAATGATAGACTGAATGTTTAAAATGGTCATGCTTTCTTCTAAAATTAGCATTCAGATGGTGAAACTGGGACAACAGAATTTTATTGGCTCTGGTTAGTAAAATTCTTACAAACCTGAGACTAAATTCCTGAGGCTTGACAGATAGACCCACACATATAAACCAGGATGTACCTTAAACCTTGCAAACCTCTTTAACATTGTTTCAAAGTCATTACAAACAAGGGAGGTGTGTCTCCTCTAAACTGCTCTGAGTCCATCAGTAATCCACACTGAAGCATTTAAATGCTAATTCATAATCAAGCTATCTACTAAAACTGCCACAAAACAAGACAATTAGCAAGAAAAAGCCTTGTTCTCTCACAGCCCTAACTTAGGAAGAGAAGGGGCTGCAATGTCCTGGACAATCCTCAGTTTTACAGAGCGTTTCTGTAAACCCACCCAGAGAAATGGCTTTCATCTTAAAAATACTTGCAAATAAGACTAATCATTAAAAAAAAAAAAAAAAAAGACGTATAATCACAAAACTGAGGAATGTCATAAAACAAAGATGTCCTAAATCTCTACAATTCTTTAAAATAAGTAAATATACTCCAAATCTTGTAATTTGGACATAAATATATAATACACCTTATCTATACAAAGACTAGAAATGTGTTCCATATAATTCTTACTATCAAATCTGAGACAAAAACATTAACATTAAAAGTTTGAGAGAAGGCTGGGTTAGGTTAAACTTAAGACCCAAGTAACTCAAAAAAGATCCTACTTCTCAAAAGCCCACATGGTAAATTTTCTATAAACTTTTAAATCTCTGCTTTGAGAAAACACTCTGTCGTTCTAATTTTTGTCAAAAGTCTCCTGGCCCAGGAGGAATGTGACAGCCAGGGGAAGGGGAGGTGTGGCCCAGATGCAAGAGCAGCAGCTTCACACCACCACAGCACGTCCTCCAGAAAAGGCAAATTCCAGGTTCAAGAAGTACTAATGTAATTCAAAAGACTGAAGCTTCATATATAACAAATATTAATCCACTAAGAAAAAAAAACACACAATAACCACATTCACAATCTGTTCAAAGACAGTACTTTCAACTTTTCTGCACTGAAACTAATAGCAAAAATTACGATTCCCCAGACCAAACAAAATGATTGCTAGATCCTATCAAGTGATATGCTATTCCCTTTGAGAAAGTTTATAGTACGGTAAGAAATGATCTGAGGGCCAGGAAGGGACAAGAAAAATATCTGTTAAAAACTGTGTTTTGAGAACTCACTAGCAAGTGCTCTAACCCTAAAGGCTGAATGCAGTCATAAAGGTGTTCTTTAATCTAATTTCTAAAATGCAAAATTAAAAAGTTATGTCAGGATGCAGAATAAAACAAATCTCACAGTCTCTATGTTTAAACTACTTAATATGTTCCCCCAAAATAAGACAGAACTTAATTTATTGCAATTGATAGATAATCCTGAAACATGGAACTTTACATTTAAAATCAAAAAGCTAACCAGGCATGGTGGCTCACACCTACAATCCCAGCACTCTGGGAGGCTGAGGCAGGTAGATCTATTGAGCTCAGGAGTTTAAGACCAGCCAAAGCAAGAGCAAGACCCTATCTCTAAAAATTAGCTGGGCGTTGTGGTGAGGGCTTATAGTCCCAGCTACTTGGGAGGCTGAGGCAAGAGGATCTCTTGAGCCCAAGAATTTAAGGTTCCTGTGATCTACAACGCCAGGACATTCTACCCAAGGTGACAAACTGAGACTCTTGTCTCAAAAAAAAAAAAAAAAAATTGAAAAGCTGACATTGTTTTCCCTATAAATTAAAAGTTTTTCCAGAAAAAGTTTTTTATCTGAAGAAAGCAGAACTCCTTAAGAAAGCTCAAAAATATAACAAATTACTTGTCAGTAGGTCCCTTTTTTCTAACAATGATAATACAATATTAATTTGGTTCAAAGACAACCTTAAAACATTGTTTATAATATGTAAAGTGTAAAGAAACACATTTTAGTGTCCATATTGAGCTTAACAACTTGGCAATCCACAGCCTTTCTAGACTCTCCCTCTGCTGGGGATCTGGGCTGTGTGCAGGCAGTGCTCCCCTGCTGGGGAAGGCCCACCCTGTCCAACCGCCCTCTGGCCTCTACTGCCTGCACCTCCTTTGCTTTCCTTCTGTTCAGTTGGCTTTTTCTAGACAGAGTCTTAGGCCTCAAAATTAACCCCTCCCTCCATCATGTTTTCAAGTTGATTCAAACGTCTGGTCCCCAGAGTATGTGCTGTTCAGAAAAAATCTAGATTAACACATCCTTAGGTGAGGCTGACAACCGAGAGAGGTCACAGGTGGGCTGCAGGAAATAACGGACCCTGCTGAAAGTGCATGTACAGGCCATGTGCCTGCACGTTCCAGAGATGTCTGCAGCCAAGAGGCCATCGGATTCCTCAGGGGGCTAGTGATCTAAGATAGATACAATCAAATACATGGCAGCCTCTTAACAGGACAGCCCTCAAGAGGACTGTTGAACATTTAAAAACAGCTAAAACAAGAACTTCACATGAGATTTTTGGGAAACATTCCTGTCTCCCAATTCAGATTACGTACTACCTGCCACACACGCAAAATACGCACAAAGCTACCTACATTTAGCCATTCTGAGATCTAAGAGCTCATCCCAAACATTAATTTTCAGCTCTGTGCTTCTGCTTCCCAAGAAGACAGGGGTTAAGCATCATGAGATTTCACAGGTGTAAGGGGGACGCACATGCAGACGCCTAAGGTAGTTTACCGAAGCAGTCACCTTACGATAGAAATAGGACTACCATTTGCTTCAACTATTCACCCTTTCTGCTACCAAGAACTCTAAATTTACTATCAAATTAAACAAAAACTGATTGTAGGATACAATCACCAGAAAATGTCTGAGCACTTTGTCTTCAGAAAAAGTAATTTGGATATTGGTTTCAAAATCAATATAACTCTTTACATAAATAAAAATTCCAACAGAATACAGTAATAGCTGTCCCTCTCCTATCCCCCATATAATAAAGCTTACCTCCTGGTTGTGCAGAATGAATAAAAGAATGCTCCCTGATACAAACGTCCACCAAGCCACTGTCCCATGGCCCAGCACACGCCCTCCTCCATAGTCACACTATTCCCCAAATGGATCAGACAAGCGATCTTAAAAACCGCTCTCTCACATCAGGACCAGCAAATCATGATAACCAGCTGAAGCCTAATGGAAAAGGCTTTCTTTCATCTCTATCTAAAGACCCTAGGCAATCTCTTAACACAAAATGTCCCTCTAGGATAGGATGCCAAGATGGATAAAACCTACTACATGTACTGCACCCCATAGATTTCACTGAAATTTGTTTCTCAGGACAAACTCTGACGCCCTGTGCATCTAAGATCTGTTATTGATAAATTCTAATGAAGCATTTTTATTATCAAAATGAGAGATATATCCGTTTCAGTTCCTAGAGTAATGGCACCAACCCTCAAATGTTTTATCTTTATATTTTGAATAAAAATCTCTCCTTCCTCTCTGCACTCATCATGCACCCCTCTGCCACCCAACCCCCACCCAGGCCACAGGCTGCTCCCACTCTCCCATCCTGACCCCCCTCTTGGCCTCCACAACCTCTCTGGGAGTCTGACAGCACCCTCCTGTTTACTTCTGTAAACTCCCTTCTACTTTCTTTTCTCCTGTTCTCTACTGCTCCTCCCACTCCTGTCAGCATTCAGGGTTATCACAGCTGGACTTTACCAGGTAAAACTCTGAGTGTTAGGGCCCAGGAGCGCTTTCTGCTTCACAAAGCCTGGCACGTAAGGTGTGCCTAACAAAGACAGCAGCTCTTCTCCAAGCTGCCCCCCGAAGGGACTGTGACACATTGGTCAACATGTGGAGGAGGTCACCAGAAGGAACTGGGCCTACTGCATAGGTGTAGCATGTCTGGTCTGTCTGGTCTGCGAAAATTAGGTCAAAACTTAAGGAGGTCAGTCAGTGTGGGGAGTTGGTCAGCTTTGCACGTGCTAACTTTTGAAGACAGACAAGCCTTCCTGACTTTGTTAGTCTCTCTTAGTTTCTGAAGCTTCCAAGATCAATTTCTCTCCTTCCTACTTCCAGTCTGACTGCCTCATGCCCTCCATCTCAGAGTTACCTACACAAATTTGATCTATTTCTCCCTTATTATGTGTCCTCTTAATATTTTTTTATTTATCTTTTTTTTCTTCGGTATATCTGTGTGGTCTTTTCATCCTTCCCATCACCACAGGCTCTCTCATGATTTTTAGAAAGAACATTAGCCTTTTAAATATTTGCTTTATTACCTATAATTTTTTATTTCTACAGGAAGACTTTAACTTGGGTAGATAGACAGTCAGGCCCTACATATACATTATCCAAACTTAACGGAACTACAGTACACTAAATTATAACAAAATAAAACCCCAAGTGTCTACAGTGCCACCTTCTAGCTAGAACACTGTGAATTCCAAGGCCTCTGTGATCTGGCAGCATATGGCATTTATAATGCTTCCTTTGACAATGCAAACAAATAATTTTCTGTAGATAGAATAATTTCTTGTTCTGCCTGCTGCCATTATTCTATTTGTCATCTCCACAAACATACAATTTATATGAGCACAGAAAAAACACAAACATTTACTTTGAACATTTACTAAGAACTAACAGTGCCACAGAGAGCTGTGGAGAGCACGTTCTGAGATTCAGTCCCACTTTTCAAACATGTATCTTGAAACACAGGTATCTACAGATAGATTAAAATATGGACACATATCACAGACAAGGAAGACAATGATTAAAAACAGGACTTGGTGTCAGAGAACTTGAGGTAAGTCTCTGTCCTGCCACACTATCAGTTGTGGGTCTCCAACAAACCAAATAATCTCTCTCAGCCTAACTCATCACACAAAGATTTACCATAATTTCTGTCCTGCCTCACAGGGTTGCTGTGAAGATCCAAGTTACATGTAAAACATGTGAAACGATTTCTAAATACCTTTTTAAAAAAAAAAGTTACCAAGTCCTCCTGGTCCCAACAAAAACAAACAAAAAAAGTAAAGTGCACACCCAACAAGACAGCTAAAATGAAACAACAGATAACACCAAATACTAAGGGTGGTATGGAGCAACTGGAAATCTGGAATACTGCTGGAGGTGGCGAAAACTGCTGGAATCACTCCGGAAAACTATTTGGCAGTATAAACTCAAACTGAATACATGCATAATTTATAATCTAGCAATTATACTCCTAGGTATAACCCCAATAAAAATGGGTAAGTATGTGCACCAAAAAGACACATTTAAGACATTCCCAGTAGCACTCTTTATAACTGACAGCAACTAAAAGCAGCACAAGTGCCCTTCAAGAGTAGAATGGGGCTCGGCACCTGTAGCTCAGCAGCTAGGGCATCAGCCACATATACCGCGGTTGGTGGATCTGAACCTGGCCTGGGCCTACCAAACAACAGAACAGTAACACTACAACAAAAAACTAGCCAGGTATTGTGGCGGGCACCTGTAGTCCCAGGTACTTGGAAGGCTGAGGCAAGAGAATGCTTAAGCCCAAGAGTTTGAGGTTCCTATTAGCTGTGACGCGATGGCACTCTACCGAGGGTGACACAGTGAGACTCTGTCAAAAAAAAAAAAAAAAAAGAGTAAAATGGGTACACTATCAAATGTGAACCCGAACAGACTGCTGCTCTACACAAAACAGGGGTGAATCTCACAAACTCAACAGAAGTAGCCACATACAAGCCATTTGCAAGAAAACAATCTGTGCAGATTCATTTTGTAACGACAGTTCAACACACAGGCCAAAACCGACCCATGTTGTTAGAAATCAGAACAGTGGCTAGTCCAACAAAGCCACCGACTGGTATAGGGCACAAAGAACCGCCCTTTACAGAAAAGAAGTTTGTTGGCTCCTGCGCTAGACAGTAAATCAGGATTCCACCACTCCCATGCACCTTCAAGCTGATAAATGCAACAAAGAGCATGAAGGCTTTAGTGTGCAACCAATAATATGCAGAGACAGGATTCGTAAAGCAACACACACACCAATTCCTGCAGTGACTTTAGGTGGTGCAAAAGTAACAACTTGAATGCCGAGGTATTTATTTTTGATGTACTTTGGTACATACTATAATTGACACATGGAAATAATAGACACAGTGCTCGCTTGGGCAGCACATATGCTAAAATTGGAACAATACGGAGAAGGTTAGCATGGCCCCTGCACAAGGATGACATGCAAATTCCTGAAGCATTCCATATCATAAGACCATCCACAGCAAAGTCAGAGCCAATATCATATTGAATGGAGTAAAAGTGAAAACATTTCCACTCAGATCAGGAACAGGCAAGGTTACCCATTATCTCCACTGCTTTTTAACACTGCAATGGAAGTCTTAGCCATAGCAATCAGGCAAGAGAAGGTGATCAAGGCTAACAAATAGGGTCAGAGGAGATCACACTTTCACTCCTCCCAGAAGATATGATTTTATACCTGGAAAACCCCAGGGACTCAACCACAAAACTCTTAGAAGTGATTAAGGAATACAGTAGCATCTCAGGATACAAAATCAATACTCACAAATCAGTAGTTTTTATATACACCTATAATAGTCAAACCGAAAAAACAGTCAAGGACTCTATTCCCTTTACGTTTGTGTCAAAGAAGATGAAATATTTGGGAATTTACCTAACAAAGGACGTGAGAGATCTCTATAAAGAGAATTATGAAACTCTGAGAAAAGAAATAGCTGAAGATGTTAACAAATAGAAAAACTTACCATGCCAATGGCTAGGAAGAATCAACATTGTTAAAATGTCCATGCTACCCAAAGCATTTACAAATTTAATGCAATCCCTATCAAAGCACCACCATCACACTTTAAAGATCTGGAAAAAATAGTACTTCATTTTATATGGAACCAGAAAAAAACTCAAAAAGCCAACACATTACTCAGAAATAAAAACAAATCAGGAGGGGGCGGCACCTATAGGTCCAACGAGTAGGGTGCCAGCCCCATATGCTGGAGATGGTGGGTTCAAACCCAGCCCTGGCCAAAAACTGCAAAAGTAAAACAAATCAGAAGGAATCATGCTACCAGACTTCAAACTATACTATAAATCTATAGTGATCAAAACAGCATGGTATTGGCACAAAAATAGAGAGGTAGATGTATGGAACAGAATTGAGAACCAAGAGATGAACCCAGACACTTATCGTCATCTGATCTTTGATAAACTTATCAAAAATATAAATTGGAGAAAAAATTCCCTGTTTAATAAATGGTGCTGGAAGAACCGGCTGGTGACATGTATAAGACTAAAACTGGACCCACACCTTTCACCATTAACAAAAATTGACTCTCACTGGATAAAAGATTTAAACTTAAGACATGAAACTATAAAGATTCTTAGAGAGTGTGCAGGAGAAACACTTGAAGAAATTGGCCTGGGAGAACACATTATGAGGAAGACCCCCCCCCCACCCTGGGCAATTGATGCAACACCAAAAATACATTACTGGGATCTGATCAAACTACAAAGCTTCTGCACAGCCAATAACACAGTAAGTAAAGCAAGCAGACAGCCCTCAGAATGGGAGAGGATATTTGCAGGTTATGCTTCTGACAAAAGTGTGAT
Source organism: Otolemur garnettii (assembly GCF_000181295.1). NCBI lineage: Eukaryota > Metazoa > Chordata > Mammalia > Primates > Galagidae > Otolemur > Otolemur garnettii. Next base: position 2,601,076 of record NW_003852422.1, read on the forward strand.
ACTCAGAATCCACAGAGAACTCAAACTTATTAATAAGAAAAAAACAAGTAATCCCATTTCATTGTGGGCAAGGGACTTGAACAGAAGCTTCTCTGAAGATAGGCATATGTCCTACAGACACATGAAAAAATGCTCATCATCTTCAATCATCAGAGAAATGCAAATCAAAACCACTTTGAGATTATCATCTAACTCCCGTAAGACTGGCTCACATAACAAAATCCCACAAGCACAGATGTTGGCATGGATGTGGAGAAAAGGGAACCCTTCTGCACTGCTCACGGGAGTGCAAGCTAATACATCCCTTTTGGAAAGAAATATGGAGAACACTCAGGGATCTAAAAGTAGACCTGCCATGGGATCCTACAATTCCTTTACTGGGTGTATATCCAAAAGACCAAAAATCACTTTATAAAAAAGATACTTGCACCAGATTATTCACTGCAGCTCAATTCATAATAGCCAAGTCACGGGAAGATGTGCAAGTGTCCATTGACCCATGAATGGATTGATAAATTGTGGAATATGCATACCATGGAATACTATGCAGCCTTAAAAAAGATGGAGACTTTACCTCATTTACATTTACATGGATGGAGCTGGAACATATCCTTCTTAGTAAAGTATCTCAAGAATCGAAGAAAAAATATCCCATGCACTTAGTGCTATTATGAAACCAAATCACAATCACTCACACTTTCATATGAAGAACAGATCACAACTACAGCCCAAGATGAAGGACGGAGGAGGGGGATGAGAACGGAGGGGGAGGTCAGATGGAGGGAGGGTGAATGGTGGGATCACACCAATGGTGCATAGAGCAAGGGTACATGTCAGATCTATTAGTATAGAGTATAAATGTCTTAACACAATAACTAAGTAAATGAGATGAGGTATATATTAGCCAGTGTGACGTAAGCACTCCTAATTCTAGGTGAAACCAGCACATTATACCCCATAAATGAATTAATGTATACATGATCTATGTGTTTATGGTTTAATAAAAAAAAAAATTAAGTTAAACAAACAAAAAACAAGTAACAGACACATCGAAACAATATGCTGCTTGCATAAAAACAAAGATAGATATGCCAGTGGAACAGGCATGAGAGTCCATAAATAAACCCACACATTTTATCAACAATTGATTTTTTTTTTTTTTGAGACAGAGTCTCACTTTGTCACCCTTGGTAGCGTGTCATAGGGTTATAGCTCACAGCAACCTCTAACTCTTGTGCTCAAGCAATTCTCCTGCCTCAGCCTCCCGAGTAGCTGAGACTATACATGCCTATCATTGATTGATTTTTAACAAGAATGCCAAAACTATTCGATGAAAAAGATTCTCTTCAACAAATGGTTCTGAATAAGTAGATATACACAGGTAAAACAATGAATTCAGTCCCTTACCTCACAACACATACGAAAATTAACTCGAGTGAAAGCCTCAGTTTAAAACTAAAGCTATAAAACTCTTAGAAGAAAACATCCAGGAAAAGGCTTCATGACTGTGGATTTGGCAATGGTACCTTAAAAATGATGAAAAGGCTACAAATAAACAAAGAAAACACAAATTGGACTCCATCAAAATTAAAACTTTTGGCCAAACACAGTGGCTCACCATATAATCTTAGCACTCTGGAAGGCGAAGGCAGGTGGACTACCTGAGCTCACAAATTCCAGACCAGCCTGAGGTAGAAGACCCTGTCTCTAAAAACAGCCGAGCACTGTGGTGGGTGCCTGTGGTCCCAGCTACTTGGGAGGCTGAGGCAAGAGAATCGCTTAAGCCCAAGAGTTGGAGGTTACTGCGAGCTGTGACGCCACGGCACTGTACCAGGGGTGAGAAAGTGGGACTCTGTCTCAAAAAAAAAATTTAAAACTTTTGTGTATCAAGGTACACTATCAATAAAGTGAAAAGACAAGCTACAGAATGGGAGAAAATATCTGCAAGTCATATATCTATTGGCTTGGCGCCTGTGGCTCAAGCGGCTAAGGCGCCAGCCACATACACCTAAGGTGGCGGGTTCGAATCCCCAGCCCGGCCCGCCAA
>NW_003852422.1:2603795-2610903 GCF_000181295.1 Otolemur garnettii
AAAAAAAAAAACACAAGAGAATTGACAATCATCAAAAATTATCTAAATAGGCTCCAAAACATAATAGGAAGTACGGACAAATCACACAACATTAAGACTGAGAAAGTATCTTTAAATCAGTAAATAGGAAAGTACAAAGAGTAAGTATCACAACTGTAAAGAACTTCTGACTCAGTAAGGAAAAGGCAAATGACCCTTCCCCAAAGAAGGTGACAGGGGACAAATGAACCTGTGAGAAGATGCTCTACACACGCCATCAGGGAATCACAAATTAAAACAAGAAACCGACTACATTCCTAACAGAATGGCAAGATTCAAAAAAACGAGAAATATCAAGTGCTGTTGAAGATATAGAACAAAAGAAACTCTCATTTACTGCTGGTCAGATTACAAAATGGCACAGCCACTTTGGAAGACAATGTGACAGTCTGTTATAAACCTAAACGTGGGCTCAGCGCCCATCAGTGGTTAGAGCACCAGCCACATACACCAGGGCTGGCGGGTTCAAACCCAGCCTGGCCAGCCAAACAACAATGACAACTACAACAAAAAACCAGCCGGGCGTTGTGGCAGACGCCTATAGTCCTACTACTTGGGAGGCTGAGGCAAAAGAATCGCTTAAGCCCAACAGTTTGAGGTTGCTATGAGCTATGACACCACGGCACTCCACTGAGGGTCACAGCAACCACAGCCCTCAGTATCTATCCAAATGAGCTGAAAACTTACATGCAACAAAAACCTGCATGTATTCTCAATTGCCAAAAACTGGAAACAACCACAATGTCCTTCAAAATCTAAATGGATGAACTACTGTATGTCCATTCAACAGGATACTACCCAGCACTGAAAAGAAAGGAGCTATCAAATCATGAAAAGATACAGAAGAATGAAAATGAATGTTGCTTAAAGCCTCTCTGAAAAAGCTACAGGCGGTACAATTCCAACTGAGTGATATTCTGTGGCAGGCAAAACCACAATCAAAGGATCAGTGGTTGCAAACAGAGAACAGGGCACTTTTGGGGCAATGCAACTGCTATGTGATACTGCACGGTAGATAAATGACGAGACGCAAAATACAACACAGAAAACGAACCCAAAGTACAGAGTCCAGTTAATAACAACCTATCAGTATTAACTGTAACGCACACTCCGTACTAACGCAAGATGTGAACAACACAGGAACTGGAGGAGAAAGGTGTGCAGGAACTCATACTAACTGCTCAATTTTGTGCAAATGTGAAACTGCTCCAGAAAGTAAAGCACTAATTTAAAAAAAAAAGCCAGTCACAGTGGCTCATGCCTGTAATCCTAGCACTCTGGGAGGCTGAAGCAGGTGTACTGCTTTGCTCACGAGTTCAAGAACAGCCTGAGCAAGAGCGGTAATTCTGTCTCTTAAAAAATAGCCAGGCTTTGTGGTGGGTGCCTGTAGTCCCAGCTACTCAGGAAGCTGAGGCAAGAGGACTATGTAAGCCCAAGAGTTTGAGGTTGCTGTGAACTATCATGCCACAGCACCCTACCCAGAGTGACAAAGTGAGACTGTTTCATAAAAATAAAATAATACAAAATAAAATAAAAATAAAAAAGACAGCACAGTAGAAAAACAGGCCAAAGCCTTAACCAGAGCCTAGCAAAAGAGAACAAATGGCTGGTAAACATAAAAACCTTATTAGCACAGAACTCAGATTACCAGCACGGCTCCTATGGACAGACAGCACTGAGTGCTGCTCAGTCTACACTACAAATGGAAGTCCTCCACTGCTGGTAGGAGAGCAAACCAGTACAATCACCCCGGAAAACTGTTTGACAGTATCCACTGTGTCACAGAAATCCACAAAGTTTCATGAGCTAAAACTGGAAACAAACAAGGTGTCAAGAACAGAAGAGTAACTGATGGAATGTTTATACAATGGAATAATACAACTATCAAGATGAACGTGTTTCTGTTACATCACAGGAATAATCTCATAAAAACAAATAGTATATGAATAAAACCAGAAAATGCTCTAAATTCTCTTCAGTTTAAAACCAACCTGTGTGATCAGAAAGCAGGACGACAGCGACTAGGGTGACAGGAGCCCTGAAAGCTCGCTCTGGGTGTGCACCTCCCCATCTTGGTACTCTAGTCAATTAAAACATTACAAATACAGTAATAAAGAGGTTTCAAATAGATACATTTCTGTCTTCTCTTGGTGATAAGATAGGGCAACAACTCAACAGAGGAGAGTGGCCACCTGCCCTGTGGGACAAAATAACAGGTCTGCAAGCCCAGAAAGAGCTACACTGACTGCTATTACCTGTTACCCTGAACTGCTCTGCTGCTTTGCATGACCTGTCTGACCTACAGACAACTGAGGTCTGACTGCTGTACGAAGAGCACGGAGTCTTTGCTCCTGGTAGTTCATTAAATTACACAAATCCTTGATTTTAATCCACCAAACCAAGGGTTTTTAACTAAGCTGAGAGATATTTTAGGGGAAGGCACCCCAGAGGTGTAGGCTGTCTACAAATCTCCTGACCTCTCTTGCTTCAACCAGACCCGCCTGGGGGCCCAGTGGACTACCTGGGGCAGCAGTTCTCAACCTATGGGTCTCGACCCACAGGAACTGTATTAAAGGGCCACAGCATGAGGAAGGTTGAGAACCACTGACCTGGGGGCTTTTCAAAGGCAAGCTTTGATGGGACCAAGAAGCTGGGGCCTGGGCACATGGATCTTTAAAAACTCCCCTAGGATGGAAGAAAAAGGAATTCCATGACCAAAAAAAAAGTGAGCGGCGCCTATATCTCAAAAGGGTAGAGCATCAGCCCCATGTGCAGGTGGCGGGTTCAAACCCAGCCCCGGCCAAAAAAAAAAAAGTGTGAAAACCACTAGCAGTCCTTGAACATAGAGACACTGCTTCTGCACATTGACAACTTACAGAGCCAGATGCACAACATGCATTCATAAGTGTGGGACTGAGTTTATCTAATAAGGAATTGTGGCTTCCCCTAAGCTAGTTGGGAAAGACAAAGATTTAGAACATATGTTAAATTACTACTTAATTCCAGATTTATAAACTCTTTAAAGGTTATCCCATTACACTTCCTTCAAAATACTAAATGTTTCCAAGTTTGTACCTACCTAAAAAGTTCAACTATGAAGAGCAGAGATAGCTCCTTCAAGAAAAAAATCTTTTTGTCCTCTGATAGAAACCTGTTATTGTTAGAAAGTTACTATTTTAAGCGGAAGCTGCTTCCCCTTCACTGTGGCCCGGGCTGAAATAAGTACTCTACTGTTACCTACAACCTGAAGATGTTACAGCCCCTGCTGCCTCCTGAAGGAGGCCTATTACCCCAGCTTAACCCGCTAGTTAGTGCTCTGCCCTTGGGCTTCTGAATTCATCCCCCAAAATCTAAAGGTTGGTGCCTAAGGTTCACACCTATAACCCTAGCACTCTGGGAGGCAGAAGCAGGTGGACTGCTTAAGCTCAAGAGTTCAAGATCAGCCTGAGTAAGAGCAAGACCCAGTCTCTAAAAAACAGCCAGGCACTGTGGCGGGTACCCATGGTCCCAGCTACTTGGGAGGCTGAGGCAAGAGAATTGCTTGAGCCCAAGAGTCTGAGATTACTGTGAATTATGATACCAGAGCACACTACAGTGGGTGGGTGACAAAGTGAGACTCTGTCTCCAAAAAATAAAATTTAAAAAAATAATAAAATGCCTAAATTGGTAATACAATCACTAAAAGACTTGCTCCTTCCTTTGGCTCAAGCTCAGCCTGTCTCAACTCTCTGGAAATGAACTAAGCATTACAAGTATCTCTCCAGAAGAAAAAAGAAACTCTGCAGGAAGTCAATTAAATGTGCAAACTGAGAGAAAAAAATTTGCACCATTCTGTTGAAAAAAAAGATTGACATCATACTAGATTCCAAAATGTAGTTTCCATCAAGGCAACGTTATTGCTTATTAAGAGTGAAGGAAAATTATGATGAAAAGAGGCCTATCCCACTAGCCCTCAGAGCCCCAGGGTAGTGCCAGCACCAGCAAATGCTCAATAAATACCCCATCAACCCACAAGTGAGGAGGTTTCTTTAACTATATCCTAAGCCAAGTATTTCTTTCTTCAAGGAATGTTTTTAGAGTAAGCTTATTCTCACTCATATCTTCAGGTTTCAATTTTAGCATCAGTTCTCCAGGAAGCCCAAACTTCAAGGGCCTGTTCCCGCTGCCAAAAACCATGTTCCTACCACCACGGGACACAGAGATCATGTTTCCATCAACTCTGAATGCCAGCACCCAGCACGGTGCCCACCTATCACAATAAGTGCTCTAAAAATAGCTGTTAAATAAATGAATTAACCTACATAAAGGGCTTTATGTTTATCAATGCAGAACAAAATACAGCAGAATCCCTGCAAGCTGTAGGGACTGTAACAAACTTGGTCAACATACAGACACACAGGGATGGTCAACATAAGGAACTCCCATTACAGTACATGTGGTGCGTGTCTGGTCTATGAAAATTAGGTCAGCTTAAAGAGGTGGTCAATGTAAGGAGGTGGTCAACTATAGAGGGTCCACTGTATGTATTTTGGACACAAAGATAGATCCAAGTCTACCACTGGGTGGACCTTCCAAATACTTCTCTTCTCTGAAAAATCCCTATATACTTTACAGAGTTTTCTTAGGAATAAAATTCATAACAGCATAACACAAAATAGACCAGAGAGTTTCAATTATACAAAACATTAACAAAGTAACTGACAGAGCAATGGGCCTCAAATTTGGGCTCAGGACCCCTTAACATTCTTAAATTTGATGTTCTCAAAGACCTTTAGTTGATATAGATTTTATCTACTGACATTTGCCCTATTAGAAATAGCAATTTTTAAATATTTGCTCATTTAAAAATAAGTCTATTATCTGCTAACATACATATTTTTATTAAAAAAAAAGTACATTTTAAAAAACAGCAACAAGTGTTTTCATTTTTGTAAGTATTTTCAAGTCTGGTTTGATAGAAGACAGCTGGATCCTCATATCTAGTTCTGAGCTCCCTCTGTTGCAAGATGTTATTTTAGACTGGAACACATGAACATAAGGCAGCCTCACAGTCCAGTGCCACCACCACCTTGACTCATGCGAAGGTCTCAGCAGTTGTATCCACAATTACTTCTGTACAATTAGTACAAAAGATAACCAAATGAAAAAACCAAATATTTTTAATCTCACTATGAAATTATTTTACCTTAAAAAATCCTGAAAGCATCTCAAGAAACTCCCAAAGGTCCACAAACCATGCTTTGAAAACCACTGTTGTAGGTACCAAGTGGTGTAAAGGAAAAAGTTGCTTTTAAGGTTTAAAGAAGGCCTCTCTGAAGAAGCTGAAGCACTCAGAGCCACAAAATGAGCAAAAGGAGGTGACTTTTCAGAATAGAAAATAGCAAAGGCCCTTAGACAAAAACTGTCTTGGCCTGGTCAGCTAGGACCCCGTAGAATGTTCATGCTAAAAGGATGGTGATTCCACACCTCCAGTAAACTGTGGCAATCAGATTCATGTTCAAAAAGATCATATTCATTCATGCTGTCAAGTGGCAAGATTTCTAGGAGGCTAGAGATGGGCAAAGCAGACTCAGAAGTTCATTTCTGAGACAGAAGCAACAAGACTTAATTATAAAAGTGCGTTGGGGATACAAGAGAAATGCGATCATTCTTGGGTTTGGAGCTTGAAACATCAGGGGACAGTGACGCGAGTTGGGGAGGAGCCTTCGCAGGCTGTCCCATAAGTTTGACACTTTTTCTCTCACTAAGCCTCCTCTTGCAAGTAACTGTGAGACATTGTGCCTTGTATAATTTTTGGCAGTAGGTCACCTTAACAACAACAAAAACACTGAACAGAGTAAGGCCGAGGCCAAAGCAGTGAGAGGCAATCAAAACCTCCTTCAGTCACCATCAGCCTGCATCAGAATTCGGAGCAGTTACTGTCCAGCTACAGATGTGCACATCTGCATCATCATCCAGCCCACGTTTCTCCCAGCAGTCCACAAGGCCAACAGGAAGCGTGCAGACTCTTGCTGACATTCACCTCTGGTAGGTCCAGGATAACTCCATCAAGAACAGCAATCTCTAGTCTGGTATGTCCTAAGTTCACGTGGGTTCCCCACTGGTTACCTCTTTCTTCCTAACGGCTTCAGAGGACAGTAACGTGTGCCTTTGTGGTTTCCAGGCCCCACGGTTTCTTGGGCATCTTTGTTCTTCTGTAGTTAGCGTCAGTTTACTCATTACCCCCACCCAAAAAAAGGGTAACACGGAGTCACTAACCAAAGTAACCAGTTAAATTAAAATAGAACTAAATGGAAGTCGAGGCACACTGGGACAATTCCTAGGCACTGCGGACCTTCAAAATGCTTTCCACACGTTGGAGAAACCTCCAGGTGGCACTTCAGCACCAGGGCTGCTGGGATTCAAGTACCAGTAAAGAAAGTGTCTTCCAGGACTAGAAATGAACCACCGCCCTGCAGCGGTGTCAGGGCCTTCCCGCTGCCTGCTCCCCAAACTCCTACAGCAGCAGCAGGTGCACCGCCCACAGCACGAGATCGTGGGGGAGTAAGTACAGGGAGGAGGGGAGGAGTAAGGAGCGAGGGAGGAGGGGAGTGGGGAGCCGGGGGAGAGTGGGGAGCCGGGGGAGGGCGGGGTGGGGGTGCAGCGCCTGCTCAGTGGGCCCGCTCTAAGGTTTCATGCGTTCCTCCTTCCCTGGAAAACAACCCGTGTCATTTCATGAAGTTAGCAAACCACCACCCAGTACAAATTACTGTACGAAAACACTTCCCGGCGTCTACTGTGTGCACGGCCCAAGTTCCCTCAGACCGCGCGGGCGCCTACAGTGTTCACCGCCCGCGGCATCTGCCTGAGCGGCCTCCGCTCCGGCCCAGCGGGGGCGCCGTCCCGCGGGGGACTCGGGGCGCGGAGGGCGACGGCATCCGAGGGCCCTGGCGCCCTGACCGGGCTGCCTCCCGCCGGCACGGCCCCTCCGCCTCCTGCTTGGGGCGATGGGAGCCGGACCAACGGCTGCCTTCCCACAACTTTAGCGTCTACCGCGGCGGGGGACGGAAGGAGGGAGGAGGAGGAAGCG
>NW_003852422.1:2611727-2642722 GCF_000181295.1 Otolemur garnettii
TGCGGGCCGAAGGGTCCGGGCCGCTAAGGCGGCGGGCGGAGAACGTCCAGGGTCAAGGGTGGCGTGCAGAGAGCTGCGCGCCCACAGGCCCACGGCTGGCCGGCCGCGTCCCGGAGCTGGAAACATTTCCTGGTAGAGGCCGTGGCAGAGCGGGAAAAGGAACTGGAATGAACCAAGGGGACTTCATCTGCCCGGCGCTTAACACGTTGACTGTGTTTACATGTGTCCGTTTAATTTCAGTGAGAATTGGGGAACTTCAGCACCCCAGTTATCTCAGGAAGGCCTTTGAGCGCATCTCTGCGTAAACTCTACTTGGGGCCAAAGGCCTGGGACCCTAAGTCACGAAGTCAGTAACGTTCCTTTCATCCGATGTAATGCGTTAAAATTGACAGTTTCAGATGCCTTGATCTTGTGTTTTCTGTTTTGTCCGGTATAACTTCAGCAAAATGTGACTCAATAACGTGCCTGCCAGGCAGCGGCCGACTTACCAGGGAAGGAAGGATCATTTGCTCAATAAGCCAAATGCAGTCTAACATGATCTTGCCATCCCAGTAAGATTAATTAAAAACGGTAAATAACGATTGGCAGCTACCTGTAAGGTACTGTGAAGGTGTACAAAAGTGAAACGATAAACCAACCAAAAACTGGGAACCTCGTGGGGCAAGAAAGACACAAAACTGGTTAAACTGTTATAACAGATGCTTTGAAAGTCCTTGGAGAACTTTGAGATGAACAAGATTAATTACAATTATAAATATAGGAAAGATGCTTTTTTGTAAAGATGAATTTATATAGACGTGGTTAAAAAGGGCATTTCAAGTGGAGGCACCAAGTCAAGAAGGGAAAAAACAAATTAAGGCTCTTTTATTTGTCCGGAGCCGTATGTGTGTATGTTCATGTATGTTTACATTCATTCAATTCCTTGGGGAGGGTGAAGTAGGCTGATAAGCTATTTTTAAAAAAAGATCTAAAGGGAGGGGCAGTTATTTAACTTAAGTGGTTATTCACTCCAAGTCAGTGAATAGCAAAGGGGATTTGATAATTATTATTTTATTAACACACGTTTTTGAGGGTCCCTTACACTTTAGTAATTTATGTAAAATTCCTGTAATCCTTAACAGTCATTTGAAGTGCCATCTTACGGTTGAAAATATGGAGGTAGGGAGGGGTTAAGTAACTTGCCAAAGGCCACATAGATTGGAAGGAGATCCAAGACTCAAACCCAAATCTTCTTATCTTTTAATCCTCTGCTACTTTTAGTTGCAGTGAAGCAAGAACCTACATAATAAGTTTAGACAAAATTGGACTTTGCATATGCCTTGAAGTAGGATATAAGGCTGAAAAAATAGACTGGGGACAAACCACAAAAGTCCTTGGACATATAAATTGGGATTATATGCATACATGAATTCATATCCTATTCAGAAAAGGATTTGGAACAATTTACAAAAACATATATCAGGGTAAAATAAATAGAAGAGATCAGGATGAAGGAATAAAGAATAAAAAGTCAAAAATAGGGTGCACCTAAACTAATTGAACCAAATCTTACATCGTTATAAAATGTGATTTAGAAGTTGGACTCCAGGTCTTATTCCAGGAGAAGAGGAAAGCATAATTATTTACAAGATTCGCACTTACAAAATCACACAAATCTAAGATTTGGGTAATGCATGTTCTCTGAGTACTGAGAGAACTGTCTCTTGTGGTTTTCATAAAGTTGTTATTTTATATAATTACTAAAGTTTATATGGTAAAGATGCTGTAACAGGGTCAGCACTATCTTCAGCTATGTCCTTACCAGTTTCATAAGATTATTTTTAATAACATCCCTTAACAGATTATTGTCTAATACCAAAGCAAAATTAAGTAAAAGCAAAGTCCCAAACAATACAAAGACAATTTTCTCTGGCTGAAAATAGGGACAAGCAGATGTTTGTTACAAGAACTTCAGAGATCTTTGATCTATCTAGACCAGTTTCCAAAACAAATAGAAACATTGACATGTAAAGCACCTTATCTCAAACACTTCAAACTTCACCACCTTCCACCAGCAGCACTTTCATTTCTCTTTGGGTGTTGCCTGTCCTCCACTCCCAGGTGCTAAATTTGTTCCCATTTTATCATAACCTAGCTGAGTGCTCCAGTTCACAAAAAAAAAAGATACATGTGAACCCACATGCGTCCCCTGTAATCCCAGCCCTTTGGAAGGCCAAGGTGGGAGGAGTGCTTAAGCCAATGGTTCTCAACCTGTGGGTCACAACCCACAGGAACTGTATTAAAGGGGCACAGCTTTAGGAAAGTTGAGAACCACTGACTTAAGCCTAGGCACATGGTGAAACCTAGTCTCTACAAAAAAAATGCATAGCACTTTCATAATATCCCACCCTTGATAGAAGCTGGTCCAACTCCATCGGCTATGCTCAGGAAGGCATCAAAACAAAATTGCTAGATCCCTGGATCTAAACAAAGTTGCTACCCATGCAAAAACAGCTGCAATTGCTGACTGATTTGTCTTCTCTCGGATTCTGGCTTTTGAGCACTTTGTGGTCCTCAGTGGGAGGCTTTGTCTGCTTCACCTAGTCCCCTGTTAGCAGGAGAAAAATGCCTCAGGTCCAACCTTTCTGACCTATTTCAATCAGGCTCACTCTGCCCCACCCTATCCCTTCCCAGACACGACTTCAAGGCCACAGTGACGGCCATGTTGCTAAGCACAGTGGTCCTGTGTAGGTCCTCCTTCACTTGACCTGCAGGCGTGTGCTGCAGTTAGCTGCGTCCTTCTCTGACTCCACTGCCTTTCTTTTCAGCCTCGGTTGCTGGTCCCCACCTGGGCCTTCTGCTTCACTCACCCCTTGATGATCTTGATCTCAGTCATATGACTTCCCACACTGGCCCTGTGCTGTGGCACTATCCGCATTTCTCTCTAGCTGAACTCAGGCTGCAGCCCAGACATGCAGGAAAAGAGAAAAACAGACACTAACCTACACTTCAGGCATATTGATGGGAGCACTCAGGGAGAGGTGACTTAAAGGGGTGGGTAGAAGGTGGGGTCTGGACATGAACTTAGAGAAAGGAGAAAGGGCACTGATAGAAGGTAAATCACTAGGGGAACAGCAAATGGGCCCTCAGGAGAAGAGGTGGGAGATCTGACACTCAACAGAGGGTGTGGTGCCTTCTGGGAGGGGATTTAGGACAATTGAGTTCTTTCAGGACACTCTGCTTTTAGTCAGAGAAGGGATTTCAGAAATGCAAATCCTTTCAGCTCAAGTAATTTGTATGCCCAGTTGGCATGCTTTGGGTGCACAATCTGGCCCTTCACTAGCCACTGACCAGTCTTCCTGCATCATCCTCCTTGGACCCTTTCTCCTAAAATGGAGCACACTCCCTAGGGCTCTGTGAGGATCTTAGCAAGGACACATAGCATAGCGTCTGTTAAGTGGTTGGCAAGCATATTGACAAACAGCTACCCCATGAGTGCTGGTCACACTGCGGCGTCATAGCAGCTCCCACAGCCTCCTTCAGCCCACTCAGTGAGCTGAGCCCCTCCTTTCTAGGATGAAAACTCAAAAAAATTCTATTATTTTTTCTGATCATTCATCAATCAAATGTCTTGATCACTGTAAGTTATAAAGTCTTGATTTAATCCAACATACCAACTTTCTAATTGTTAATCAAAGGCAAACTCCCCCCTTGAGTTAGGAGTTGATATATTTCCTTCAGGTGTTACAGGCTTCTCTCTTTCTTCATAATATCTGGACTATTTCTAATTTTTTTTTTTTTTTTTTTTTTTTTTTACAGAGTCTCACTCTGTCACCCAGGCTCAAATGCCATGACCTCAACCTAGCTCATAACAACTTCAAAATCTTGGGCTCAAGCAGTTCTCCCTCACTCTCCCTAGTAGCTAGGACGACAGGTGCCCACCACCACACCTGGCTAATTTTTTAGTAGAGATGGGTCTCTGTTTGCTCAGGCTGGTATTGAACTTCTGAGCTCAAGTTATCCTCCCATCTCAGCATCCCAAAGTGCTAGGGTTATAGGCATGAGCCACCGGGCTCAGACTAGCTATTTCTAATTTCTAACAGCTTTGCTAAGATATAAGTGACATACCTTGGCCTACATGTATTTCAAGTGTACAATCAGATACTTTTTAGCATACACATACACTCACAGGACATGAGAAATTAAATCAAGGTAAGATATGCATCACCTCAGAAGATCTCATTTTCTTACAGTGACTCTCAGGGATCTATGTACTTTGTTGTCTGATGTCTAAAGTCTTGAGAGCTATTGTGTCATATGTTTTGTCCAAAAATAAAAAAAATAAGGTTAAATCTAGTCCATTTCACTGAATATTGAGTGGAGATAGATGACCTTTTTTATTTTTTATTTTATTTATTTATACAGTAGAACCTCAGTAGTTGACCACTTACCTACACTGACCACCTCCTTAAGTTGACTGAATTTTCATAGACTGGACATGCCACATCAATGGAAGTTTCTAATGTTGACCATCCACATATGTCAACTAGTTTGTTATAGTCCATTAGGTGATCAACTTACAGAGATTCTACTATATATTTATTTATGTTTTGTAGAGACAGGGTCTCATTCTGTCACCCTGGCTGGAGTACAGTTGCATGATCATAGCTCACTGGGGCCTTACATTCCTGGGCTCAAGCCAAGCTCCTGCCCAGTCTCCTGAGTAGCTGGGACTACAGGCATGTCACTGTGTCCAGCTGATCTTTTTGAATTTTTCTTTTAAAGATGGGGTTTAGCTATATTGTCTAGACTGGTCTGGAGCTCCTGGCCTCAAGTGATCCCCCTGCCTTGGCCTCCCAAAATGCTGGGTTTACAGTCATGAGCCACTGTGCCTGGCCTATTTTTTTTAAGGGAATTAATGAATGGCCCGATACATTACTCAGGGCTCTTCAAAGAAGAATGAACAGGCGACATGGAAAGATGCAAGAGGGTATTTATTCAAGAACTGCCTCACATGGTCATGGAAGCTGAGAGGTCTCACTCTCAATATGTGCAAGTTGGAAACTGAGGGGCACTGGTTTCAAGTTCCAAAGACCAAAGGATCAAGAACTGGGGGCTAAATGTCCAGGGGCAGGAGAAGATGGAAGTCACAGCTTAAAGGAAAAGAGCAAACCTGCCCTTTGTCAACCTTTTTTGTTCTGTCTGGGCCCCAAAGGACTGGGTAATGCCCAACCTCATTGGTAAGGATGATCTTCCTTACCGTGCGACTGACTCAAATGCTAATCTCACTGACACACCCAAAAATAAGACTGGAAACACTCTCATTGACACACCCCAAAATAAGACTTTACCAGCTATCTAGTTATAATTTAACCCACTGAAGTTAATAAAGAAAATTAACTATCACACTCATTAAAAGTGTTAAAAGTATTGAAAGCAAAGGAAATTAAAGATGATCAACTCAAGCAGTGGACTGGAAAATTGTCTCAGCCCTGCTGATTTCTGAGCCCTTCAAAGAATAGCTGATACGATCCTGGAAAAGAAGGCATAATTGGAAGCCTTGCCCTTCTTGACCTACTTCAAAGCTACAGTAATCAAAATAGTGTGATACTGACCTAAAGGCAGACATTCAAACCAGTGGAATGGAATAAAAAGTCCAGAAATAGATTCATATATATACGTCAAATGATTTTCAGCAAGAGGGCCAAAACAATTCCATGGCCAAAGAACAGTCTTTCAACAAATGATGATGGAAAAACCGGACATTCACATCCAAACAAATGAAGCTGGACCTTTACTTTCCACCATATATCATAAAAGTTAACTAAAGATAGATCAAAGACCTAAACGTAACTTAGGGGTTAAAATATAAAACTTTTAAAAGAAAACTTGAGGACATTAAATTTGGCAAGAACTTCTTAGATATGAGGTCTAATAATTTTGCAAACTCATCCTAGAAAAAGTGCTGCATGCCTCATTGTGGAATATCAATGTGTTCCCCTTGGGAAGCTGTGCACTGATGCCAGCACCCAGTCCACCCTTCCAAGCCATTTTGAAACTCTTTTTCTGGAGCTGTCATTGTATTACCCTTAATGTCCTGAATGTCATCAAAATGAACATATTTCCTTCATCTTCAGGTAAAGAAAAAAGTCACTGGGGAATAGACCAAGTGAGTGGGGAGGGTGTTCCAATACAGTTATGTGTTTACTGGCTAAAATCTCCCTCACAGATAGTGTCATGTGAGCCGGTGCGTTGTTGTGATGCCAAAGCCATGACTTGTTGGTGAATAGTTCAGGTTATTTGTGTTGAACTTTTTCACGAAAGCTTTTCCGCACTTCCAAATAGTAAACTTGGTATTGTTTGTCCACTTGGTTCAAGTTCATAATGAACAATCTCTCTGATATCGGAAAAGGTTAACAACACTGTTTTGACTCTTGATTTGGACTGACAGAACTTTTTAAGTCACGGAGAATTGGCTGACTTCCACTGTGTGCTATGGCGCTTCATTTCAGGGTCATACTGGTACACCATGCTTCATAACCAGAGATAACACAGCCCAGAACACTGTCTTGCCTCTCCTAAATGTCTTGGCAAACTTTGACTCTGCTTTTGTTCATCAGTGAGTTCCTTCAAGACCATTTTGGCACATACCTTTTTCTTTTCTTTTTTTTTTTTTGAGACATCACAGCTCACAGCAACCTCAAACCCTTAGGCTTAAGCGATTCTCATGCCTCAGCTTCCCAAGTAGCTGGGACTACAGGCGCCCACCACAGGACCTAGCTATTTTTTCCTTGTAGTTGTCACTGTTGTTTGGCAGGGCCAGGCTGAACCCAAGAGCTCCAGTGAATGTGGCTGGCACCCTAGCCACTGCGCTACAGGCACCAAGCCCATACACCATTTTCATATCAAGATTTTCAATTAAGATTTTCCTGTTTATTGATGTTCACTTGATCTGCTATAATTCTCAAAGTCAACTGATGATTTGGATGTACAATTCAACAACTTTTTGCAATGTTTTCATTAGTTGTATTCATTACTGGCCACCCTGACCTCACTTTCTGTCTCCTCAGAAAAACACTCCATTTGTACACTGCTATTTCACTACTGTTCTTGGCCAGAAGTGAAGAAATTTAACAGGAAATTTAATGTTTGTTGCTCTAATAAAAGCTCTGACATTCTCGTGATGCACACAAAAATGCACAACAACAATAATGAATGCTACTCAGCAAGACACCGCCACAGGTTGGAACAAACACAGCTGTGAGACACAGATATACCAAGGTTATGAATGCTTACCGAGCTGTTTGTACAGTGCTGCTATGCTTCCAACATACGTGCATGGTGGCAAGTTAGTGAACTGCATTGTCAGACCTCATAGGACACCAAAAGCACAGGCAACAAGAGAAAAAAGAGATAAACTCAACTTCATTAAAATTAAAAACTTCTGTGCATCAAAGAGCACTTTCAGATGGGATAGAGTGGTTCATATCTCCCAGCATTTTGGGAGGTTGAGGCAGGAGTATTTTTTTGAGTCCAAGAGTTTGAGGTTACAGGGCAGTATGATGAGGCCACAACACTTTAGCAACAGAGAGACTCCGTCTCTTAAAAAAATAAAAAGAGAAAGAAAAGAAAAGATACTATCCATTATTACAGAGTAAAATGGCAGCCCACAGAATGGGAGAATATATTTCAAATCATATAACCGATAAGGGATTAATATCCAGAATAGATAAATAAATTTTATAAATAACAATAATAAAACAACCCAATTTGAAAATGATAAAGGACATCACAAATCATTAGGGAAATACAAATCAAAACCATAATGAGACACTCATTAGGGTGGCTATCATAAAATTTTAAAATGAAAAAAAAATGCAAAAAGCAAAATAAGTGTTGACAAGGATGTGGAGAAACTGAGACCCTGGGGTCCTGCTGACGGGAATGTAGAAAAGCACAGACCTTTCAGAGACCTGTCTGTCAGCTCCTCAGAAGATTAAAAATAGGATTACCATACAATCCAAAACATACCCAAAATAATTGAAATCAAGGTCTCAATCAGAAATTTGTTCATACATGTTCATAGCAGTTTTATGCATGACAGCTAAAAGGTGGAAACCCAAATATCCATTGGCCAATGAATGGATAAACAAAATATGGTGTATATGTATAATGAAATATTATCCAGCCTTTAAAAAATGTAATTCTGACAACATGGATAAACTGTGAAGACATTATGCTAAGTAAAATGTTAGTCACAAAAAAAGAAATACTGTATGATTCCTCTCACAGTCAAGTTCATAATTCATAGAGACTGTAAGTAAAAGGCAGGTGCCAGGGGCCAAAGGGGGGAATGGAGCATTGGTGCTTTGCTTTGTTTTGTTTGACAATGTAGGTCTTCAATTTAGTTATTTTTTTCCTAGTCAAATGAGTTTTGACAAAAGTAATAAGTGCAGATTTTACTATTGCATTAAAATGTTTCTTAAGCTCATTAGTATGTAAAGGAAATATTTCACTAGAAATAATTTTTCAGCATATCCTCAAATACATTCAACTTTTTGAGGGGGAGATCCAAGCATACAGTGTGAATTAATCAAATCAGGGTAACTGGATCCATCACCTCAGGCATTTGTCATTTCTTTGTGTTAGGAACATTCCACTGTTTTACTTATTTTAAAGTATACCCTACTTATTATTGACTATACTCACTTCATTGTGCTGTCAAATGTTACTCATTCTATCTAGAGAGTTAGCATTTAATGGAGAGACAGTGTTCAAGTTTTGCGAGATGAAAAGAGATGAATGGTGGTGATGGTTGCAGATGAGTGTGAATGCCACCGGACTATACACTTACAAATACGAAAAAGGTAAATTTTGTGTTATGTATGTTTTACTAATTTTCTTTTTTGAAATAGAGTCTCACTTTGTCACCCTTGGTAGAGTACCATGGCATCATAACTCACAGCAACCTCACACTCTTGAGGTCAAGTGATTCTCTGTCTCAGCCTCCCACGTAGTTGGGACTACATGCACCCACCACAAAGCCTGGCCTTCTACTAAATTTTTTTAAGTCATAAATGTAATGTTTTGAGTCATCTGTCCTATAAGGCAGAAGTCAATTTTACCTCTAGTTAAGAAAATTCATTTTCATTTCTATGGACAAGAATTATTTGCACTGCTATCAATTTTACATAGTCTAATTTCTACCAACAGAGAAGTAACTAACTCATTAATAGAAAGACAGTCAAAATAGCATATGTTTTAAAATCACATAATTCCAGAGGGTCTGCCCAGCACTGCGCAGAAAGGAGACCCAGCAGTCCCTTCTGCTGGTGTCTAAGTCTGGTCATATTTCAGGGCCAGGCAGGAAAGCTGTTTTCCTGGAGCTCAGAGTATGATTCCAGAAAATAAGGCCTAGTCACACCAGGAGTTAGATGTCCGATTGTGAATGTGGTTTTGTTTTTGTTTAAATACCTGTTTCTTAGTCCGCATTCCTGTTATTTCATTTGCGACATTACAGTATCATTTCCTGTTAAAAATGCCTCTTTTGTCCACTAACCAGAAAGATTTCTGAGGGCAGGTTCATTGTTTTATGCCTAGAGCCCAACTTTGAGCCTAAGGCATTTTAAAGCCAAATGAATGGGTCAGGGAGGGTGGCTCATGCCTGTAATCCTAACACTTTGGGAGGCTGAGATGGCCAATTGCTTGAGCTCAGGAGTTCAAGACCAGCCTGAGCAACAGCAAGACCTAGTGTCTACTAAAAATAGAAAAATTAGTCCTCCACCATACCTAAAGTCCCAGCTACTGCGGAGGCTGAGGTAGGAGGATTGCTTGAGCTCAAAAGTTTGAGGTTGCTGTGAGCTATGACAGCACTCTACCCAGGGTGACAGAATGAAACTCTGTTTCAAAAAAAAAAAGTCAAGGGGCAGTGCCTGTGTCTCAAAGGAGTAGGGCACTGGCCCCATATGCCGGAGGTAGTGGGTTTAAACCCAGCCTCTGCCAAAAACTGGAAAAAAAAAAAGTCAAATGAATGAATGATTGAATGAAGGAATGAACATGGCTGGGAGATGTGGATGAAGACTATATGGAGCAACTATAATCTACACTTGATCTTGAAGAGCTGGACTATTTTCTCAGGCAGAGAAACAGAAGTTTTAAAGAAAAAGCATAATTCATTATAGAGTGAATGAGAGCGAAACTGGTCCATCAAATTAGGATGTGTCAGATTATGGGGGGATTTGAATATCAGACATGGTAGTTGGAATTTTATCTCACTAGCACTGCGCAAGCTTTCTGGTGCTGAGCAGAGCACGGCAGCTGCTTTTACAAAGACCTACTTACAGAGGGGCTGCTGTCGCTTTCTATACCTTTCTTTATAATACACATTTCTTTAGATAATGTTTCATTTTAAATACCTATCAATGTCAAAAACTACAGAATTTTTCTATGGCATGTAAGGGAAATTGAAAATACATTTCTTTTCATTATATTCATTTAAAAAAAAAATCAATGGGCCAGAAAATAGGTTAGCTATTATCATCTTATTCAAATCTCTCTTCTGATGGGTGGAAAAGCTAAATCCCAGAGAATTTACTTGGTTTACCTAAAACTAAACAATAACAACACAAGAAACAAAGTTCCCAGAAATACAGTGAAAAGCATGAACTTCTTTCTGTAAATGTGAAGACTGAGCTCTAATCACAGAGATCATGAAGTGTGGCAGCCAGTGAGACACTTGGTTTTGGCAGCATGTAAGAGTTTGAATGCAGAAATGGATAATGGCCAGACTGTATACATTCCGCACAAAGACGGTCTGTCAGCCAGATGCAGAGATGGGGATTGGGTCCCCAAATTTTATTCTCAGGAGGCCAGCAATTCCGGAGAACAGGAGAGTAGCCTCTCAATTCTATTCTGTCTCCGTTACAGTTCTAACGATTTTTATAATGGGAATATCGGGAAACAAACCTAGAAAACGTCAACTATATCTGACAGAAAACATCAAAGTAGTTTTCACTCTAACAATGCAAAGTGTTTAAACAACATAAAGGTAATTTTCACTTTAACAAAATATCTAAGAGAATCATCAAAGAAAACATATTATCAAAGTAACCTTTATCAATATCACAATGCCTGTTGCCTGTGTGTGATTACTTCCTCTGAGTCTCCTGAGACAAACATCCTCAGTCATGGTAAAACCTTAACTAGAAAGTCACGAGGCTGTGGGAAAGAATGGGCAGACGGGGGCAGCTGTCCTGACTCAGCTCAGCTTCTCAGACTCTATCTTGCAGAAGCTTTTCTGGCTTCGTATATAAAAACAGAACCTTTTTTTTTTTTTGAGACAGAGCCTCAAGCTGTCACCCTGGGTAGAGTGCTGTAGCATCACAGCTCACAGCAATCTCCAACTCCTGGGCTGAAGCAATTCCTCCTGCCTCCACCTCCCAAATAGCTGGGACTACAGGTGCCCACCACAATGCCCGGCTATTTTTTGGTTGTACTTGTCATAGTTGTTTGGCGGGCCCAGGCTGGATTTGAACCCACCAGCTCAAGTGTATGTGGCTAGTGCCTTAGCCACTTAAGCCACAGGCGTGGAGCCATAAAAATAGAATTGGTCCAGGAAACCAAATCCTCACCTACAATAAACAACCTGCTGTATTTCAGGGTTACAGGAATCTGGCTGCTAGCTATAGGGACTGTCCAGGAGGCTAGATGCTAACTTCAGAATGGCGAAGACTTGATTATTAACTGATAGCTTTCCTGATTTTTGTCCCAACTTGCAATTTAGGTCCAACCTAAATTGGAGTAGGCCAAATACGCCCTCCAAGCAGTCCCATAGGCTCCCCCTGGTCCCACTGTCCCGTGTCCCCACCCCTGCCAGCCTTTGGGTCTCTGCCAGGATGCAGGCCCTATAGTAAGCAAGTAAAGCATGAACAAACAGCCTTTTGCTCTTCTCATGAGATTGGTCTGTGTTCGTTTCCACACACAGGCAAGCCTGATGAATTGCGATCTTCACGATGCCATGGTTGGTGGCACACAGTTAGGAAGCAGGAACTTGGGCAATAAGAATGACAAGGCTAGGTCAAGGTTAGCACAAATACAAGTGGTCTTACTGAGTGACAGCTGGGTCTCCTAAGGATTACTGCTCCAGCTACTTCACTAAGCCCTACACCACCAGGTTCCCGGGGAGGATGTCACCAGAATTTCTCAATCCCTTGGTTTTTGAGGGATATATTTACTTTGATAATGTTCTCTATATTTGTAACTTGTAGTTTGTATGCTAATGATGGCTTCCTTTTGTTTTTTGTCAGATGTAAGAAAAAAGCTTATCAAGTTAAAAAATCATTAATCTCCAAGGAGTAGGAATTTTCATAGACCAGATCTTTAGTCCACTGTCAATACTGATCAAAGACTTCCCTAAAGTAGATACTTGAAAATAAATATTAAATAAATAACCTATTTGCCAGTAATGTCCTCATGAAAAAAAGGGGAAAAAAGAACCTAAATAAAAGAGTTTCCAGCATTAGATTCTTTTTTTTTTCTAGTACATAATACAATAATTTAAAGAGTTAATGGAACGCACGTAAGTATCATTTGGGGGGAGACCTGTAGAAATCATTGTCTGGCACCCAGGGAATCATAATCAGAAGAGGACTGAGATCACGTATTTTTCTGAAACAGAGTTTCACTCTGTCGCCCTGGGTTGAGTGTCATGGCATGATAGCTCACAACAACCTCAAACTCCTGGGCTCAAGCAGTCTTCTTGCTTCAGCCTCCATGGTAGCTGGGACTACAGACACCTGCCTCCATGCCCGGCTGATTTTTCTATTTTTAATAGAATCAGGGGATCTCACTCTTGGTCAGGCTTGTCTCGAACTCCTCATCTCCAGCAAACCACCTGCGTTGGCCTCCCCGAGTGGTAGGATTATAGGCAGGAGCCACCTCGCCCAGCCTTATTTAAGCCTTTTTATCCATAAAATAGAAGAAGAATATTTATTTACAAGGTTGATATCAGCATTAAAGAAACGAATGTTCATTTGTGCTTCAGAGGATTACATACAATAATCCTTATTGCATAAATGATAGCTACAGTAATCGGCACTGTTACTGTCACCCCTCTCCACGCTTGCTTTCACTGTTAAAAACCCACAACCCTAGTTAAAGACACTGAGAGACTTTATTCCAGGGCAGCCATGACGGCATTCAAGGTTCAGGACCCACTTCAATGGGACTCTGCCATGGCGCAGAGGGATTGGGCTCAACTCCAAATACAAGAAAAAGTGGGTATTCATAGCCAAGGAGCAGGTAAGAGAGTCAGTGGATAGAAATTACTGAGAGGAAACATCAGAGGTTAAGGGTTACTGTGGCTACACCCATCTAACAAGATTCTTGCTGAAGGTGGGCTGGGCCATCTGACCTCACCTTGGGGTGGGAGAGGGGGAGGAGCAGGAGGAGATAGTGAGGGGGAGGCTTCTGGCTAAACCGACTAAGCAGGATTCTGCCCAAACTGGACAAGGCAGGCGACACAGAAGCTCGGAAGTCAAGACCATGGGGAAAGTGCTCAGCGGTGGCTGAGTGGCGTGGTGGGGAGACAGCCTCTGGTGTCCCTGACCTCCACACCTGGCATTAGCTCTGGGCATGCTGGGTCACCCATGAAGACAATTAAGATGGGAAGAAAAGAGCTATCTTCCTCCTGAACGCCATCGGTCATCCATTATTAACAAGCTACCCACGGACATCAAAATACCAACCCTCAGAAAACAAAAACTTAGGGAAAAAACACCAGTCCTCTTCGTCCTTAAACTGGGCTCCGTAGGGAAAGAGAAGTGATGCTCTCCAGGCGAGATCAGTTCAGCAGGTGCCTCGGAACGTGAATGATGTGGGGAGTAAGAACCCCCCCACACCCCCAGTTAAGGAACTTAGGATTCGAGGGAAAGGCAGATGCGGCAAATGCTGGCATACAAGGAGAGAAAATAAGTGGTCAGGAGGGACCAGCCAGGTCTGAGCAAAGCAAGACCTGTCCCTGTGCTCCCCGCCGAGGGCAGCGAGTGGGTGCAGGGCAGAAAGTGGAAGGAGGTTCCCAGGCCAGTAATCACAGTTTGGAAGTAAAGACCCACTGAGGCTGGTCACAATCTACTATGGGTGTTGTCCCAGCTAACTGCCTTCTCCTTTACGTTGTCTGATTAACAAGCCTCGGCATAATTCTATCTTAATAACCTTTTTTAAAGGATGTAGCATTAATGGAACGTATTCTGTTTTAAAAAGCAAAATATCTCTAGGCTTTCAAAACGTAGCAGCCTCAGGATTACCACCTGTTATCAGGAGCCTCTTGTCTAACCTGACCATAGAGGGGACTCCTTAGGCTCTGCAGTGGCATGCCGGGTGTGGCAGCTGGAAAAGGGCCACGTAGGCGACACCAACACAGCCACAGACGGTGAGGAAGGCCCTCCGTGAGGGAGACTCAGCCCCCCATGTGGTGTCCCTAACCCTTTCAGGCTGCTGGGAGATCCCTTTGTCTGTGCACACACTCATCAAACACGCTCCTCAGTCTGTCCACTCAACATCCCTGCATTGTTCCTGAGTGCAGCCAACCATGCCTTGATGCCCTCCCTGCCTCCAGCTCCGTTCTGGGTTGGAGCATTCACGACAACTTGTTTCTCTGCCCTCTAAGAAGTGAGAAAATTGATTTCAACAACTTCCAATGGCCAAAAGTGTGAGGAGACACTTTTGTGTATTTGTGTCACACGTGCCATGTGGGAGCAGAGGCAGCCGCGACTCTAGCAGAGAAACCGGTGGTGGCTGTTCCCACCATCTTCTGTTCCTGTTCCCTTTGCCTACACACACCTTCCCTTCACCATTCCGGCCACCCCAGCTTTCCCCAGCCAGCCAGGGGCACACATCCTCCCTAGGAAATCACAGGGGCTGATCCCCCTCCACCCGCTGCCCCAAAGGGAACTATTCCACCACCTGGTGTCCTGTTGACTTTCCTGTGATTTTTCACCAGACAAAATCAGCCCCAACTAGGATGGTTGATTTAATGGTGGTATTTGATTCTGTTTCTGTAATCCCAGTGCTCTGAGAGGCCAAGGAGAAAGCATCACTTGAGCCCAGGAGCTGATGACAATGTACTCTAGCCTGGGTGACAGGCTGAGACCCTGCCTCCAAGGAAGGGAAAGCAAAGGGAGTGGGAAGGAAGAGAGGGAGGTGGGGGGGGGGGAGAGAAAGAAAGAGGAAAAGGAAGGAAAGACAGAAAGAAAAGAGAGACAGAGACAGACAGACAGACAAATTAGCAGCATTTCTATATACCATAATGACCAAGCTGAGAATCACATCACGAACTCCATCCCTGCTGGGTGAGGTGGCTCACAACTAATCCTAGCACTCTGGGAGGCAGAGGCAGGAAAATCACTTGAGGTCAGAAGTTCAAGACCAGCCTGAGCAAAGCAAGACCTGTCCCTACTAAAAATAGAAAAATGAGACATGTGTGGTGTTGCATAATTATAGTCCCAGCTACTTGGGAGGCTGAGGCCAGGATTGAGCCCAGGAATTTGAGGTTGTTGTGAGCTAGGCTGTGGCCATGGTACTCTAAAGCTCAGGTGGCACAGTGAGATTGTGTCAAGAAAGAAAGAAGGAAAGAGACAGAGAGAGAGAAAGAAAGAACTCCACCCCATTTATAATTACAAACTAAATAAAATAAAATACCTAGGAATATATTTAACCAAGGAGGTAAAAGATCTCTACAAAGGAACCACAAAACTCTGCTGAAGGAAATCATGGATGACACAATTAAGTGGAAAAACATCCCATGCTCATGGACTGGAAGAATCAGTATTGGTAAAATGACCATCCTGCCCAAAGCAATCTAGAAATTCCTATCAAAGCAATTATCTTTTTTTCACAGAATTAGCAAAAATGATCATAAAATGCATGTGGAACCAAAAAGGAGCCCACCATCCAAAGTACCCTAAGCAAAAGGAGCAAAACTGGAGTCATCACATCTCCAACTTCAAATCATACTACAAGGCTATAGGAACCCAAACAGCATCCACTGACAGGAAAGTTTCAAGGTCTGATCAAGGAACAGAATACAGAACCCCAAACAAAGCCATATACCTACAACCCAGTCATCGTCAACAAAGTGGATAATAACATATGTTGGGAAAAGGACATCCTATTCAGTAAATGATAAAAAAAAAAAACGGGAAAATTGGACAGCCACATGTAGAGGAATGAAACTGGATCCCTATCTCTCACCATATATAAAAATCACTCACTATGGATTAAAGGCTTAACTGTAAGACCTAACACTGTAAAAATTCTAGAAGAAACCTGAGAAAGACTCTTCTGGACACTGGCCTAGGCCAAGAATTTATGACTAAGACCTCAAAAGCAAATGCAACAAAACCAAAAATAAATAAGTTAAATAATTAAAATAAAAAGATTCTGCATAGCAAAAGAAATAACTGAGGAAGTAAACAGACAACCTATAGAATTGGAGAAAATATTCACAAACTATGTGCCCAACAAAGACTAATATCCAGAATCTACAAGGAACTCAACAACTCAGTAAAAAAAAAATCCAAATAGCTCCATGAAAAAGTGGGCAAATGGCATGAACGGACATATTACAGAAGTAGACATACAATGTCCAAGAAACATATGGGAAAATGCTCAACATCACCAATAATCAAGGAAATGCAAATTTAAACCACACTGAGATGTGATTTTCCCTCACCTCATCCTAGTCAGAATGATCATTATTAAAAAGTCAAAAAGTAATAGATGTTGGTGCAGGTGTGATAAGAAGGGAACACTTATCCACTGTTGGTGGAATGTAAATGAGCACAACATCTATAGAAAATAGGTTGGAGATTTCTCAGAGAATCAAACGTAGACATACTCTTCAATCCAGCAACCCCACTGCTGGGTATCTAACCAAAGGAAGAGAATTCATTACATCACAAAAACACTTGCACTCACATGTTTATTACAGCACAATCCAGAATTGTAAAGATGTGGAATCAACCAAACCAAACCAGCTTTGATTCTGAGTAGAATTTCTTCGAATGCATAAATTGATTTGCATGAAACCCACACCTTAATGAGACTGAGTTGTCCAATCAGTAAACATAGTTTATCTCTAGATTTGTTCAAATCTCTCATTTCTATCAGGTATAGTATACAGTTCAGGTCTTATCCATATTTGGGGAAATATATCCCTAAATTTTTCATATTTTTGATGTTCTGTTAAATATATTGTTCATCTACTTTCAAATTGATCATTTTTTTTTTAGTATTGACTCTGCATCCTCTTTGCTAGGCAAAATGTTAAAATTCTGAAAACAATTTTTAAATTTTCTTACATGATTATCTTTTCACAGAACATAAAAGACATAATGAGGAATTTAAGTTCAATGTTGAGGCATTCTGCAATTGCACATTCCTTCAAACAATACCTATCTATCCTTTTTTAGTAAAATATTTCATTCAGTTATTTCAGTCTCACAGCACAACTTGAGGTAGACCAGGGGTACCCATCCGATGTTATACATAAGGACATGGAAGCACAAAGAGGTTAAGGAACATACTTGCTCAATCTTACAGAAATTAAACAGTAGAGCTGTCCTCCAGTGATCTTCACACCCAAGTCCATAGGGACGTGACCCACGCCAGCTCCATCTCCATTGTCCATCTTCATGCGGGGATCCAGTCCCACCTCCCTCCAGCCCTCTGGTGTCTTTGAGAAGTTTTTTTCTTTATTCACCTGTGCTAAGGACTGAGACATTCGGTGTAGTAAAAAAAAAAAAAAAAAGTGTGCTTTTTCCTCACGGGGCACATCTGGCATGGGTCAGCTGTTGAGCAATACTCTCCTTCCAATTTTTGCCTGGGGCTTCACTTGGGCAGGAAGCTTGTTTGGTCATAAAAAGAACCTCTGAGCATGTGCCCTGCGACCCATGGGCTGGTCAACAGCCACCTCCTCGGGTGGTTAAATACCTTTGACACGACTACCCAGATCTTGCCAAAACTGCATCCATCTCCCCATTGACAGAAATATAAAATGTAGGTTTATGTTGCTTGATTGCACGCCATAAACCTTTTGGGTTTCCCTTTCTATAAGACATTCGGGGCAGGGTGAACGTCAGTGACTGTCATTTGAAAGTGTGGTCTGTGTGTGTACTTCCACTCAAATAAACCACAACACACCGTGTGCCCTGTCATTCCACAGGGATGTCACCAGGTAGTCATTTCCCAGGCCTGCTAACCTCCAGCCCTGGCTCAGAGCTTCAGTTTCTTCTTCCAGAAAATAAGAGACGCTGGGGTTACTCCTTGATGAGCGTAAACGTCTGAACTTTTCTCCTGGAAAAAAAAAAAGGCCCCAGAAATACTCCTGTATCTGGAAGCAGGAAAACCGCCTTTGTTCACTCTCTAACTGAGCATGAGAGGTTTAATGTGACTGAGCCTTTCTACCCTGCACTGTGCCCCCCACCTGTCCCCACGCGCTCCCACCTGCCACACTTACATGACGGTGCAGGAAGCAACATCACTAACGGCCACTTTAGGGGGTGACAGTGGCTCTGTGAAGCTGAAAATATCCAACATATTTTCTCCCATAGGTTCCTGACAGGTGCTAACAGTAAGCTTTTCACTTCTCAGAAAAATTCAGGTGTCAAGCCGTGTAACCCCAGGAAAAATCACTTTACCTCTCTAAGTCTCAAACTGTAAAATGAGAACGTTGAACTGGCTGTTCTCTGAGGTCCCCGGGCAGTTTAATATTCTGTGACTGCTCCAGGATTCACTTGCAGTACAGCAAGCACTACTCTTTGCCAGAGAGTCTGTTCAAAAAAGGCTGAAGGAGCTGGCTCCTGAGCAGTGCCATGTTGGGGTTCAGGGCCTTCCTGTTTGATGTGAGATTTGCACTTGGCTTTAATAAAAATAAATACATGCTAATGATTCACAAGCAAACTCAGACTGCTTCATTTACACAGGTCACTGATGCCACAGAGCTGCCCCTCTCCGCGGAGGGAGGGCTACCCAGACAGCAGCCAAATTTGTAGTGAGGACACTATTCCACCCCATTCGTCCCCAGTCACAATCATGCCAGTCCCAGGAGCCCGTGGTGCAGCACAGCAGGCCTGGGGCTCTCCTACCACCCCAGGCCCCTGTGTCCTCCTCCTGGTGTCCCTGCAGACCCCAGCTCCACCTGGTCACACACAGGCTCAGATCTTTGCTCCTGGTCACTTAATGGTATTGTTACCAGGACTTACCCGACACCTTCAGCTTCTAAACCTTCTCTTCAGTCCTGCTCAGCGCTCTCAGGGCGGGACCACACAAACTTCCCTGTCTTCCTCTGAGGCCTCGCTGTCCAGTGACATGCCAACCCCCATGGGCTGCATTACAGGCTCAGCTGGCCACAGTGCAGAGCCCTCTGTACTCCCAGCAGTCACATGCCCGACTTCCCAGACGCTCTGGCAACCGTGGTCTGGTCCCTCAAACCCTCACTTTTCTCTGCAGCTGGAATCTGATCGGCTGTGCTTCCTCTCAGGCTCCCACTCCCTGCTCACTGCATTCTCCCCCTTCCCTGCCACCTGCTTGGGTGAGTGCGCCGGTCACCCCCACTGTAACCCCCTGCACTTGTACTGCCAATCCCCATGAGTACCCAGACTTATCTTTCCAAGTACGTCCTGTCTTTCTGCAGAGAATCCTACGGGAACACCAGAGCCCCCTGCTCATCCCTGAATCAACTCCCTCCCAGCCAACCTGCCTCTCTGTTACCAGGGATCTTGTGTCCTGGCGCCATCCTTCATTTGCTTATCTGAGCTGGTCGTCCCTGACATCCCTTGCAGCTGGTCACCAAGCTCAGCTGGTTTCATCTCCATCTTGTCATCTTCACTGGTCCTGTGGCCAGATCCTGACCTAAGGCCTGCATCCTCTCCACTTGTGGCCTTTGTCACCTTGCTAACACCTTTGCTGTCAAGCTCTCCCCTGGCCACTTCACCTTCTATCCTGCCATCAGAGTTCTAAAGAGTGTCCAAAAGTCACCATCTATGGGGAAAATGTGAAATTGTAGCTAAATGTACCTTTACTTATAAAACATTCATTACAAAACTTTACAAAGAGGCGGCTAACATATAGAAAATATTTTGTAAATATGTATGGCGACTTTAGGGGCAACTTTAGGGAACCTTGTATTTCTTGAATTTAAGCCCAACCTTTTACTTCCAAGCTAAAATATTTTGATGGTTTCCCAATTCCTATTTGGTTTTGCTAAAATAGAACACATGATGCTTAAAATGCACAAAATGGTAGAAATATCTCTACCAACACCTGCACACCCATCCCTCACTCCCTCTCACATGATGGCTGGAGCCCTGTGTCCTCAGGGCTCTTGCTGAGTCTAACTGCAGGGCCACTGCCCATGCCACAGCTGGTGTCCAGGTGTGCTGTGCACGCCTGTGATGTATGATGAGGCCTGTGTGCCCAACTCTCTCCTGCCTCTCCCTCCCTCCGAGAACTGACCCACAGAGACAGAGCTTGGGGCTTACCAAGAGCAGACACCTCTCCATCCTCCTGCTCCTTCTGTATCTCCAAGCTACAGGTGGTGTTCCTTTGTCTATGTTGCATAAGTAGTATCATACTGTATAGATTTTTATCCATCTTTTTTCTTTCTTTTTTGTGTGTACAGTGTCTCACTCTGTTACCCAGATGAGAATGAAGCTGTTCAGTCATAGCTCATTGAAACTTCTAATTCCTGGGCTCAAGAAATCCTCCTGCCTCTGCCTCCAGAATACCTAGGAATACAGATATACACCACCATACACAGATGGTGTACAGATGGTGTATGTCACAGATAATTTTTTTATTTTTATTTTGTAGAGATGGGGTCTTGCTATGTTGCTCAGGCTGGTCTTGAACTGCTGGGATGTTCTTCCTCTATTTGTAGAAACATGCTGGGATGTTAAGCGTGGAGTCTGTGAGATGGTTTTCCAGCATGACTGTGGTAATTTTCATTCTCACCAGCAGGCTCTGAAAATTCCCCTTTACTGTCACTTGGCATTACCAGGCTTCTTAGCATTTGTAGCCTGTTAGACTCTGAGTTTTTCTAATTTTCAGGGAGGTCAAACTTCTCTTCCTGTTTCTTTCCTCTCCATTGATTTGACAATTTTAATTTTTGTCTGTCTTTTAAAAATAAGTTCCTATTTTCACTGACCCTTTGTAAGTCTTCATCTAGATACTAATACTCTATCAGATAGATGTACTATAATAACTCTTCCATCTGGGGCCTATTTCAGTTTGCTTAGTCATTTGATAAAGTCAAGTTTTGATTATAATTTTATGTACCAACCTTTCCCCCATCTCAGTCCAGGGCAGAAGAATCAAGGGCAAAACAACATCCCAGTCAGGGGCTGAGGAGTCTGACAATGTTGACCAGGAGACTGGGCTGGACTAGATCCAGGGGCTTGGGGATCCAGCCAGGAGTTGACATAAACAATCCGCAGGCAGAAGCTCTCTGAGCGTGCGGGGGCTGCTAACCACAGACAAGCACTGGCTTTGTGGCTCAAACGGCTAAGTCGCCAGCCACATACACCTGAGCTGGCGGGTTTGAATCCAGCCTGGGCCAGCCAAACAACAATAACGGCTGCAACCAAAAAATGGCCAGGTGTTGTGGCAGGCCCCTGTAGTCCCAGCTACTTGGGGGGCGGAGGCAGGAGACTCGCTTGAGCCCAGGAGTTGGAGGTTGCTGTGAGCTGTGATGCCACCATACTCTATCCATGGTGACAGCTTGAGGCTCTGTCTCAAAAAAAAAATCCAAACAAAAACTGGCTTTGATCAGCTGGTCAGCTGTCTCCGCCACCTTGCTGGAACTTTGGTTAATAATTATATCATTTACATTGTAGTTTTAAAACTTCACTGCCCTTGAAATCACTGTGAAGTTTCTGAGATAGCCATAAAGTAGAAAAATGGGTGGGACCCCCGTTCTAGGAATTACTACCCAAATTCTTAGTAAAAGCCAAACCCCAGGCCTCAACTATTCCTCTCTTCAATTAGTAAGATCCAAACCACCTCCTCCTGGTGCTGTTCTCCCCTCCGAGGGTGTCCTCACCGTTCAGTTACTGTTCAGCATATGTGGTGGGTCACAGTCAATTCTTTTCCTGATTGTCACCAAGAACTTGGGAAAACTTCCACTCAGAGGCCACTAACAAAAATGCATTTTAACTTCAGGAGGCAGAGGCGGGAGGATGGCTTCACGCAAAACTTCATTGTTGCAAGAAGAAAAAAAAGAAAAGAAAAATCCACTTAGCCAGGTGCACGTTTGAGCCCAGGGCTGTAGGGAGCTGTGATGACATTACAGCACTGCAGCTTGAGCCACAGAGTGAGACCCTGTGCAAAGGAAGGTGGGAAGGAAGGAAAGGAGGGACGGAGGGGAAAAGGGGGGAAGAAAGGGGACGGGAAGAGAGGAAAAAGGGTAGGAAGGTAAGGGAGGGAGGAAGGAAAGCATTTTAGAGGATCCATCAAACAGGGAGGCCCCTGGGGGTGTGCGAGGGGACCGCGGCAAGCCCACCCGCAGAGAGAGAAAGCAGGCGGGAGAGGAGGCGGCGCCGCGCGGACCCAGCCAAGAAGGGGGTGTGCGCCGGGGTCCGCATCCTCCGGGGGTCCGCATCCTCCCAGGGTCCGCATCCTCCGGGGGTCCGCATCCTCCCGGGGTCCGCATCCTCCGGGGGTCCGCATCCTCCGGGAGCCCCGCCGCCCCGCGCCTTCCCGGAGCCCGCCGGCCACCTGCCGCACCTTCGAGCCCGGCCCAGCTTGGGCTATCCGAGTACCTCCTCACCCGAGAGGAAGAGGGAAAGGACGTCTGGGGAGTGGGGACCTGAAGGACAGCGGGGGACCCGGGAGTCCCGGCGCCGCCTCCCGGAGCAGCGCGCGGCGCATTCCTGGTGCCGGCCCGACCCCCAGCGGAGACAGGAGGAATCGGGCTCAGCGAGGGCAGGAGGGCTTTGCTGAGCGCCCAGGAGGCGGTTGTTTTTAATTAGTAATGTTACTTTTTTCTTTTTTTTTTTCTTGACAGTTTTAGATTTACAGAAAATTTAAGTAGCTACCCAAGTTTCCCCCAGAAGCTCACAGGCTTCTGTGAGCGTTACCATTTAGTACCATTAAGGAACCACTTTGAAAAATATTATTTAAACCACCCATTTATAATGAAATAGCAGAAACACAGGTTCATTTCTGTGGACATAAAATTAAAGCAAAATAACCATGATAGCATGTACGGAAACTTACTCTTCACTGACTGCTCCTTAGTGTAACATCGCTGTTTCAAAACTGACAAAGGATTATGACCTGCGGTGCAAGTTGCTTAACACACACCAACATTTGTTCAGCACTATTTGGCTCTTGCTTCCCTAGAAATGCAGACCCAGATTATATTTATTTCTTAATTTTCTTGATACTGTAATGTAATTACTGCTCCCAGAGGTAGGTCTTGGCAGTAGCATACTTTTGGACACGCTGCCTGTACCAAAGCAGAGTTTTAACGTCAAATGGTGTAACTTTCTATAGCATCTGGTATCTCTCCAGGACCTGTTCTAAAGAGTGACACCACAGAGTGAGAATCCCAGGAGTCCAGAGTCTAAAGGTCGGGAGGCCAGATCTTTTAAGGCCATTGACTAGTTGTGTGCTAAGCCACTTACCTTTTCTGAGGCCCAGTTTATTCATCTACTTAGAGTAAATGATGGCTAATGTTCCCTCTCGTTCCGACACTAATGATTCTGTGATTCTGGAGGCTTGCCTTTGAGACACAGGAAACTGGTGCCTGGCAAACTGCAGAAGTCAGCGTCTGCTGGATCTTCCCCTGCAGGCTGCAGGGGGCAGAGATTCACCTGGGAGCTGAAACAAACTTCAGAGCAGCATGTAGGAAATTAGACGCCATTCAGATTACTGTGACACCAGCGTGATGAACATGTGTGTTGATTGGTTGGGCTGGACACATTTGGTAACAGAAATAAGTATAAATAAAGCAAAATGAAAATTTTTCAATGAAAACTTCAAAGTCTAAAATAAGACAACTGCTATAATTTGAGGACAATTAACACCAACAATTCCAGGTTACCATGAAAGCCTGACCGGGCACTGGTGGCCAAGAGCTCACCCTTGGAAGCAGGACCTGCCAGTTGGAGTTGGGACCCCCAGGTCTGAAGACTCTTCCCTGCCTTGCTCCCTGCCTCTGCAATGAGGGGGCAGTTGTGAGTTATAAAGGGTGCAAGTAAAGTCCCACAGCAGTACTGGGCACACAGCCAGCCTCCAGTGAGGTCAGCCACTGGTCTGCCTACCAGACGCGCTTTCTAAGCCTGGAGTTCCTCAGCCTCTGCCTGGCACACTGGCCCTGCCTTCACACCTTCCTTCCCTCCTCCCCAGCGCCCCTCTGAGGCTTACTTGTGCCCCCTCTCTCCAAAAGTCCTCATCGGTCCAGGACTACAAGCTCCCCTGAAGGCAAAAGAAGAATGTCAACCAATTAGATGAGACATCTAATATTTTGTAGCCTTTGAAGTTTCAAATAACACTAAGAAACTATTTTCCTCAGTCAATGGAGAACAAGAGAATTCTTGCTTTTCACAGTGTGGGCATGGATCTCTGGGAATGTGGTCCCAGGGAGCAGGCGTGCAGACCCCAAAAAGGGCCTCCAGGGGCCACCCCGAGCCCTGTGGGGACCTCTGAGAAGCCTCTGGAAATGCGTCCCAGACCCTGCTCCCCAGCTGGTGGAAAGGAGCAACCAGCTCAGACTGGATGAGTGAGACCACGTCAAGCTACAAAGCTTCTGCACAGCAAAGAAACAGTCAGCAAAGGGACGAGACAGTGCACAGGAGAAAGTATTTACAGATGGCCCATCTGACAAGGGATTAGTAACTAGAATATGTGGAGTACAAGGAACTCCGACAACTTGGTGGCAAAAAAATCAATCAAATAATCCAGTTAAAATGGGCAAAGGACCTGAACAGACATTTCTCAAAAGAAGATATACAAATGGCCGAGATGAACGCTGCGTCCCCACCATGCAGATGTTGAAGGGCCATAAGGTCACTTAGCCCTCATCACAGAATTACCTCCCATGTGCCCCGCTTTTTAGCACAGTCGCATTGGCGATCAGTTCAGCCCATGAATCTGGGGGTGGGGGGAGCAACCAACATCCAGGCCGTAGCAGCCACACTCAGCAGGCTCAGGAGGAAGCTTCCGGATTCTCAGGCGACTAGCCCACCCACGGTCTGAGGGATTGGGATCCTGTCACGCCCTCTTGTAGTGTCTCTGCTGCCTGGAGCCTTATTCTGTGCTGAGATTCCACAGCACTCTGGTCATGGCAGCAGACGGGCTTGCAGCCATATCTGTGGCAGGCAGCAGATAACGCACAGAATGACACCAATCTCTACACCAGGTGTCCTCAAACTATGGCCCGTGGGCCATATACGACCGGCCGAGGGCATTTATCCAGCCTACCAGGTGTTTTTGCCACCGCTGCCTGTCCTGCTTAGCAGCTGACTTGTCCAGGGCCCGCAGTTCAGCCCTCCAAGGGTCTGAGAGACAGTAAACTGGCCCCCTGTTTAAAAAGTTTAAGGACCCCTGCCTACACTCATACAGCTGTGTTCAAGGAGGGGAAACAGTCAAGGAGTCACACAGAGGCAGGCAACACCAGGTGCTCTGTGGTAAGAACCTATGGTTCCTCGAGAACTTTCCCCATTCTCGTCCTGTTAGCTCCCTAGACTGGGGGCACCCTGAGAGCCAGGGACTACATCCATTTCACCTTCTGATGCAACCTCTGTGCCTAGGACACAGACTCACAGAGGCCACCCCCAGTAATGTTTCTGGAATAAATGAAACTGGAATCCCTAAGAAACCCTCTAGTGACACTGATACATTTCCAGCCCAGGAGATACAGAGTGACCAATACGAGTTTCTCATCTGCTTACAAATCCTTGTTGTTATAAATTATAAGTTGGGGTTCTGGTTTATATACATGACTTGAAACGCTGAGACGTTCACATCAGAGTCCAAGAGAAAAGGCAGGTTTCTGGACCTACAAAGCTGAGGACCAGATGCCAACGTGGCCAGCCCCTCACTGTGTAGCCCTGGGGTGCAGGTGTACCCCTTCATAGTGCCATCTCTCCTGTGAGCTAAGGTTGCCAGACAAAAACAGGGTTAAGTTGGGGTCTCAGATGGACAACAACAGCTTCTAGGGATGGATTTGTCCCACACCATATTTGGGACATACTTATACTAAAAAATGTATGTTTATCTGAAATGGAAACTTAATTGGCTATCCATATTTTTATTTGTTAAATATGGTAACCCTATTTTTAATTAAAAATGTATTGATGTAATCAAAAATTCACATGCA
The DNA here is from genome assembly GCF_000181295.1 of Otolemur garnettii. Lineage (NCBI taxonomy): Eukaryota > Metazoa > Chordata > Mammalia > Primates > Galagidae > Otolemur > Otolemur garnettii. Next base: position 2,638,084 of record NW_003852422.1, read on the forward strand.
GTTGTAAGAATAAAACAAAGAAATCCTTGTACATTTTGCCCAGTTTCCCCCCGTGGTAACACTTTGCAAAACCATAGCACACCATCACAACAGGACATTGGCTTTAAATCAATGCCCCAATCTCATTCAGATTTCCAAGTTTTACCTGTATTCATTTGTGTGTGTGTTTGCATGCATGTGTGTATTAATACACTTTGTTTGGAAGGTTTTTTTAAAAAAACTCATCCTAGTTAAGGCATAAATTGGTGCAACTATGTTGGACATAATTTTATCACCTATGTACAGTTAACCCTCCACAGACACAGGTCCCACATTCTTGTATTCAACTAACTGCAGATCAAAATATTCAGAAAATACAACAGTAAAAATTAAAACATAATACAGTATAACAATTATTACATAAAATTATTCATATAAAATGTCATATATTTAAATGTTACATTATTAGATATTCTAATTTCTCTAGAGATGATTTAAAGTTTATAAGTAGATGTGCATGGGTTATATGAAACACTTCCCACTTTACATACATAATGAACTTGAGCATCCAAAGATTTCTGTACCCACAGGGCGGGGGGATGACTGTGTTTGTGTATCTACCAGGCACAGTCAAGGCACTGGACAGTCCTGGTCTCAGTGCCGCAGAGATCCCTGAGCTGCCCTTTCAGAATCACACTAACATCCCCCACCTGCGTTCCTAACACCCTGGCAACTGACAATCTTCATTTATAAAATTTTGTCATTTAAAAAATGCACAAATGGAATCATATGTAGATAATATTTGGCTTCTTTCATTTGCCCTAATGCCAGGAGATTTTCCCAAGTTGTTACATGTATGAGTTGTCTGTTCCTTTTCATTGCTGAGTGGTATTCCATGGCATGGAATCACACACAGTGTATGTGCAGCTGTACACACAGTGGTTTAACCACACAGCGTACTTGCAGTAAAGTAAAATTGTTTTAAAATAAATGTAAAATCCAAACAAACCATCACATTTTATTTCTGTTGTTTATAAAGAATAAATCTATTTTAAAATACTTGGTTTGAAAAATTTTTTTTTAATTTACCCTATTTGGGGTAAATTGGTACAACTACACTGGATAGTAATTCAGTCTTACTCTTAAAATCGAACACTCACAAATCTTAGGACCCTGCAGTTACACTCCCGGGTGTATAACAGTTATGGGTTAAGTTGTGCCCGTCAGAAAGGCCTGTTGAAGCCTTAACTCCCAGTCTCTCCAACTGAGATCTTCCTTGGAAACAGCCTTGCAGGTGTCATCAAGTGAGGTGGGACTGCACCAGAACCTGTCCTAATCCAGTGACTGGCTTCTCATGGGAGGAGGGGATCCATGTAAGGAATAGGCCGGACACCACATGGAGAGGAGCAGAGATGGAGTGACGCCTGGGAGCCCCACGGGTGGTGGGGACCTACCAGACCCTGGGCGAGGTGGGAAAGAGCCTCCCAGGAGCCTGCAGAGGTAGCGTGGCCCTGCACCGCATGGATATTAGACTCGTGAGAGTGTCAGTTTCTGTTGTTTTAAGCTACCCAGTTGGTGGCACTTTGTTACAACCACCCCAGTGGCACTCAAGGGAAGAACTTGCAGACACACACCAGCAGAGGTATGCAGGGATGCTGGGTCCATTCCTGGGCAGCAGCTCTGCTCTCAGGAGCAAAACCTGGAATCGTGTGAAGTCCACCGTGAGTAAATTATGACATAATCAGAACACAGAAAACAGCGCAGGTGGAGAAATCACGGCACTGCGTACGCTCTGCCCCACACCCACATGCCCACACGCACGCACGCACGCACTCACGCACGCACTGAGCATGCACGCACGTAAGGCACCACGCTGTACGGCCCTGTCTGCCGAGAGGAGCACAAACCAGGGTCAAGAAACAGATTTATAAAAAGGGCTGTGTACAGGCTAACCTTGACGAGTGTCCACGGAGCAAAGAGAATTGTCAACTCAAGTTGGTGCCCATGGATCCGGTAGGAAAAAGATAAAAATTAACATGATGAAGTTCTCTTGCCGTAGAGGACGGGAGAGTCAGGGAACTGCAACCAGAAGCTTCTGCCTGATGTTCAGGCTACTTCTAACTTTACATCTGGGGAGTGTGGTGCTGAAATTATACCCACATTTTTACCCAGATCCACAACTTCTCCTGGGGGTAAGCAGCAAATACGAAGATGCAATTTTGCTCAGTTTAAGATGTTATTTGGGTGATGAGTGGGCCTCACACTCCAAAGTGATACCTACTTATATTCCCATCACAGCACAGAAGGTTGTCCATTTCCCAGATTTTTTGCTAATGTTAAGTGTTACCATTTGGGAGAAAAAAAATCCTTGCCATTTTGTGAAGCCAAGAAAGGTATATTTTACCTGTTTTAATTTTGCATTTCTCCACCAACCATTTTCCATTAGTTCGCTTGCCTTTTAACATTTTTCTTTTGTGAATACTAATTTGGATTCTTAACTATTTTCCTACTGGGATGGGGCTATGGGGTTGCCTCTTACTGATCTGGGAGAGCACTTTATGCATGAATTGTTAGGAACTTGGCTGAAATGATCAATCCGTAACTCATTCAAACCACTTTATCATCTCTGATTGTAAACTTGATTGAAAATTTCCCACCTTGAAGCCCCTGGGCCCCCCTTCCTGTATCCATCACTCTGTGTATTTCTCCACAATCCTCCTGGTGCCACAGGGCAGGCGTGGAGGGAGGAGGACCCGTCCTGGACAAACGTCCTGCTCACTATCGCTCTGCTCCAATTCTGTCTTCCTTACTGCACAAAGAGCATTAAGGCTTTTAGCAGAGATTAACAAACCACACATTATACTTTAAGAATTATTTGACATTTCGGTTGCCCTGAAGTGTGAAAGGGTTCTATTGTACACATTCAAATTCATCATGCGCACTCAGAATGTCCTGGTTAGAAGCCTGTTTTTCATTTTCATCTATATATCACAAACAATTTCCTCTTGGAGCTTGAAGACAATGTTTCAGTTATGCATCCAGAAAAGAACATTAGTGCACGGTCATCAAACCAATGCATCACTAATCTCCTTAAGTCGTCCTCAGTGCCCATCCACACAGCCTTCAAAGGCTTCTTCCCCCACTCATTGTTTGACTAGAGCTTCCACTTGTTAATAATAAAGGAGGCTGAAGGCAGAGAGGATGGAAGGGCAGATTGAGCACAGCAGAACAGGAAGAAGGGGGAACGTTTACAAACTTAAGTGAAAATGTCTTGCTCTCTGTGGAGGTCAACAGTATGGTGCCTTTTAAAAGAGAAAGCTATAGATGTTCATTTCCAACCAAATCATTTTATAATATCCTGTAAAATATATTTGGTTAACACATTTGCTATTTTTCAAGTAAAGCCAACATATGATTAATAGGGAAGAAACGTAAGCAGCTGGCACAGTGGAGAAGTACATCTCATTCTCACCATGCACAATGCACCTGCCTGGACCCCTGCAGGCTGCGACTGGCCCCCGGGAGCCGCCCTCCTGCTGCTCTCTGCCCAGCCCATGTCCACTTCACTGTCTTTTACTGGCCAATTCACTGGGGCAAAGAGTAAAGAAAATGGCTTTCTCCACTCATGCTGATCCAGCCCTGTAGGGAAAGATTCCTCTGGAGAAAATGCAGCTGGGGAGTTGGTGGGACACGGCTCTATGAGCAGCTGCTGGGAGCCGGGGGTGGGGCTCACCGAGCTGGGCATGGCAAGGGCTGGGTGGCCAGGGTGGCGGTTCTCACAGTGGTCCAAGCCTCCTCCATTCCAAATTTGGCATAATGCACAGTAGTCAAGCCAGGGGTTTGCTGTCCTGAGCACACAACTAAAGGAACCAGACTCAGAATACAGCCCACAATTCAAAACAACATCCACCTGCTTCCATGGATTTAGCACCTTGGCTGAACCTTCAGCTTTCCCACGAGCACCCCTGGGAGCACGGGGCCCCCTGTTGCAGTTACGAAAGTTGGGTTAGCTGCTGCCTGTGTGCTCCAGGGTCTTCCTGGCTCCAGATATACTGTTTATTTGTACATTTAACCTATCTTCTATTAAATAAGAGCAGAAAGCGTCAGAAATCACCCACCCAGGAAAATGCTGTGTGGACTGGCTCCCTGCCTCCAGCTGGATTTGGGGGCACTTATGTTTGTTCCTTCTTTTCTAAAACTCCTGGGTCCCGCACACAGATTCTCTGTGGTTCAGAATAAACACCTTCCTCTCCAACTTCTGTGCCTCCAGAGTCTACACATCGTGCCTTGTGTTAGCAGGTTCTGGGTTGAGCTTCAAAGCCATGTAAATCGTCAGCTTTGGCCACACTGTGTGCACATGGCCTAGGTCACCAGCCCGGCTGTGGCTTGTTCTGTGGCTGCCCACATCGTGCAGGGCACACATTCCCATGCCATCCTCTCGACTATGGGCTAAGGCCACACTGCATGTCCCTGTGCTGTTCAGGAGTCACTACCTGCAGTGGGAAGCACCACGGCCAGGATGTGTTGGATAAAGGATGGCAGGAGGCTGGAGAAGAGGGCAAAAACATCAGCCCAGGAAGCCTGGATGGTGGGCGCCTGCAGCCTGGATGGTGGGCGCCTGCAGCCTGGATGGTGGGCCCCTGCAGCCTGGATGGTGGGC
>NW_003852422.1:2643490-2659868 GCF_000181295.1 Otolemur garnettii
CTGAGAGAAAGGAGAGGAGGCGGCTGCAGTGACGTGATGCTTTTGTTTTTGGAGCATGATTATTTTCTCTTCCTTCCCTAAAGAGCAGTGCTTTAAAAATCAATTATTTAATTCTGAAAGAGCCCTGTGGCATTTTAACTGTATAACATTAGTCCTGATGACATGAAATCCTGACTCAGGAGCCTTCTGATAAAGCACTGTGCTCCTCCTGAGCTGCGGGGACCATACGCCACTTGGCCGAGGAAGCTGGAGTCCAACAGGGTGTGGCCTGAAGCAGCGTTCACGATCACTCACATCTGATCTCCGTGCGACTCCTGTCTGCGCACTTCCCAGGCAGTAGAGAAAGGGACCCTGCAATATTGTCAGGAATAATACCACTGTCCCAGGCCACAGGCTCTGAAAGCCACATCTCACGTTCACTGCAATTTCTTTCGGTTTCTCTGAGTGCAAACGTGGGGAAAGTGAATTAGAGAAGCCTCCCTGTATTTTAACTCCAGTCTCTAAGGCAAAATGTACCTCCCAAGGCTATTTTTTATTATCCTACTTCTTCTTACTGGTCTTTTATGCTGACAGAATGAAGGCTGACGTGAAAGAGGTTTCATCACTTCATTGCTCTGTGCTTAGGGGAAAACCCCACATTTAAATGTTTAATTCCTGCCTTTCTCCCTCGGTTCCCACTTTCTTTTCTCTTGAACTTGACCTTTCTCATCTCCTTCTTTGCATGCCCTTGTTCAACATGTTAAAACATCCCAGCGGCATCTTGGTCAAACGTGGTGGGTTTGGTGCCTCCTGAAGCCAAAGGGTCCTCAGAGGGAAAACATGATGTCAACCTGTAAGAACAGTGACACGAGAACGGATGAAACGTCATACAACTCTGCGTGACGGACAGTAGAGGGTGAGCAGCACTCGACTCCCTGAATGGGGGAAGTTCAAGCTTCGCTGGCCTGGCGGGCGTCATCCAGGGGCCAGCGGATGTCCTCAGCCTTTAGAGTTCGGGGCTCCAGCTGCCTTTGAATGCAGGTTGAGGGATAAACCTGGGACAGGGCTGGTCTGTCTCTGGCCTGCAGAGCCGTCCCCTGGAAGTCCCCCTCTCGGAAGTCTGATCACTGCTTCCAGGGTGCCGGGTGCCGCTGTGGGCCTGGCCCTGCGCTGCTACGGGGCGGGCAGATCCGGCCAGTGGCCAAGTCAGGCCCACTGCCTGTGTTTGTGACTAAAATTCTCCTTTGGTGAGTGTGGAACAGCCACATGCGCTCATTTCTGTAACGTATGAGACTCTTTCCACATCACAGCACAGGGCGACCATTAGGTGGAGGTGGGAGAGCCAGACAGAGACCAAGTGGCCTCCCAGCGCAGCACGCACTGCTGGCTCTTCTCAGAACTTGGCTGCTGACTGGCCCGGCTGGAGGGAGAGTCATCAGCCAACTGCAGACCTTCCAGTCAGCTTAACTCTCCCTCTGCCCATTCCCACCTGTTCTCGTTGAGCATGGACAACTGTATGTCAGACATGTGAGGAAGAGTTTCCACAGAGACGGGACAAAGCAGAGACAAGGAACTGGGGGGGGGGGGGGGGCGGCAAAAGAGCAGAGAAGTATCAGAAAATGTCACACACACAAAACCAGCCCTCTGTGATTCAGTAACCATATTTCACAAGGTTTTTATTTTACTTACCCTTAATGCTTTTCTGTATTTCCTAATTGTTCTGAATGAGAAGCATCTAATTTTAGCAGGAAAGAATCAATAAAGCCAGCAGGTAAATAAGACAATGGAGACAGTGAGTGAGCCGTGTCACGGCTGGTGTTGTCACCTGCTTTCTCAGGCACCCTCCTTGCCAAAAAGTCCCAAGGAGGGTTTGATGACCCACGTGGTTCCGGGGCAGCCCCCATGTGCTGCAGGCCCCGGTGCTCCCCAGGTCCCCTCGCGAGTCCCTGCAGGCTCCATCTCCCCTTCCCTCGGGACTGGGATTCTAGTGTTGTGTTAAATTGGTAACTTCCATAGTTTTATTTTTTCTGCTCTTCATCTCACCAAAATTGCTAATTATACTGTTTATATTATAATACTATGTAGCACAATTTGTGCTCTATTGCCAGAAATGCCAAATTAGATAATCTTTTCTGAGTCATTTTAGTCCTTAGGTGGCTTTTTGAAAAGTAATTTTCAATTTTGGATTTGTCGATAAATTTCATAGATTTAGAAATGAACCTTAAATTTAACAAATAATGTTTAAGCCTTGTACTGGAATCATGTATGACAAAGTAACACTGCTGCATGAAATGCCCTTTTATTTTTATCATATAAATTGATATCACATTATAATTTTTTATTTTTTTTGCAGTTTTTGGCCAGGGCTGGGTTTGAACCGGCCACCTCCGGCATATGGGGCTGGTGCCCTACTCCTTTGAGCCACAGGTGCCCCCCCCCACATTATAATTTTTTAGAACTTTTAAATATACTATCATTTTAGAGCAGTTTTAGCTTCACAGCAAAATTGAGCAGAAAACACAGAGTGTTCCCAGATGGCCCCTGTCCCCACACGAGCGCAGTCAGTCCCCTCATCAAAGTGCCCACGTTTGTCACAACTAACGAACCTGCACTGGCACGTCATCAGTCAGTCTGGTTTACACATTTGTCACAACTAACGGACCTGCACTGGCACGTCATCAGTCAGTCTGGTTTACATGAGGGCCTGCTCTCACGGTTGGGTAGGCTGTAAGTTCGGACAACTTTATAACAGAATATGTTCACTATTACTGCATCATACAGAGTGTTTTCACTACCCTAAAACTCCTCTGCACCTCCCCTCCACCCTCAGCCATCTCTGATCTTCTTACTGTCTCTGTAGCTTTTCCAGAGTTTGTAAGAGACCGTATTTTCCAGAGGGTCACACGGTTGCAACGCTGCATGGTGTAAGCTTATCAGACTAGCTTCTCCACTCGGGAGCGTGTGTCTAAGCTTCCTCCATGTCTGGACACCATTTCTTTCTAGTGTTTATACACAATCTTAGGAGTCCTACCCCCAAAACCTGTTCCCAGAAACCTGACAGATTAGAAAGCTATTTGTTAACAAAGTCACACCAGAGTATCAGTAATGTTGATGGTGGCATTATGCCCCTTTGAGGACAATTGCGTTTTTAAAAAGATTTTTTAAATTTTTAACTACTGTTTACAGAAAAGGTCTTACTCTGCAGCTCTGGCTTCAGTGTGGTGGGGTAGGCACAACTCACAGCAGCCCTGAACGCCTGGGCTCTGGTGCTCCTCCTGCCTTGGCCTCCTGAGTAGCTGGGACTACAGAAGTGGGACACCATGCCCAGATAAGACAACTATGGGGACACTCTTCAAAAGAAGGGACCTTCTTTGGGGATCTGTGTCTCATGAGATGTTTCAGGTCACTTACGCTTCACCATCTGAGGCAGAGCCTTCTCCAGCCTCCTGCTGAGCCAATCTTATGCTTAAAAATTTTTTTCCTTTTAATTTTAAATGAGAAAAGGGAAATGAAACTATTTTTACCTTTTCTTTTCTGATGCTGTCATTTATGTTCATATGACCACCAACCTAGAGAATAAAACACCTAATTTATTCAAAATACAATAACTGCTTATGATTTTGTTAGAGTCTTCTCCCCTTTTGCAATTAATTTTGGCCCAAACCCTCATGTCTGCTAACATCACAAAGTCATCGTGAGAGTCTGTAAATTTAAGTAAAGCTGTTTTAAGTTACCATAGTCCTGAGACCATGGCACTGGTGGGGCTATAGAGACGCTGCTTTGCCAGTACATGGGTGGGACAAAGCTTAACAGGTCTACACAGAACCACCCGGAAGTTGAAGTTTAAGCCATCAGGAGGTCGTGGATCTGACCTCTCAAGGCTATTGTGTGAGTAATAATTAATCGGCTGTAGAAGCTGTTTCCAGGCAGGTTGCTTGGCAGGATGGTGAAGCTGGCGCTGGACAGCCCAGCTCAGCCGCGCACGTCAGTGGATCTTCTGCTTTTGTCTGGGATTCATTTTCACATGAAACCCGTTTCCTAATATAAAAGATGAACGCTACTTTAAAGAGCCTTCTGTGTTTGTATTGTCGGTAACATTTTCAAATGAAAAAGGAACAGTATGTATGAACCCCCACGTTGTGAAGGAACTTCTCCGGGAGCACATCCGCTGGTGTGGGCCTGGGAGAGGGACAGGCAGGTCACATGTGCCCAAACCCCAGGCATGGCGCTCAGGGAGGCTGTACTCACCAGAAATGGTAGACGTGTGACTAGTATAAAAGACTTTTTTTCTTATTTTAAAAATCTCTTTAAATTGGCATAGAGGATGGTTTGAAAATTTGGTTTCTAAAAGAATTGCAATAGGTCTGGTCCTGCGCATGAATTGCTCCCCATTTTGAAGCTTCTTAAGTTGGTTGTTTTAAGTTAAAGGACTCCACAAAAATGAGAAGGTGACAGGGTCCGTTCCCAGTGCCCTCCCCCCGTGCCTCAGCGATGGTCCCGGTAACAGGAGACACACAAGTCAGAAGGGCTGACCCAGGTCCACTTTGCCTCTTCTGTTTGATGAAAAAGTCAATAAGCCTCAGTTTTATCAGCTGGAAAGTAGAGATAATGTCACTTTGATCATGGTGACAGTCAGTAAAGACAGTCTTTGTGTGTAGGCACTATAAATGTTAATAATTATTACCAGTCCATGCAGGGAACCAGGTTAAAATGAGCACGAAACTCAGTCTGGAAACAAAACAGAAATGACACAACCTTATTGGCATAAGGGGAGGAAGGGCCAACACCCCTGAAGGTTTTGTTTTTGGGGGGATGTTTTCTTATTTGGTGGGGACGGGGATGTACAAGTTCCCAAATAATGTTAAGGAAACCTTAACAAACAGAGCAGGGGTGGGGGCGTGAAGGGAAGTTCTCCTGCTTACAATTAGCGACAAAACAACCACAAGAGACTCTGCAAAGCCACGCCTCACATAGAGGTCATCACAGCCTCACACAGAGGTCATCACAGCCTCACACCGAGGTCATCACAGCCTCACACAGAGGTCATCACAGCCTCACACCGAGGTCATCACAGCCTCACACAGAAAAGACTTCTGCAAGGACGTGTCCCCAGCAGATGCCCGTCCAACCCTGGACTGCAGCATCTTGTCACCGATCTTTGTAGCCAGGGATAATCAATCCAAACAGTTACGCAATCCTCCTCCTTTTTCCTTTCTAAACTATTGCCCTCCTTGACCTTGAACAAGCACACACACGCTTCCCACTGCAGGGTCTACTCCCAAATAAATACGTTCCCTTTGGAGAGCCTCTCTCCCTTACTTAGGTCGACACAGATGGTGTCAGAAATGAGACACAACAGGAGCAGTGACAGGGACATCAGCGAACTTTGAGCACATGTGCCCTGCTCACTGGAGCCCTTGGAGTGCCCAGTCCACGCTCACCCTGTCTGTCCCAGGGCTCTCCACTCAGGCTGACCATCCCTCCTTTTGTGGAGGCCTTTTGGTGTTAGTTAGGACCTGGTTCGGCTAAGGCTGCCTTAACCGAGGACCATACACCCCTCTGGCCTGATAAAAAAGATTTGCCTTTTCCAGAGGTCCTCTGGATTGGAGCTCTGGGCCCCTGACGGATCTGCCTCCCATCTGTGGGACGCATCTTCTCTGGTTTGCACGCCCACTTTTCATGCTTCGCTGCATCTGCACACCTAGGTAAAATTTCTGTGAACACTCTTCTCTTGGGTTGTTCTGATTTGGTTTGGTTCTTTTGCCTTGCTTGTTTCTGATGATCTTTCAAGAGCAAAATTAAACGTTCAGGATGGTGGTTGCAGGATGGCTAATAAAAACCACTAGGGTGGTTGCCACCTTATAAAATGCTGGTCTAAACTTTTGATAATCCCTGAGAGGATTTATATAGTTTTCTATGCTCTTGAGAGATTAATAAGAAACAGAATGGGATTCTAAAACACTGTGGCCTGCCAGGTTTTCTGGGACCCCAGTCACCTACATGTTATTCTTGTATACGTTACAAAAATGTCTTGTGCACATTTATAAACTGAGGAGCAAATTATATCATGTAAAATTCAGAGCTCACACAGTCATTGTTTGAAAAACCTACAACTAAAAGTTAATACCTAGAGCCTTTGAGGCTATCTGCCCGTCTCTGTTTTTTTTTCTATCTCTTTTATTTCTGGTGCCTTTTCTACTGATGTTGATAAAATTCACTGCTTATGGCATTCCCCAAGCTTTAAAAAAATAAGAATTAAAGGGCTTTCAAATTAATGGCTTTACAAATTACAACAACTCCATAGCAACCACCAACCTAGACACCTTTTAGAAGTATAAATTTAGATTTGCCTAACAATTGCATATGGTGATAGAACGCTTAACTGAAAAATCAATAATCTAAAAGGAAAACTAGATAAATGTTGTAGAAGTTTCGGGTATATGATTAAATGGGTCAAAATCCTGAGGGCAGAGGTTCAACGTGACAATGCAGGGTTCTGTCAGGCAGGGGCCGTAACCAAAAAGCTGAATACAAAGAAGAAATTGCTGAAATTCTTCCCCACCTACATTTGCCTATAAAGCAGTAAAGACAGCAAATAAAAACCAGATTTGTTACTAATTCAAGGCTACTTTGAAACTTTGTTTTTCTTACGCAATGCAGCCAGTCCTAGCTAAAGTAAACATTAAAAATTTAACCTTAAACTCATTTGAAACTAAATGAAGAATAAAAAAGAGGTGAGAGAGTTTTTTTTTTTAAATCAGACTACCATGGAAACTGCTTTACCCAGCCTTCTGGTCCACACCCTTCATTAGATGACCCACCAGGACAGACAAAGGGAGCGGAATCCACCAGACCCAGTTTGTCAGAAACGCTGTTAGAATCCAACTGACTTTTGTAAACTGGTGAGTCTGTGTTACTATGTCATGACTTAAATTCTAACCTAAAGCTGTAACGTCTTTACTTCTGTCTGTTTAGACATGTCCGTGCTTTGTATCTACATTGTAAAATCGGTGTAGTCTTTGGGGAAAAATGAGTGTTCATATAAAATAGATAGTAATTCACCCACATGCCTTTTAGTTCCCCTGACTTATGTACATTTTGGTAAGAAATAAAAATGTCCTCAGAATTGTTGCCATACATTGTGCTTGGGTTTATTGGTATATCTATCTCTGCTAGATGTTTTAAGATATCAGGGTTTGACGTGAAGTTCATACAACTATAAACCCAGCTTAATGAAGAACGATCTTTGTATAATTTTTTTTTTTTTTTGAGACAGAGTCTTACTTTGTCACCCTTGGTAGAAGGCTGTGGCATCATAGCTCACAAAATTTTGCACAAATTTTTGATAAGTAAGATAATATTGTGTGAAACAGATGAAAGCAAACTAAACTTTTTGCCAACAACTCAAGGCTCTTGCATCACGACAATGCACCATCTCACGTGGCACTGGCTGTGAGGGAGTTTTTAGCCAATAAATAAATAGCTGTTTTGAAACATTCTCCCTACTCATCTGATGACTCTTATTTAACACATTTTGGGCTCTTTTCTTAATTATTTTGTTGTCCAGATTTAAAGATATTTTCTCTCATGAAGCTAAAATCATCTACAACAATTTGGGGAAGTATATTTTTTGCAAAAGGCCAAAACATTTTCTCCTTACTTAATTGGTCCAAAATTCAGAAACTACTCATGAGCATTCTTGTTTTAATCTGTGTAAGTTCCGGGAAAGTCTGCTCTCTGATTCTAAGCAGTATACAGCTGGAAACACTGGCTATAGTACAGGGCCAAGACTGAAACGTTACATTCAAGAAGGTGTACAGAATGCCGGGTCCCAGGAGCTTCCACCTGAACGTGCACAGAATGCCGGGTCCCAGGAGCTTCCACCTGATGGCAAGTGAAGTCCAGGGGCCTGGAGATTATCAGATCTAGATTCTGCCTTTGTTTCGCTTCCTAGCCGCAGGAGGTTTTAAATCAGAGATTCGTGTGATCAATGCAGAGGGAAAAGTTGTATTCCTAAAGGAAACTATAAAGCACAAGTTGTTGACGTGTATACCCTGAGCCCTGCTGTCCCCTTCTCGTTGTCTGTCTGAAGACTGGACCAGACCCTATAAATTCTTCTCATTTACTCCAATATTCACCTATAACTCTCCAACAAAAAGAAAAGGAAAAACAACCCTGATCTGTCCCTGCAGCCCTACAAACTGAAACCAAATAAATTCTAAGGAACAAGCCTCGTGCCTGATGCGTAGGCCACACAAAAGCTCCCCAAAGTGACTGCTGTCCTAAACAGAGGCCTCCAAACTATGGCTCAGGAGAAGCTCCTGTTTTCACACTATAGAAGCTTCACCCAAGGCAGCAGAACAAGGCTCCATATCAGAATGAGGGTTGTACCCCCATTAATGGTACTTTTTTCACTTGGCAGGATAACCGTATAATAAAGGGTAATCTAAATTTCACAATCTATAGTATCTGTTGGTAACTTAACAAAACATAATCTAAAAGATCCTTTGGTACTATTGGCTAAATAACAAACTGTGTTATTTCTAATGCTCCTGCCTTACCTGGGTCAATTCCTCTGGGAAAGTTGAGACCCATATAAACAAAATAAGGAAACAGGTCCTGGTCGGGCACGGTGGCTCACACCTGTAATCCCAGCACTCTGGGAGGCTGAGGCGAGTGGATTGCCTGAGCTCATGAGTTTGAGACCAGCCTGAGCCAGAGAAAGACCTTGTCTCTAAAAATAGCCGGTTGTTGTGGTGGGCATCTATAGTCCCAGCTATTTGGGAGGCTGAGACAAGAAAATCACTTGAGGCCTAGAGTTTGAGGTTGCTGTGAGCTATGATGCCACAGCACTCTACCAAGGGCAACAAAGTGAGACTCTGTCAAAAAAGGAAAGAAAGAAAGAAAAGAAAGATGAGAAGGAAAGAAGGGGAGAGGGAGGGACTAGGTCCTATAGTTACTATAGGTCTCGCTAATTCCTTCCAGTCATTTAATTTGTTCAAGTGGCTGTCTTTAAGACTAGGTTCATGGCTCAGAACCACATGCAAGCCAGAATTGTCACATTACTAATAATTTTGTTTTGTGTTTTACCTTTTTAAACTGTTACTTGTTAAACTGTTTCAGAAGTGTAACTCCTAACAGAACAATGCTGGCCCAGCGATTTGAGATGATAGCAAAAGACAACAGAACAGACAGAACTGAACTGAGCGGCCGACTCCAGTGAGACTCTCTCCAAACCTCCTGGGCTTCTCAAGCATGGGAAGAGGGTGTTGGCACTGACTCCTAGTCACCACTCGTTGCCCCCAAAGTGGGACAAGACCAAAAACTGGGACAGAGGGACATCAAAACCTAACTCTAAGATGACATATCAGTGATGCTTTTGGAGAAACAGCTTGACCAAAAGGAGGAAATGTGAAAGTTGTCAGAACCAACACAAGTCACTTAATGGTAAGAAAACCCTGAAAAACGGAGCCGGGAAGGCTGTGAACGGAGGTGCTCATGCTTGTGTCTGATAACCAAAAATATCACGAGAGACTCTACAAAACCACAGCCTTGCACAAAAGCCATCACAACCTTGCACAAAAAATCCTTCTGCAAGGACTTCTGCCCAGCAACTGCCTATCCAGCCCCAGACAGGCACCACCCTTGTAACTGACCTTTATAGCCAAGGATAATTATTTCAAAACAATTATGTAATCCTCCTCTTTTTCCTTTAAAAGCCTTTGTCTTCCTTTTGCCTCCCCAAATATGCAGATAGTTCACTCTGGGATGCATATTCCCAGTGCAATGTTCTCCTCCCAAGTCAAGGTCTTTTCCTGTAGAGAGAGAGCCTCCCCCTGTCTGTGCAAGCTGCTTGTGGGCAAGTGGGAGTTTGAGAAGCACTGGTTGGCTCAACAAGGGTCAGGCTGAGGCCCCTGGACAGATTTACTGGCATGTGTGCAGAAAGTGCATCTGGGGTTGGGAGGCAGAGCCACCTCCCTCCCTCTGCCCTCCATCACCAGAGCAGGGCTCTTCAGCTGACCCTTTCCTGGCAGTATCACATCTAGCTCTGTGATCTGAGTGCTACATATAGACTTTCTCTCCAACAAAAACTTGAGCTGAAATATGCAATTTTTCTAGTGTTTCCAAAATAACCTGTACTTTCCATCCTGAAAGTTTCTTGAATGGAGACACACATTTCAAACGTGTCCATGCAGGGACATGTGCATGCACCATGCCGCTTTGGGGACACTTGTCCTCTTCTGTAATGCTCTCTCTCACTCAGGAATTCCTCACACAGCTATTTCTATCAGTGGCTCCACCCAACCTGGGAAAGTACAGCCTGCCCTTCACACCGAGTTCTTCCAGCCCAGTGAACGTCTTTTTCTCTTCACTTCACTTTTTCACCACTGTAGTACCCTGTTTGCCAAACGTGTTTCTGCAAACTCATCTCTGACCTAGGAAGGTGGCTCCGCAGATGCCCTGTGTGGGGACGGGCCTGGAGTTGCTGCAGAGATTGGCTGTGGCCTGTCCACACTCATTCACAAGGCTTGCAACAAAAAGCTCAGCCCATCTCTGTGCCGTCTTATCCTTAGATAAGATATCCAATAAAAATGAAGACTCAGAGTCCAAGGCACCTGACTACATTCATGAAAATGACAGAACATCTGAAATTAGGACCGTCTCAGACAATGTGGGACAGGTGGTTACAAAGCCCGTAAGAAGACACAGCTGGCACCCTGGCCTGAAGCTCCTCGCTCTAGTTGCCAAAAAGGTGCAATTTGTCCACGTTTTCCCTCTTGTCTTTTCTTCTGTAGCAGGTGAGAATGGACCAGATTTCCTACCATTGGAATAGTAAGAAGAGCAATGATAATAACTACTTGCATTTAATTTATAATCATCTGCGGTCACATGCTCTACAATGAGCTATACCCCTAAGCCTCTGCAAAATTACAGAAACCATAATATTGTAATCACTCGATTGTTAATATTAAGAAAAAATTCTTGAGTAAATAAATATTAAAGACACTGTTGTTGTATGTGGTATTGGATGGAAAGGGATCTGACATCCAAACACACGATGCTGAATTTCCAATGTTTAACAACTGCTCTAGCACTCAGCTTAAAACACCCCAGGCTGTAAGCGCTGCCAGCGGCTAGGCTCGAGGCCTCAGAGGAGCTGCCTTTTGAGAACATG
Organism: Otolemur garnettii; assembly: GCF_000181295.1. Lineage (NCBI taxonomy): Eukaryota > Metazoa > Chordata > Mammalia > Primates > Galagidae > Otolemur > Otolemur garnettii. The sequence continues at coordinate 2,654,646 of NW_003852422.1, forward strand.
ATTTTAACAGCAAGAAGAAAGTGAAAGTGTGAGTCAGCTGGGACTCAGGCAACGCCGGGCACCTGTTGCACAGCACCCTTGCAGAAACAGGTTTGACTTTTTAAATCTTCTTTATTTTTTAACCAACTACAGCATGACTCACATGGGTGGCACCTCTCTAACATCTCAAACGGTCATTTTAAAATACCTGGACGCTAATCTGGACACGTCTGGGAGCACTCACGATCCAGAGGGGCTCAGGAGGGTAGAAGAAAACCCAGCCAGCAGGAGTGCCCGTGGGGCCCACCCAGTCACTGGGGTACAGGAGTGTTCAGAGAGCACCTGGGAGGTCCACTGGAGAGGGCAGCAGGCCTTCCACTGTTCTGTGCCATCAGAACCACCTGCCCACGGCTCCCCCAATCTGGGGGCTTCATCCCCTGCCAGCCTCTTTGCTTCCTTTCCACAATTAATGGAACCAAGAAGTCGGCAGGATGCCCACCAGCACCAGGACCTGCCCTGGGCTGAGGGCTGGAAGTCACGTTTGTCCCCATGCTCACTGCGGCAGCTCCGGCCCCTCCGGCACGAGGTGACCTCGTGACTTTCAGCGTCCATTCTTTCCTTGCAGGTGCTGTGCACTGGGAATGCTGCCCCCAAATGCACACTGCCTGGAACCTTCAAGCATGACCTTACTGGAAAGAGGGTCTCTGCAGAGGTGATGGAGTTAGGGTGAGGGCACAGTACACTGGGGGTGGGCACAGATCCAACACCCACTTTGCTTAAAGGAAAAGAGAAACTCAGACACAGACAGGGACAGCAAGAGAGCCCCATGACGATAGGCGGAGACTGGAGTGACGCAGTCACCACCAATGACACCAAGAGCTGCCTGGAGCCACCAGGAGCTGGGAGAGAAGAAAGGACCCTCCCCCAGGCCGTCAGAGGGCGCGCACCCTGGTGACGCCCTGACTTTGGACTTCTGGCCTCCAAAGCTGTGAGAGGACAAATTTGTGTTGCTTTACATCACCTAGTTTGTATCATCTGTTCCAACAGCCCCAGGAATCCTTGTAACCTTTATCCTGGAGGCTGCTGGGTCTTCATATAAACAGCCTGCAGGACGCACCCATGTGTGCTGCCCCCAGGGAGGAGGAGCAGCTGTGCCCAGTAGCCACCAAGACTCTAGCTCATGAGAGAATGGTCATAAAACAGGCCAGTGAGGGGGAGGGGGTTAGTTAATTCAGAGACATTTTAAGCACAACAGAAAAGATTGTTTGCTTCCTTTATACAGATCTGGTATGATTTCTTCTTTTTGCTTGAGGGAGGAGATAAATTTTGTCAGATGTTCTTGACGGCCAAGGGTGAACGGACTCAGTAAATTAAAAAAATATTTAAGTCCCAGGTGGCAGCATCCATCCCTAATGAGGCCAGGCACCCAGGGCTACAAAAGTAGCCTCTCAGTCAGGGAGTGTCGGGGAAGACACCGGACCCACAGCCAGGCCCTGTGTTCCCAGGAAGGAGATGTCCGGCTCCCAGTGGAAATGCCCTGAGTCATTCTCAAGCTGGGGAAACCGATCTCCGCACTGGGGAAGAGGATCCACTTGTTCTAACCAGTATTTTTGACATTTTAGAAGAAGCATTTCTTGTCTGTGTGGCAGGGTCCACAAATTCCCCCCGAACGAGAGCTGGAGAGACTGAGCATGCTCTGGACGCCTCCATGACAAGTCAGCTCTGCGGCCACGCAGGTGGTTTCCCACTCCAGGTGTAAACAAACATTTTAAAGCACAAGTTCCAAACCGACCCTGGGCCTTCATTTGCATCCTGGAAATTTTCAGGAAGGTCTGCCGTGGGCTGGGGGTGGACCCCAAGGCTGGGTGGGGGGAGGGGAGATGGGGATGGGGGTGATGTAGAATTCTGGTTTCCTATCCTCACTGTGAAATCTCCAGCTTATATTTTCAACATTTGCCTCCTTTTCTTAATTACTTGGCCTGATCTTTGCATTGGAGGTGGTTCTTTAAGACCTTTCTCCCTGGACCACCCAGAAAGTTGCCGAAGGACTGGAGGTCTTTCAGAGTCCGTGAACTCCCAGACGAGGCTGGGAGACTGGCTGTGGCTGGGCCTCAGCTTCAGACTTCGAGATCCCAGGCCAATAACGAGAACAGAACTTCAGTGTGGACATTCAAATTTTACTCTTTTCAACATGGAATTAGGAATTTCCTTCTCATCTTGCTTCAGTGAGCCTTTCTGTAAATGGGGACAATTTAGCATCTGCCTCTCGGGGCTTTGCACAGATGATGAGAGATCCCTGGAGTCTGGAAACACTGCCGTACATGGGGCCTCGCTGGGCTCAGTCAGAGGAAGCACTTCTGGGGACGCCTTCACACCCCCTCCAGCACCTCCCATATCTTCCCACCCTGACCCCTGCCCCCCACCAGGTAAGCTCAGTTCCTGCCCAGCTCCCTGGCAGTGTCCACCTTGCCACCTCCTGCCTCAGCAGAATCCTGGATTCCCCTGCAGACGCCACTCCCCCTCACGCTGTCCAGGCACGGTTGGAAACAACATAGGGACGAACCTCACCCCAGGCTGGCCTCTGTGGGCTCCGTGTTGGCGAGTCTCAGCCTACTCCGGAGTCTCCTACTCTGCCTTCGCTCAGGACGGCAGGGTGCCCAGGGGCAGGAGCACAGAGAACTGTGTGACCAGTGCAGTGAAAACCACATCTACTGGGGGCTGCTTCTCCACCTCCACAAAGGACCAGTATTGTTGCCCTTTCCCTCCTTGCCTTGAGCAAAATCGCCCTGCTGAGTCCAGAAGGCGGCCCTTGGGGACCCCGAGAAGCACTGGGATGTCCGTGCTGACATGCCTTGCCCCCAAACCATCGCTGCATCGGAAAAAAGTAAGCATCTCTCTGTAATTACTAGAATTCCATTTCTCCAACATTTATACCCCAAAACTTGTCCTACTGACAGAGATCACAGTGGCCCCCTAGGACTGGGCCCAAGAGAACAGAAAGCCACGCAGAGCCATTCCCCAAGCTGCTTTTGTCCTCTCTCGTGTTTGCAGTGGTCAGCTCAGCTGCCCAGACACCACCCCACAGAGTGGGCAGCCCAGACACGGAAATGCAGTGTCTGTAGTTCTGGGGACTAGAAGTTGGGGACCAAGGGGGACCAGTGTGGCTCTGACAGTGGAGGGAAAACCTGCTAAGGCCTCCCCCGGACTCCTGGTGGCCCCATGCCATGCCGAGGAGCGTGTGTGTCCAGAGCTCCCCTCTGAGGAGGATGCAGGCACACCAGTCAGTTGGCTTCCCCTGTGTAGAGGCCACACCTCCAACTCGTGACATTCTGAGATGCTGGGGGCTGCCCTTCAACAAAGGAATCTCAGGATGAGAACATAAGAGTGGTGGCGATGCCACAGCATGAATTCCTGGACAGTCACTACCCTGCTACAGGAAAGGGAGGCTCATGGGGGAGAGGGGTGAACAGCAGTGTGGTCAAGAAGGGGACATTCTGCACACGCTCCAGTTTCTGCTTCTGGTTCCCAGGTCTGACACTCCCCACCCTTCCTTCCTGTCCTAGACAGAGCCTGGGCTCCTCCCCATCAGCCTCTCAAATTGTACTCCTGCCCCATCTGTCCTCATGTGCTTCAGTCTCCAGCAGAGGTTCAGACCATGGGCACAGGCTTCCTCCTCCAAGCCGCTCACCAGACTGTCCCCGGCCCTCCCCACCCCTTGTCCCCTGATTTAGCCCATGCCCTGCCATCCTCCATTCTCCCCATCGTCCTCGACTCTCTTGCAGCAATGTCCTTCTGCCACCTGCAGGGGGTGCTTGATGGCGATGACACTGGTTTTGGAGAACACTGTTTTTTGGAGAGACACTGTTCCAAGGAGAACACTGGTTCCAAGGAGTTCGCTGCAGGGCTAGGTTTTGGAAGGTGGTGCAGGTGGAGTGAATCTGGGAAATCACCAGGATGTACCTCTAGGCAGTGGCAGGCGGCCTCAAAGACACCCAGGGAGCCTCCACTCAGGTGCTCTCACACTCTGTAACTCCCTCCACAGGAGCGTGCACAGAACCGGGGAATCACATCTAAGGAGAAGCTGTAGCGTGTGGGATGCAATGTTAGGAAAACGACCGTGGCTCCCTCGTGCTGTGCTCACTCACTGGCTTTGGGGGAGCCAGCTGCCGGGCGTGAACTGCCCTGAGCAGAAGCCCTCGGGGCAAGAACTGGGCAAGGCCTCCAGCCCACAATCCGTGAGGAATTAGATTGTGCTAGGCTCTCAGAAGAATCAGAGCCAATAGGAGACACACACGCACACACATTTATCATGGGAATTGGCTCATGTGATTAAGGAGGTCAAGAAGTCCCATGATGCCACCTGCAAGCCCCATGATCTGCCATCGGGAAGCTGGAGAAACAGGAAAACCAGTGGTGCAATTTGGTCTGAGTCCCAAGGCCTGACACCCAGGGACCAGGGCAGGGGATTGGAGGTGCAAGTCCCCACTGGCATTAGAAGGCCTGGGAGCCTGGAGGGCAGGAGAGGACAGATGTCCCAGCTCTGACAGGGAGGGTAAATTCACCCCCTTTTCTAGTTTTTAGTTCTGTTTTAGCCTTGAAGGGAATGGATGACGTCCACCCATGTTGAGGGTGACCCTCTTTACTGGGTCTACTGATTCAAATGCTGATCTCCTGCCATTCTCCTCCGCCTGAATCACCGAAGGAGTTAAGATCTCCGATATCAACACTGCTGTGATGAGAGTAACGTGTGTGCCGCTTGAAGTATTGCAGTGTTTAAGAAAATATCAATCATATTCCATTCTCTTGAATTTTAAACAGATTGTTATTTAAAAATCTTTGTAATTTCTAAGTGTTATTAAAATGTTCAAACACCTTAATGTATTATACATTTAATTTGTTATGTTTATAATAGTTTACATGCTGGGTATGATGCTTTATATAATTTAAATAACTAAACTGGTACATATCATTAAAGACAATTAGTCAGTTCAACTTGAGTAAACAAAGCATTTGGAATTTCTAAACTGATATAGAGTATAGTGAAATTTAAAAACCTAACAAAATCCAGTTTAAAATGATGTTCCTTGGGGTAGCCCAGTATTATTTTAAAATCAGGTAACTGTGAGTGGTGCTTTCTCTGCACAGACCGCAGTGGGACCTAAGCACTCACCCAGGTTGGTCCTTCTCTGCACAGACCCCAGTGGGACCTAAGCACTCACCCAGGTTGGTCCTTCTCTGCACAGA
>NW_003852422.1:2659888-2665332 GCF_000181295.1 Otolemur garnettii
CCCAGGTTGGTCCTTCTCTGCACAGACCCCAGTGGGACCTAAGCACTCACCCCAGTTGGTCCTTCTCTGCACAGACCCCAGTGGGACCTAAGCACCCAGGTTGGTCCTTCTCTGCACAGAATGCAGTGGGACCTAAGCACTCACCCTGGTTGGTCCAGAACCTTTTTACTTGAGGTGCACATGCCAGTTCCACGAACAGCTTCAGAACACTCTGTGGAGTCACAATGGAACATGCCAGAGGCCCAAGGGCAGGAGTTCCCATGCAGTGGGCTTCATGGAAGATGGATCTGGGCTGGGCGCAAGGGTCCCCTCTTTCTGCCACAGGGCTCCTCCGTGGCCCCAGATGGCCTCTAAGGTCTGTTTCAAAGTCACCTGTCCAGGACTTTCTAGCTACCTTGTCTGAGAGGCAGCCTCACTCTGTGTCTTCTCTGTTACACAGCGGAGAGGTCTGATAGCCTTGGTTCACTTGGTCCTCCACGCTGGGCCACATCAGCTAGGTCATGGCTGCCCCACCTCCTGTAGGCACCTTAGAGTGGGCAACAATGTTGAGGAGTGCAGGGTCCTGCCATGTCTCCAGGGCTGTGCCTCCAGGAGAGGTGGGTGTGCGGTAGCCTGTGATAGACACCTTCAGGGTTCCCCTCTGATCATTTAAAAATCCTGGAATACTATTACTTTTTTTTTTTTTTTGAGACAGAATCTCATGTTGTCTCCCAAGTTAGAGAGTGCTGTGGTGTCATAGCTCACAGCAACCTCCAGCTCTTGGGCTCAAGAGATCCTCTTGCCTTCGTTTTTCTACTTTTAGTAGAGAGAGGGCCTCACTTTTGCTCAACCTGGTCTCAAACTCATGAGCTCAAGCAATCCACCCACCTCGACCTTCCAGAGTGCTAGGATTACAGGCATGAGCCACTGCTCCCGGCCCTGGAATACAGCTAATCATAGATATTTGGAGGCCTTTCGGAAAAACAAAAACTAAAAGCCAACCTGAATTCTATTAATCAATTTACCAAACTAACTGAATTTTCTTTTTGGCAAGAAAATTTTGCTGGAGAATTTACATACTGTTGTTTTTGGAAGCATTGAACAATTCTGATGTCCCTGTAAGAGAAACATGGGACAGATGGTATTGCTGGAGCGGACGATGTTGACTTGTGTGTGTAGGGGGTGTTACATTTGATCTTGTCTGAACACCCTGCATACCCCTGAACCACACAGGCTGCAGAACACACGCACACGAGAGCAGGGCCCAGAAAACAGGCTGGCTGGGAGATAACCCATGGCCCCTGCATTTCCACTGGTTTACTTCCAGGTGTTCAGGACAATTCCCGCCACCCTGCTGCAGGCCCCTGTGAGATTGAGACATGAGCAGATGGCACCCCCACCCCCAGCATCCTTTCCATGCCATCTACCAGAAGGTACCCCACCCTCTCAGGACATGGACCCAAGGTGACAGCCAGTTTGAGAATGTAAACCTGGGCCATGCCTCGCCCTCAGGCCAAGTTTAAGGTGACATAGCTGTAGCCACCAACCAGTTGGGAGGGGACGGGAGACCAAGGTCTTACACTTGGGACAACACCTACCACCTGTTACAGGAAGGTCTGGGACTGGGGACTCGCCTGCCCAAACCACCGCAGCTACTGCTAAATAAGACCAGCATGGACAACATGGGCCCAGTTGCAGCTCCACCCCTGCCACCTCCCACTTCACACTACTGCTCAGGGGCCTGCAAACCTGCCCACACTCGCCTCTGCTCCAACTGCTGGCTCCTGAGCAAGCCACCTGAAGGCCCGAGAATTGGACCCCTAGGACACACTAACACAGCTGTGTGCATAAGCTGCTTTGGAACCTAAAATCATCACCCTCAGCCCACTGCTTCCACCACTGGGGTTCAAGCTGCAAGTCCCCAGCAAAACCTCACTACAGCCTCCACTAATAACTATTCCCTAAGCCACCAAGGAAATCACAGATACCACTGACTCTGTGTACTGCCCAAGAAATCATACAAAGACCACACTAGTGCAGGCACCCCAAATCAAAACCAAAGGGTCTTACTCAATCAATAACATATATACATCTTAAGAAAACATTTTCCCATTCAAAAAAATTTCAAAAAATTGGAACAAGTAACTTTTACATCAGATGTGCAAGTTATCAATGGATGGACTTGGGAAATATGAACAGTCAAGGAAATAGGACACCACCAAAGGCACACACTTGTCCAGCAACAGGTCCCAATAAAAAAGAATTCCAGAGACAGATTCAACAGAAGCTCTCCAAGCTGCAAGAGAAATCTGAAAATCAATACAAAGACATTGGAAAATCAATTCAAGATTTGAGTAGAAATTTACCAAGGAGATAGATTAAAAAAAAAAAAGAAAAGAAATTCTGGAGCTGAAAAATTTATGGAAGGAAATATAAAACACACTTGAAAGCGTCCAACAGACTTTACCAAGCAGAGAAAGAATCTCAAGGCTTGAAGGAAGGTCTTTTGAAACAACCCAGCTGGACAAAAACAAGGAAAAGTAAATTAAAAAGAATGAGTGAAATGCTTCAAGGCATCTGGGACTACATAAAACTCACTGAACTTATCAGTATACCCAATGGGAAAGAGAGGTCAGAAGTTTGAAAATCCTACGTAAGCAAAAAAATCAGTGAAAACTTCCCAAGCCTCTCAAGAGAGTCAGACATTCAGGTACAGGAGGCTCACGGATCCCCAGGCAAATATATCATGAAAATGACACCATTGTGGCATATTATAATCAGAATTACTACATTTGAGGTGAGAGAGAGAATTTCCAGAATTTCAACAGCAGGAGAAAATTTATGTAGTCATTCTATAAAGGAAACCCATCAAACTAACAGCAGAAACTGTAAAGGTCAGGAGAGGAAGGGGTGGCATTTTCAAGAGCTGAAGGAAAGGAATTGTCTGTCTGGAATTTTATATCTGGGAAAATTATTTTTAGGATGAAGGGAAAATGAAGACCTTTCGAAAGAAGGAAAACTGAGAGAATTTGTTGCTAGCAGACCTGCCATGAAAGAGCAACTACAGAAATTTTCCAAAACAGAAGAAAAAAATTATAAAAGAAGGAATCTTGGAGCACCAGAAATAATAACATAAAAAACAAAAATGTGGACATGATTTTAAGCCATTCCATCACTGTATCTTTGAAGAGGGGCCTTTGATCCACTTAACTTCAAGGTTAACATGACGAATGACGTCTTGTTCTTCTCATGTTCCTAGTTGATTTCTACTTATTTCATAAATTCTTTTCCACTGTTTTCTTGTCTTTGTGATTTGCTGAACTTCTGTTATGTTACCCTTTAATTCCTTTCTCTTCCTCCTTTGTGTGATCGCTTTATAAGCTCTGTGAAGTTTATGTTTTTTGTTTTCACGATGGTTAGTATTTGCCCTTCATGTTTAAGACCTCTTCAGGCAGCCCCTACAGGGTTGGTCTGGTGGTCACAAATGCTCTGTGTCTACCTAGCTGGGAAGGACTTCATTTCTCCTTCATTTATGAAGCTTATTCTGGCAGGATATAAAATTCTTTGGCTAAATATCTGATGAGGGTATACAAATAACTTTTATGACACAACAAAACCACTACATTTAAACCACCACAATTTTAAAATGGGCAAATAACTAGAACAGACCTTTCTCCAAAGAAAATACACAAATGGCCACTAAGCACATGAAAAGATGCTCATTCTGGGCTGTTTCAGTGCCATGAGAATTTTGATAGGGATCATATTTGCATTTGTAGATTGCTTTGTATTTTAACACTGGTAAGCCTTTCAATGCATGGATCTGAGATATTGTTCCATTTATACAGGTTGCCTTTCATTTTTTTCAGCACTGTATACAAGTCTGCCATCTCCTTGATTGAATTTATTCCTAGGTATTTTAACTCTTTCGATTCTACTGTAAATGAAATTGTCAGCTTAATTTCCTTTTTCGATTTTTCATTGATAGTATATTAAAACAAAATTGATTTTTCTGTATTGATCATGTATCCTTGTAGTTTATTAGGGCCCTCTAAAATTTGTGTGTTGGAAACTACTCTCCATTGTAACAGTATCAAGAGGTAAGGCCTTTAGGAGATAATTCGGATTAGATGAAGTCCTCAGGGCTGGAGAGATTTTTGAGACCTGGGCTGGCACACTCTTGCTCTCTCTCCATGCAAGGCCTTCACGTGATGCAACCCCTTCAACTTTCTAGCCTCCAGAGCTGTAAGAAATACATTTCTTTGCTTTATAAATTAGTCTGCAGTATTCTGTTATAGCAACAGAAAATTAACTAAGACACTCTAGTAGGATATTTAAAATTTTAAATTATCATTCTTTAAGATTTTATACACCAGGCCATGTAATTTGCAATAAAATAGTTTACTTCTTCCTTTTCAAGTTGTACGTCTGGCCTGATTCACTCCACCCCGAACTTCTAACATTGTGTTCAATACCAGAGGTGGAAGCAGACATCTCTGTCTTTTTCCTTGTCTTAGGGGCAATCTTTCAGTCTTTTAAATTATTTCTTAAAGACCTTATTGTTCCTTTTTCTAAGAATGTGCATCCTTAATGAGATCTTTGAAAGCTGTTCCATCCAGCTTTAATAATCACTGAAACAGCTTTTTTCTTAACAAGGACATAAGCCTGGATGTTAAAATAGTATTTTCTTTCTCTTATTCCACTTACAAACATTTATAATATTCATAGTAGTCCCTGTCTTCTACTTCACATTCTCAGTTCCTGTATTGAATATCTAAGTCCTGATCAGCATCACAGTGAAGGGCTCCACTTGCCTGAGTTACATCTATTTTTTCTCTCCAAATTCTCTTTTCTGTAATCAGTGACGTCTTCCACACAGGTATTTTAGTGAAAGCTTGAGCCATAAATTCAGTCAGTTGGGTGTCAGCTCTGTTTCAGTTTTTCTAGATTTTCTCTGACACAAACAGCCAAAATTGCAGTGTTTAGAATCTGCCGCGATCTTTTATTGCTGGGCTCTTACCACACTGTCTGCCCAAAACATGCTATGAAGGGCATTCCCAAGGAGCAAATTAAGGTTGCTCCTGCCTTTCCAGATTTGGTACATCTGTTTTGAATTCCATTATGATTTTAAAATTTTAGGGCAGGCAATGTTCTGGTGCAGTGGAATTTCCAGGAGACTCCACACAGGTCTGAACACTGCCAGAGTTTGAAATACCACGTCAGTGAGTTGGAAAGACCTACTTCAAGAATACAAATGGAGTATTCTTTTCATTTGCGCTGTGGGCAAATGGAACGGAACACTCTGTTCACCCGCTCTGAGTCAGGCCCAACAAATGAGGCAAAGGATGACTGTCAAGGCCTACAGGGGCCGCCTGCAGCTAGCCTACCCCCAGAACGTGGGTGTCTCAGTGGAGGCCCTGCCTGCAGCTAGCCTACCCCCAGAACGTGGGTGTCTCAGTGGAGGC
>NW_003852422.1:2665457-2688850 GCF_000181295.1 Otolemur garnettii
TGCAGCTAGCCTACCCCCAGAACGTGGGTGTCTCAGTGGAGGCCCTGCCTGCAGCTAGTCTACCCCCAGAACGTGGGTGTCTCAGTGGAGGCCCTAACACACTCAGGTGTTCTTGGAGCTTTGCACACACCACTGTGACTCTAAGAGGCGGATGTTCTTAACCCCTTTTCACTAATGAGGAAACGAGCCCAAGGCCACAGAGCTGGTGCTGTGCGGAGCAGAGATGCAGTCTGGGCTCACAGCAGTGTCCATGCTCCTTCCCCCATACGAGGGACTGGCAAACAAGGCCGAGACTTTCTAAAAGTCCAGTCCAGTAACAGTCTGCATAGTGGAAATATCAGCATTACAGACCACTCTTCCAGACACAGAGCCACGGGGCAGGGTGAGTAGAGCCTGAGTATCATCTTTCCCAGAGCATCGATCTTCTGAAACAGACAGCTGGCCCCAGAATGCATTCTCTGGGCGGTGCGAGGGACAGGAAGTCTGGGGACCTGGTGGTGAGGGCTGGGCCCATGAATCTACAGGGGCTGCGCTCACACTGACCAGTCAGAAGCAACTCCACTAATTCCTGAGGCCAAAGGCCAACTTCCTGGATTTCCCAAGGCCCCACCCAGCTCACCTCCACGCAGCCAAGTTACTAAGTTAGGAACAGGACATGCCCTTTGTGTGAAATGACTCTGACAAGTGGGGCCCTTTGGAAGCTTTCAGTCGGTCTCAGGAGTCCTGTGGTTCTGGATGATCACAGAACTCAGGGGTCTGCCTGAAATCACCAGGCAGTGGTTGTCTGGCACCATTTCCTGTGGGTCAGGACAGGCCCTAAGGGGTGTGGACCCCAGGCAGCTTCTCAGCCAGGAGCTTAGCATCTGCCAGACACCCCAGGGTGTAGAAGGAGACGGGCATTTTTGAAACTGAGTTCTAATGATGTTGAGAAGAGAGGAGTAGAAAGCAGGCCGCGGCTCTCCACTGCCCATCACTCGCCTGCACCTGAGCACGAGGTGGGCGGCTGCCTCCTCATCCTGCCCAGGACACAGCTGCGAGCAGCCCACTCACTTCAGAGTGTGCCCACCTGCTGGTGCCTGCAACTCTGCATCCCCCCCTCACTCACCACACTGCAATGCCAACAACGTGCCCATCTAGGGCCCTCTCCAATTCCATCTTTCATTAAAAAGGGGAACTGGTCACAAATGCAGAACTTAGTGATGAGTTCCATGTCACTCAAAGAGGACTCGAGTGGTGATGGCCCACCGGCATGGCTGAAGCTGGCATCGTTATTACTGAGGATTCTCAAGCCCGGGAGGTGTCTCGTTCTTTGCTGGTGCTGCTGGAAAGCAGGTTGCTGCAGGTCTGGTCTGAAGGAAGGGCCAGAGTCCAGGGGTGTGAGCAAGGCATCCTGCCAGTGTCATTTGTATTGCAGTACAGACGTAATTAAGAAACTTGACATTGGAGTGAAGGAGGAGAGTAAAACAGAGACTCCCAGGTGGTGCATGACGCAGACATCTCCGTCTTTGGCACGTCTGTCCTTCTTCCACTTTGCTTTTTTTTTTTTTTTTTTTTTGAGACAGAGCCTCAAGCTGAGCCCCTGGGTAGAGTGCCATGGCTTCACTGCTCACAGCAACCTCCAACTCCTGGGCTCAAGCGAGTCTCCTGCCTCAACCTCCCAAGTAGCTGGGACCACAGGCGCCCGCCACAACGCCCGGCTATTTTGGGGTTGCAGCCATTATTGTTGTTTGGCGGGCCTGGGCTGGATTCGAACCCACCACCTTAGGTGTATGTGGCTGGCGCCTTAGCTGCTTGAGCCACAGGCACCGAGCCCCTTCTTCCACTTTGAGTGGTCCTGATACAGTGGAAACATTTCAGAGGGTAACCCACCCTGTCCTGGTCTTCAACTTCTTCCCTCCCCTGTCACGTGTCTAGAGGCTTCTTAACTTTAGGCTCACATTTTCCACTTTTAAAGAGGTTTTCCTTCATCTCCCAAAACAAAAACAAAACCACGGATCAGAACACTGGTGTGGTAATTTGGGGCACGGCCACCAGGTGGCAGCGGTGCCTAAGCTACAGGCTCCCGCCCGGGAGGGACACGCCGGCTGAACTCACCGCGGCCCGCGTCCACACAGCGCGTGTGCAGACTGAGAACACGCGTGCGGAACTGTGGGCGTCGCCCAGTTGTCCCAAGTTCCCCGGCTCGACTGTAACAACTCGAGAGCGCCCAGGCCAGCTCCAGGACCACACAGGGGCCTCTCACGCGCGGCCGGCCCCCGGCTCCTACACCCACCCTGAATGCTCACCTCGATTTCTAAAAGTCAGAAATACTGAGCTCTACCGACAGCTTCAAGTAAAACGCTCCATGATTTCCGTGCTAGATGTTTGTCTTTTCCCTGCCACCCACCCAGCTCCTCTGTTTCAGGCATCCCTGCAGCTGGGGACACGCGCCCGGGCTGCCCTGCCCCGTTTGCTGTTTAGACAGAGGTCACTTCTGACCTGGAGGATGTCTTTCTTACCTGCTAACTGCTGCTGAAACTCGTCCCACACCACGTTCTCTTAGGAGGCTCCTGCCAGCCTCTTCCTAGGCGGGGGTGTCCCTGGCGGCTGGAGGCGCCACCCTCACCACGGCCCGCTGGCAGCGCCGGGCGGGCTGCCCTGCCGCCAACCCTGCAGCCGCAGCGGGGTCGGACTTCCCCTGAGCCACCTGGGGCCTCCCCAAGGGCTGCAGAGCGGGTCCCAGCACGTGCGCCATGGACACGTGACAGCCACGTGACCGGCTGAGCACGGAGAGGAGACACGGCGCCACCCCTGAGAGCGTGAGCAGCCATCTTCATCTCCGCATTTCTTGCCGAAGACAGGCATGCAAGAAAAGGATGATCTGGAGTCAGGGCCACATGTCTGATGAACAGATGGATTAAGAGGTTGAAAAAAGAAATGGATTCGTGGTTTTGGTAAAGTAAATTGTACTGGGTGTTTCCACCTTCCACTGAATTTGTGTGCACTATACTTACCCCAAGGACATCCCCCTCCACCGTTTGCCTTCCAGTGTTCAGGGCCGTAAAGGTCCTCTGTTGCACACGGTCTTTTCCTGGATTTTCCTTTGCCATCTTACATTGAAAACAATGCCTTAAAAGGGAGACTGCCGAGATTTCTGCAAGACTAGTTTCGGCTCAAATTTCTCTCCTTGAAGGAAACGGGAAACAGGCCCCTCCTTAACGGGTAGGAGCTGACAGCGTGACTGACTTTAGTAAGTCCAGAGTGTTCTTCACTAACACATTAGACGTCCCCCTCAAACCCTGAGCTCTGCTATTCTGAGACCACAGTTTGTGTCTTAGGAGGGAAGAGATAAAGGAAGGAGAGGCACAGTGAATGGCTGTGATGTTGCATCACATTTGAGCTCCAGTTCCTACTGACCTGGAAGTTCTGTGCTGCAGGTCTGGCCTTTAAACTGTTCATCCTGAAGGTAGATTTTCTAAGAGCGATGGCCCATTAACAAGACCCCAAGCAGGGAAGGAAATTTAAATTCCAATCCACTAAGCAGCCTCTTGCAAAGCAGCCCTGTTTCCCAAGCGGTCTTGTTTTCAGGGGGAGCCTCCCCAAGGCTGCTGAAAGCTGGTCTCTTAGGCCTTTGGGGGTACCTTATGTGGCCCTGGAGTCTCCTAGCCATGTATTTTCAAGGTCACAAACGTTTAAAAATTGCAAAAGTGAGCCATCCAAATGTTTTTCTTGAGTTGATTCTCCTCAAAAATCGTAAAAGTCTCAAGCCCCGTGAAACCTGGCCCTGAGCCTGTTACTGATTTAAAGGAGGTGTATGGATCAGTGAATGTACCCCCACAATAATTAACCAGTGTACAGTAATTCAAACTCTTTTATCTTTTCCTTTTTTTAAATCAAATGAGAAACTCACACTTTACCTATACTGTACAGAGTGATCCCTCCCCCTCCCTGTGCATGTCACAGGCACACAGACACCCCGAGGAGAGTGAGCACCCTGGCAGTGGAGGGTGGGTGCCCAGGGTGCAGTCGGGGTTCAGCAGTTGGTGTCTGTGTTCAGTTGGGCCATGAGCGGTGTGTTCAGTCCGACCGCTTGCCCTCAGAACACAAGTTAGAGTGAAAGCAGAAATGTATTTTTAAAGTTAGAATAAAATAGTTTAAAATGTTTACTTTTGCCATACCCTTTAAAATGTGTCTATGGTAAACAAATTATATTAGTGCAGTAGTTGTGCATATATGTGTAAAACCAAAAACTTGAGTTGGTGCTTTCTTTAGTATCTAATGGAAATGCATCATCCAGAGTCTGGAAATTATAGTTTTAAAGTATCACACCAGTTCAGCAACCCTGATATGAAACCTGAAATGCTCCAAAATTCAAAACTTTTCGTGCGCCACTATGATGCCACAGGTGTGGAAAATTCCACACCTGACTTTGTGATGAGTCACAGTCAAAATGCACTCAAAACTTTATTTCATTCACAAAATTATTAAAAATATTATATAAAATTACCTGCAGCCTATGTGTATAAGAAAGATATAAAATGTAAAAGGATTTCACGTTCAGACTTGGGGCCCATCCCCAAGATATCCTGTTATGTATATGCAGATATTCTAAAATCTGAAAAATTCCAAAACCTGAAACACTTTTGTTCCCAGACATTTTGGACAAGGATGCTTAGCCTGGATCAATAGTGTCTCCAGGCAGTAGAGGAGGAGCCGGCAGGAAGAGAGGGCGGCCTGGCCTGACTTACCATAGACTTGCTTACATAGTAATCATTCCTTAAATGGAAGTAACTTTCACCTTTCCTGGGATTCCATTTGGACTCACTCCTGCTCTTAAAATGCAAAGTTCCCTGGGAGAGGGATGGCCAGCCCGGCTGGCAGTGGGCGCTTTCTACCTTTGTAGGAATTACTCCAGCCACTCACTTCCTTGTCAAAGAAGCTCATGCTGTCAGGATGAAGGACTGGAAAGAGTGAAAGAAAAGGAATCAGAAGTTTCTGGTTTGGGGCAGTGGGGGGTTGATGTGGAAGTTCAGCTTCCCTGGGAGCCGTGCTGGGTGCTGGCTGGGGGTGTGGGGCCACAGAGGACAGAGCTGAAGCAAGAGAAGGGGAGGGAGACCTCCGAATCCCAAGTCCTGTCTGGACTACCCTTGACGTCCACTGTGCACCTGCTCACCACCCGGCACTCCAGATGACCTAGGAAAGCCCTGCTGAATAGACTGTTTCCTGATCTCCATGCACAAATGCAATATGCTGGCAATGGTGATACAACTCTGCCTTCCAGATGGGTGTTTCCGGAAGAGGCGCCCCAGGCTCCCTCACCCTGGCTTTGCATCTGGAAGTCTGGCTGCCCCACTCTTGTGGGACTCTTGGCCTTCTAATGAACAGGTGCCTTGAATCAGAGTGCACCAGACCATCAGAACCAAGAAGGCATCGAGGGGACATGTGGAGCTTTGCTTCACAGACATGGGGCGTGGGAACTCCCTCACCCTCCTCTACTTCAGGGCCTCAGGGGAGGTGGCAGCTTCCCACACCGTTGTTTTGGGATTACATGTATTACTTGACATAACTCACATGCAAACACTTGCCCTGGTGTGTGCATGTAATTATATTAGCATTGAATAAATACACTCTCACTTTGACCCAAATCACTAGTGAATTGAACATAGTTCTGGCCCTAAAAGGGAGTTGAGGGTATTTATGCAGGTATGTGTTTATTACAGAGCTCATTGTAACGAGAGCTGGTCCCAGTTCTGTCCTTAAAAGCAGTGTGTCACTTTATTTTTCCTCTTTTTAAGTTGCAAATATTTAAAGACTTTGGGATAAGAGAGAGATTTATCCAGGGTTGGTTCCTTAAGCCACGCCTTTTAATAAACTTTTGAAAAGCTCTCCAGGAAAAAGTCAGCCACACCAGGGCAGGGGGAAGCCCAGGACTGACTTGGAGTAGGATCTCACGTCAGAACTTGCTCCTGTGCACAGGACCGCCCAGCTTATGTTCCAGGTGCTGGAGCCTCCCCGGGTGCAGGACGAGCTTTTGTCCGGTGGATGCCTAGTGCTAACGTGGCCCAGGTCCCAGTCTGTCTCAAAAGGGACATATTCATTTAGGTGACTTTCGGTCTGCAATTTTTTGAAGGTGAGGTTTGTTTTTATTATTAATGAGAAAGTAAATCCTCGGGTACTGTAACAGATGAGAAGAATATTTCATATTTGGAAAAAAGACTCCAGGGTACAAAGTGACAAGTGCCTTGACTTTGCCTGTCCCCGTCCCTGAGAAGCAGAGTGGGAGGGGCTGTGGAAACAAGTGATTTTATAAAACGAGACTTAGAAACCCCATGAATAGGATTGAAATCTCAATATCTGTCTTGTTTTAAAAAGACATTTAGTGTATGTATCAAAAGGCCCCCGTCCACAGGTGGGTGGGTGCAGCAGGCCCCTGCAAGCACATCTGTCCTCTGGGCCAGGGTGCCTGCCCAGTGATGCTGCCAATCACATGTATCCCAGTCAGCAGCCTGGTGTCCAGCCCCTGGGAAGTGGCCAGTGGAACCCAGGAACTCGCAGTAGTGGTGAGGGGACAGCAGGAGCACCTGCCAGGCAGCTGTGGGCCTCCTGAACCTCAAAGGTGGTTCCTGGAGGCCAGAATGGTTTTTCCGCTATATAAACACACATATCTATATATCAATATGTACAATTCTGTTGTTTTTACATTTATTACTAAATATAAAAATGCCACTCTGCTTAGTGTGGTAAAAGGACCAAGCTGTGGGAACTTCTCCTTCTCTCCAGGAAGGAGCCCATGGCTTACACCTGGGGCCTGGTCTACAGGGGAGGGTGGCCTGCCCACAGCAAGGGAAAGGGTCCCCTTGGGATGTGGTGCCCGTGCCACCAGCTTCCTTTCTCTGTGGCCTCCTCCAGGTGCCTTAAAGTCGCACCATTCCACCTCCCAGGATCTGGTTGGGGACCAAAGCTTGCCATTATTGCAAAGTCTTCACACATACAGTTTAGAATGAAACAGTGTCCAGGCTGCCATCGGAAGGCCAGCTGCAGGGTGCATCTGTCTCCAGGAGCTGAGCTCCCGCTATGCTCCGGACCAGGTGCGCTGTCCAGCACGCCCATTTTCTCTTTATGGGTGGGTGTGTCTTGAAGGAGTCTCTGCAGACTTTTGGTTGTCCTGGAAGACATCACAGAACACAGCTTGCTGGAGTCCTCGTGGAAAGGCCTGAAACTTGGCGGCAGAGATGCGACCTGTCACCATTGAGCCACTAACATTCTTTTTTTTTTTTTTTTTTGAGACAGAGCCTCAAGCTGTCCCCCTGGGCAGAGTGCTGTGGCATTACAGCTCACAGCAACCTCCAATTCCTGGGCTCAAGCGAGTCTCCTGCCTCCGCCTCCCAAGTAGCTGGGACCACAGGCGCCCGCCACAACGCCCGGCTATTTTTTGGTTGCAGCCGTCATTGTTGTTTGGCGGGTCCGGGCTGGGGATTCGAACCCGCCACCTTAGGTGTACGTGGCTGGCGCCTTAGCCGGTTGAGCTATAGGCGCCGAGCCGAGCCACTAACATTCTACCCTCCTCCTTCTTGCTGGGATTGCCTAGCGGTGCTCTAGATGCTTGTTCTTACGCTGTGTCCTGACTACTGTTCCCACGCTGGGCGAGTTCCAGCCACTGCCTGAGTCCCCAGCCATGCTTCTCAGAAGGCTGAGCTGCCCCAGGGGTTCTCTTCAGAGGGATAAACACACTGACCCCTTGACACCTGTTGTGAAGTGTGTCTCCTCTGGTTCACCCAGGAGCCGTGAGTGAGCGCCGGGTTCCAGGAACTCTCTGGCAGGTGGAAGGGATGGGGAGGTGTCCAGGCCCAGGAAACAGCTCCTGACTCCACTTCAGGGGTTTGGGGACGAACTCAAAGGGACGAGCAGGTGTTTTTCTCTCTTCCTCTACTTCATATTTCACTGCTGAAGGCAGAAGCAAGAGGCCAGGAGGATTTGTGGACATGCCCCTTATTCCCCTTGAGTTGGCTTCAGCTCCTTGAGCAGTTGGCTGGAGGGGCTGCTTTGCTGGGCTGCTTGTCCTGCTCACCTGTTGCAGGAGGCTTCACAAGGAGGTGTCCTTTTACCTAAAAGCCTGAGGGTAATTTCAGCCCAGGATGCGCTCCAGTCCACCTGTAGCCTTAGCAACAGCTGCGAACGGGATGTGTTCTGTTATCGGAGTTTCACTGGTATTTTAACATGTACTTCCCGCACTAGAGAATTTGAAGTTGATCTTGGACTTACTGACATTTTTATTTCTTTGGGTTCTTCCTCTTTGTATTATTTGTTTATGTTATTTGCCCAGTTCTTATTAGGATGTTTATTATCCTTAATTTATAGAGAATCCTTAAAATTTAACATTAATGTTGACATTATTTTAATGCCTAGTTGTCTCATTAGGTCACTGGCTTCTAAATGTTGCTAGTGTGCTTTTTTGGACTGTATTAGTGTTGGGAAATCTCCCTTCACTGTGTGTCTCTATCTTAATGTACCCCAAACACACACACCCATCTATGGATTTATTTCCTTGGTTTGTGGTTTCCTCCCTTATAAACAAAATTTTCATTTTAAAGTTGAGTTCTCTACTCTTGAATTGGTGTTTGAGTTAGTGCTTTAAATTTATTTTACTTGCAAATTATTAACAATTGTGCCACTGATTTAAAATGACAATTTTTTTACAAAAATTCTGGGCTTTCTTTTCCACCCCACTAACATCTCTGTCTATTCCTGTGTCGCTCGGTGCAACACAACACTATTTTGTACCTGAAAGTGTGTCTTTTTATATTTGTAATCATTGTCGTGCAGGCATAGGGTTAAGGACAAGCTTGGGGCATATGTGGAAACTAGAGGCCTCTCCTCTCCCGCCCCACCGTGCTCTACCCCCAGAAGAAACATTTCTAATGATTTTAGTGACTTTTTCCTGGATTTTTTTTTGCTATTTTTAATATTATTTCTTCAAACAAACTTTAGAATTATTTTAGCCAAAAAATTCCCTTTAAAATTTCCTTGATATTTATTAAAATTTAAAACTAGCTTTGAGACAATTTCTTTTTGATATAATTCTTTCCACTTGTTAATCTCTTCCACGCCCCTCAGTGAGCGTGTGGGGTTCCCGCAATCCAGGCCCTGTTTGCACAGCTCTTGTGTGGTGTATCCCTAAGTATTTGTGTGTATATTATTTCAATTGCAAAGACATACACACACAGGCACACATCTTTGCTATTTTATTAATACATTTTTACTTATGTTTTTAATAATTGAGAATAAACTATTCCTTACAGCCATTTATGTCCCAGTCACTCAGCTTGGTGAATGAGTGGCACAGAAGGGAGTGATTCCTCATGGGCATTTACTTGGTCTCCACCCACCACTTTTCCGCAGCAGTGGCCAGAGTCTCAGTGCCCTGGTGTTGGCGTCCATGATACAGAAACTTTATCCTTTAATGTATCAGAATCTCACAGGTGTGGTCCTTCAACATCTGGGATCCTGCCTTTCAGTTAAATAATATTTTACATGCTCAATTTAAAGAGAATCCTGATTATAAGAATGGATGATAAACAAATTGTGATGTATTAACCCGTCAGACCACTTTCCAGCAGTGGAAATGAATGAAGGCTAGCCGGGCACACTTACATGAACAAAAGTTGCAGAAAAAATGTTGGAGGTAAAAACAGTGTATTACATACCGTTTGCAAAACAAAAATCAACGTATAGCTTCAATTATAGAATTTTGAAAATATACCAAAAATACTATTTATTGTTTAGGATACGTAAGTATACATTATGTTAAAAGTATTCAGAAATACATGGGAGCAATAAGCATTAAATTCATGGCAGTGGTTACCACGGCTGGGGGAGGAAACTGTAACTGAGGAGAGAAATGGGATTTTGGATTTGGATCTTTCAGGCCTGGTGGTAGATATATGATGTTATTATAGAATTCTTTGTACCTTTGTGTCTATAATATTTTTTAATAAAATTCCCAAATTTATAAGAAATTTTAAATAAAACAAAAGCAAAGATGGAAGGAATCCTGTTATTCATTCTTTCCTTAAGAGGCTTTTATAAACAGGAATATCACATTTTCACTAGTTACAAAGTCAGATTCTCAAAGATAGGCCCTTCTTCCTCCCTCCCTCCCTCCCTTTTTTTTGGCTTTCTTTTAAAGTAGTTTGC
Organism: Otolemur garnettii; assembly: GCF_000181295.1. Taxonomy (NCBI): domain Eukaryota; kingdom Metazoa; phylum Chordata; class Mammalia; order Primates; family Galagidae; genus Otolemur; species Otolemur garnettii. Next base: position 2,675,631 of record NW_003852422.1, read on the forward strand.
TCTTTTAACAGAAATGCTTCTGCTGAGAAACTTGTTAAAGTCCTTGAAAACCATTGTTTGTCACTCAGTTCTGTTTTGTCTCAGATGATTACTGGAACTTCCAGGACTTGCCTGTGCTTTATGTCACTAGTAATTTATATTTCAGTTATGTCCATTTTTAGCTTGGCAGATATACCTCAAAAGCAAGGAAATGAACAGCCTCCTCTGATTTTATTGGGTTATAATTGATTTCCCTTTACAGAATGGGCAATTGGAGAAGAGAGTGCATGGATGGACGGCACTGGCTCAGGACTTCTTGGCCTGGGTCTGCTAGATGTGGCTCCTCCCCAGGAAAGAGGGGGAGGGCTGTTCTTGCTGAGTGCCGTGCATGCTCCATGCGTGGACTTTGGAAATATTCCAGAGAGCACACAACATAATGCCTTCCCTCTGTGCTGTGACATAAAGTGCTAGGGGCAGCACTGAAGACTGGGTGATTAGCTCTGCCCTGCTGTGGGTCAAAGTCCTCCCTCTGAGTCTGCTCTCCTGTCACAGCCGTGGCCACTTACAGGCAGGGGTACATCCTAGCAAGCCCTCCTTCGGTGATTTCCTTGTGCTCAAGGGTCCTGGAGTGCAGGTGTGCACCCCTGTGTGCCGCAGCCTCCCCCACACCAACAGCCTTTGCTCCTGGGCTGCGCATCTGCTATGATGACTTGACCTCGCTGAGTGCCGCAGGCAACTGTACACGATCGGGTGCATTTCTGTATCTAAACATATCTAGACACAGAAAAGGTTCAGGAAGAATGTAGTAAAAAAGATAAAAATTGGTGCACCTGTCCAGGGCGCTGACCATGAATGGAGCCTGCAGGCCTGGTGTCGTGCTGGGTGGGTCTGTGAGTGTGTGTGTGGGGGGCGCAGGCCTCGGGCAGTACCCGGCACTACTATGGGCTTCAAGAGCACGGCACACTTAGGGTACACAACATTTTTTTATTTTTTTCTTCCTTCAATAATTAATGAACCTTAGCCTGTAAGCTTTACAAAATTTTTAATTTTTTTTTAACTATTTGGCTCTTCAGTAGTGACAGGACTCAGAACACAAACACATTCCACCTGTACAAAAACTTTTCTTTCTTTATATGCTTATTCCATAAGCTGTTTTCCATTAATTTATTTTTACTTTGTAAATTTTTTGTTAAAAATAAAGACATGAACATACACAGTAGCCTAGGTCTACACAGGGTCAGGGTCGTCGACATCACAGCCTGCCCCCTCCCCATCTTGTCCCCCGGCAGATCTTCAGAGGCAGTAATGGGAATGGAGCTGGGATAGTGATGCCTTCATCTGGACACCGTCCAGTTTAGTTTTTAGTTAACTGGGTTTTTTTTCTAAGTAGAAAGAGTAAACTCTAAAATAATAAAAAGTAAACACATAAGGAGTAACATGGTCACTGCCACTACCAGGGCTGTGTACTTACACAGCTGACCAGCCACACCGTTCTGTGGCTGGCAGAGTGGCCAGTGGGTTCACACCAGTGTCACCACAGCACGTGAGAGGCGCATCGGGCTATGACGTCATGGCGTCACTAGGTGATAAGACTTCTCAGCTCCGTTTTAATCTTAGGGGACCACTGTGGTGTATGTGGTCTGCCCTTGACCAAAATGCTGCCCTTCAGCACATGGCTGTGTAGCTTTTGATCACATTTTAAATCATGGAGATTCCTACTGATGCCAGTTTCATCCGTAACATCAGATTTAGACTGTGAGTTCCATAATTATAATAACCACAACAAGAGCAAGCTTGTAGTGAGCCCTGGGAACACCTGCACCCTGGACTATCTCCCTTGCCCCGTACGGCAGTTCAGTGTGGCGGGTGGGGGGAAGCACACACACGAGGACATCGAGCTGCAAGGTGGGGAGCCAGGATTTGAACTTGAATCTAACTTCGTATCCTTCATGCTTAGCCAAGCTTCCTTAACACTTATGATTAATTAGTCAGCGAGACATCAACTCTATCCTACTTACTTCAGCATCCCCTGTACCTAGAAGGGCCTCCGTGCATTCTGAAGTATTGAGTAAGTGGATAAACGAGACGATTGCGTGGGTGAAGATAACGAAACAAACCACAGGGGCTTGAAACCCTGGCAGGCTGGGCTCCTTGTGCATTTGGGAACTACACTTCCAGCCACAGGGGCCTGGGAATTTCCCCAACATGCTTTGAGTTTTTCAACCTTCCAAGAACTGAGCCAGAAATCACTTCACCAATTTGTGTGTGTGGCTTTAATTTCCAGCCCATTGTCATGCAAGGACATCCCCCACTCCGGAGAGGGTGTGCACATTTTGTGAGATCCCTACCCATTAAGGCCTTTTATGGTCACCATTATGTAATACACAGCATCTGGTGCCTGGTGGGGCAGGGGTAGGGGACTAAACTGGCCGTCTGGGAGCACAGAGTAAGTGCCCACATTTATAAACCAAACCCCCACGATGTGGTCTCAGAGATCACCAACAGCAAACAAATTATCCTGTAGCTTGGGAAAAAGCAATAACAAGCATTACTTTTAAATTTGGGATTAAATTACAAATACTCAGAGCACAATTCCTATATATAAACCACTCATTATATTTTTAAAAACAATAACATTAATGTAATCAAAATTGATGCCATAAACCCACAAACTGGTATGGCATGAATTTGGATTACATTAATGTTATGTTTTTAAAAAATATTATTTGTGAGTGGCAAAAAATAATTATGGAGAAATACAACTTGGTCTTCTTGCTTGTATTTCAGAACTAACTCAGATTAAAGCCACCCTTTTAAGGGGCTTGAACAGGAGACTAAGTCAGTGTTGATGTCAGCGTGCGTTATTTTAATGATAGTCGCTATGGAAACAAATCACCGAGCCATTTCTTTCCCTACCCCACGTAAACAATAGGGTGTCCAATTTGCCTGTTACCGTTTCCTCTGAGCAGGAATTTCTTGCCTAGAATGCCTGAAAAGCACTTTGAATTGAACCTGGAGTTTTCCCTACATGCTTATTTTAGGCGTGTTAAATGCTCTCAGGCTCCCAGGGGATTCCCACCGTGAATGGCTGCAGAACCCCAGGTGTTTTTCACGGGGCTCCCTGCCTGTGCTCAGAGGTGGGCAACCCCAGCGCTGTGCATCCACAGGCTGCAGGGCCCCCCAGACTGGCTGCCAGGCTCCCTGTGTAAAGACACGCTGGAGTCTCACGTCAGTCTCCTCTCCTTCCATGCCCACCTGTAGGTAGGCAAACAGGAGGGTCCCAGGAGGCCGTTGTCCACCATGCTGCCCATTCAGGAAAGAAAAAATGAATTACTAACATGTATGTGCTTTCTTCCTGTGCTCAACTGACATCTAAAATCCATTTATATTTGGCTGAAACCTGATATTTCTTGATACGGAGTTTCCTATATCCCCAGCGCACAGGAGTCCCCCTGAGGGTGCCCCTCACCTGAACCACATCTCCAAGATCACGCTTCTGTCAAGAGTATTAGAAGAAAGTGTACCACGTCGGACTTTATTTATTGCCTACTGTTTATGGCCGGTAGGGCAGTTTTAGGTTTTCACTGTGCGAGATGGAAAATTACAGAGACAGGCTGAAAAGAAGACACAAGCAGCCCCCTGATAGCCTCCTGGAAGGCTGGGATGCTCTCAAGCAGCCGTGAGAAGATACCTCGGCAAGTCTATGCAGAATGGACCGAAAGGTGCTGAGAAGGAAATGGCTACAGTGATTAATCTTTCCTATCAGAAAAATCTAGTTTTAAAAATGGAAAGAGGTCTGACTTAATATGATAGTGCCCCACATGTGCTCAGGTATCTTGGGAAAACTTTTTAAGGTTTCACTACAAATATTACTCTCTCTATGCTTATACAGAGCCGTGATTTTCCAACCAGCTGAGTCAACATAATATACAGTGACCAGATTTCAACATTGGTAAAGCGGGACACCATTGATCAGGGTGGGGGTGGGAGGGTTCTTAATTAAAAATTTGGTCTATATGGAGCAACAAAAATTTTCATAGAATGCAAAAGTAGTATTGTAATATATTTTTTAAAATTTCAACATAAGTACAATTTACAAATATAATACATTAAAAAATCATGTGTAGTTTTTATTTTATTCTTTGGCATATTTCTCTTTTCAGTGAATTTTTTTAGTAGATTGCTGTCGTTGTTTAAAAGGTCATGAAATTTTTCACAAGAATTTGTTAAATTATATTTCACACTTAAAATGGCTTTCAAAGTCTCAACACTTAATTGTGATTTTTCTGATGTCCACACTTTATTTACCATAGAAAAAATGCGTTCAGTAGCAGCATTAGTTCCTGGTAAGGACAGTGCGTATCCCACAATTTTTAGTGCATTATTGTATGGAGCATGGTTTGTTTCAAAATGATGAAATATTTCTAACCATTTGTTCTCTATTGTGATTTTTTGCTGATGCCCAAGATTTAACCTTTTCCTTATCAATATATATTTTTAGTAATCATGCTGCATAAGTTGTGTCACTTTCAAGGCTGGTGCTAGACTTTTTGCCGCCACTATAAAATATAAATAATACAAGTACTGTCTGCTAAATTCATGAAATAAATAAATTACTTACCTAAAGTATCTGAATAGCTGATTTGTTGACATTACTTATTTAATTAGCACTAGCGTGCAGTGCAATGTGTATCGTCTGACAGACAGTTCCAAAATGTTTTTGTGGTTGCCAATGCCAAAAAATGCCATTGTTCATTAAGTCCGAACAATGGTGGTGAAATTCTAACAACTGATCAACAATGTGAACTTTGATAAGCAGTTCTCGATAATCAGTTCTCAATAATTATTTATTATTATTAAAGTTTAACATTATAAAATTAACAAAAATAATATAAAACTCATACCCTGGCGAAATAGCCAGCAGCCAAAAACCGTCTATTCCCTTCCCATTCTCCTGCCATTCCTTAGCTTGTTGTGCATTCTTTCCAAAAATGGGGACTTTTTAAAAATGTGGCAGGATGCAGGACAAATTGTTAAAAAGCGGGAAGTCTGGTCACCTTAACATAATACCAAAGCAATTGTTTGAAAGCTAGAGGAAATAATTAACCTACCTGAAAACGCGGCGTGTGAATTGCAGACGTGGTTCCCACTGTGCACCTCTTCCGGCACCACAGCCTCTGCGACGCGCCACTGCAGCTTCTCCCGTTAAGGCGCCTGCATTATCACCCTTCGGACCTGGGCTAGTGTGTGACTCTCTGGCCACAGACGATTGCAGAAGGGATGAGGTGCTAGCTCTGGCCTGGGCTGCAGGACCCCTGACATGCTTGCATGCTTTTTTAGCCTACTCCAGGATGAGAGGGCAAAGAGAGCCAAGACACCCAGCCAACCTCCCTGACCACACATGCACAAGGGACCCCTCAGACCTGAGAATCCTCCACAGAGCCCAGCCTCACTGCTGAGCCCTGCAGGCTGGAACTCAGTGTGGGCCATTGTTTTAGTGTCTCCATTTTTTGGAGTAATTTGATATCCAGCAACAGCTCGATGATACACCTTTTCTTCTTCCTCAGTTACCAATATTCCACCCGCCAGGGACAGGCTTATAGTTATGCAAAACGTCCTGTCAAAGAATTAGGAAACCTACGTCCTGGTCCCAGCTCCGAAATGTTTAGCCGAACAGTCCTGGCACTTTTCTGAGCCTCAGTTGCTTTGCCTGTATGTTCATGAAGAAGGTCCTTGGTGTTGCTCGCTGGAGCACCTGTGTGAGAAGAACGGCTGCGGCAGCTTTACCCCTTCCCCAAGTTGCTGTGGACATCTTTAGGAAGAGGCGTCTCGGCCAGATCTATCCAGGCTGCAAACACGCTGCTCCACTCAGCGGTCCCACCTCCTGGCCCTCACGCTAAGACAGTGCTCAGGAATAGGCCAGTGCTATTAACGCAGCCAAGAATGTGTGCTGCGGCATTATTTGTGTGGCAAAAAGCATCAGAAAATGATTAAGGAAACATCATTAAGGAAGATGGCTGCACAAATAATGATGTGTTTATATTATAAAATATCGTACAGCTGTCAAAAGGATTCTCGGGAAGAACTTTCATAACATATTCCTTTTTTAATGAGAGAAGCAGGTTGCAGGGTAGAAAACTATTTTTGTAAAGGAAACAACAAAAACCTTTTATATGTGTAAACAGTCTTTATATGATTGTTTAGCCGCTGAGAATTGTGTGGAAGGAAGCAGACCAGGCTGGTTGCCTGGAACAGAGGCAGAAGCCAAAACAGCAGAAATGTGGGAATGACCTCAATGTTAGGTGCAGGGATTAGTTAATTCCATTACGGCTCAGCCACGTAGTGAAATGATATTCAGCTGTTAGAAATAATGGTCTATAACATAGTAAGATAATTATATATACTTTACATAATGATATTAATGAACACGAAACCGTACTGAAGGAGATGAAACTAACTGTATGTGTTTAGAAAATCTTTGGGATGGATACGCACCAAATATTCGTGGTAATTACTAGTGATTGCGAGCTTCTGAGTGGCTTACCCTTGTTTTTATGGATGTACGTTTTCTAATTTGCTAAATTACCATGTAGAGAGAGGTGGAGAGAGGCAGGAATGGTTAGTGATTCAAAGGTGTTCAGTAATGGGGGGCACAAAGAACCAAGAGGCCTGGGCCCTTCACAGACTCAATCAGCCTCTGAATAACGGGAGGTGAAAGCATTTTGAAATGGAAATGACCATGTGGGGAAGGTGCTTGAGATGTTTAGCTGGGAGAGTTGGGTGACCGGCCATCTATAATGTCTGTGGCTCATACCAAGTGATGAGGATGAATGAGATAATTAATATTTATAAAGTGTTTTAATATCCTGCAGAAAAAGCTGTTGTATAAGATAATGGCCAGGCCGTGCAGCTCCCTGTGCTGTCTCTCCAGATAGGCCCCCAGCAACCTCTTTCTGGTTGTCTATGGAAAGATCCCTGGTTCATCTCATAATGAGTAAGTGTGGTCTTTGTTTTGTTAACAAGACAACAGTGATTGAAGAGACGCATTACATCTTTTCCTATTTTAAATTTTGTAAATCAAAACTGTTTCTTTTTTTACCTTTTGAAGCTATGTTTGTACTTAAAAACATGTTTTTCATTAAGATGTCAGCCTTGAATAAACTGTTTTTCAGCCAGAATCAATAGGAATTTCTAATTAAGGTTAGAGATGTAGCATCGATTAAAACTGAAATTAACTTAGATCAGGTGGGCACAATTAGAACCAAAAGGAGCTTGATCTGTGCTTCCTACGGGGTGTCTGTTCTCCCCCCACCCCACAAACGCCAGCAACCCAATAGCTTTTCCAGATCCTGGAATGTACACAAAGCATCTAATCCATACCCAGGCATGAAATTCACTGATATTCTAGCAAAATCAATCACTGGCTAAGCCACAATGTAAAGGACTGTTTCTGAGAACGCTTGGCCATTTGGTGAGATGCACTCTTACCTTTCTGGGTGGCTGACTACCTTGCCTGCTCTTCTGTCTTTGGTGACTGGAGATTCTATTAACTTTACAAAGTCTTTGATTCTACAAAGGCTTATGAGTGAATGGCATGCATCTACGAACTTGGTGCGTTAATATAATCTTTTCTTTTTAATACTGGAAAAGGCAAAAATAATTTTTTTTCCCACTTAGCACATTTGAAAATGTTCCAACTACAAAATTGTCATTTCCGGACATAAACTCATTAATCATAAGTTTGGCAACTCATTTCCCTCCTCCTTGCTTTGAATGACGGAGTGGCCAGTGCTCTGTGTCTCTCCGCGGGGCTCCCATTTTCCTTTATGTTCCTTTCTCAAAAACCATCAGTGTGTGATTTTCTTGGACTAAAAATCAGATATACGAGGCTACTCACTTTCTCCTGATGTTGAAACTTGCACATCAGCTTTGCTCTTTCAACTGTTGAGACTGACTCTCATTTTATTATCTTATATATATATTTTATCCTTATCTGAGAGGGGACACCATAGTTATTTGCACCACACAAGTGAATTTTTGTCATGAGAAGAAAGCCCCAAAAATTACTCTATAAAATTGTACTTCTTACAACCAATTGTTGTCGCTATGTGAGGGGTGTTTTGTGGACAGGCTTAAAAAACTTTCCCCTCCCCCCAAAAACCTATGTTCCCAAAACAATTTGAACAACCCCAGAGCTGAGGATTGCCTTCGTTAAGCTTGGAGCACACCCAGTTCTCCAACTGTGAAAGTTCCGCATTTGTGCACATATGATATCTGAGTCCATGAATACCTGTCCCCTTCTGCACTCCCTCAGGAGGGGACGCCTGTTATCAGAAGGGGCGCCCTCCCTGGCAGCAGCCTGTCTGAGAACTGGCAGGTGTCAGACATTTCCCCACAGCTGCCCATGTTACAGTACGTGTAAAAATGAGCTTCAAACAAGACCAGGAAATATGCTTTGTGCTGTATCGTGTGTTGATAATACCAGTGCAAGTAAGAGCACACCTTTTAAGAAGTTAAACTTTTAGCATAAATGAGAGAATGACGGCATCATTCTCTGCAAAGTCTGTGTCCAGGGGCTGTGACGCTGATGGACCTTGGCGCTCCAAGGCTGAGGTTGACCTACCCTGTGAGTCAGATGCACAAAGCCCAAGATCAGGTTTTTAAGGTAAACTGCCGAAAAGAACTTGCCACTCAAATATTTAAAATGGAGGAATCTAATCCCTGAGGACTCAGCTGTGCGGCTGGCAAGGCAGACTGTGTCTCAGAGTTTGGTAACTTGCCTGGCGGCCTCAGGGGTCCCTTCCTTCGGGAAACGTCCCGAGTGCTGTGTGCACAGAGTGAAGGGGCCAGTCTCTCTCCAGCTCCCGCAGCGCGCCCACTCGCGGAGGAGCCAGGGCCAGCCGTCCCCCCAATCCACGCCGCCCCGGGGTCTGCCGGGGGCGCCCTGAAGGAAAAGCAAAGGACGTGTGGAAACCTAATCCGGCGGGGGAGGGGGAGCCAGGCCGGCTCCCTGCGCGGGGGACTGGCCAGCTGGGAAGCCTGGGCCTAGCCTGGAGGCGGGACGGGACACTGATGTGCCCCTAACTTCCGGCTGGCTTGCGGGTTGCCAGCAAATGCGGCTTAGCCTGTGGGCTTAGACCTGCGGGTCGCAGCCCCTGCCCAGGTGTAATCTGAGTGCGGGGAGCCAATGAGTAAAGAAAGAAAGGAGAGACAAGATATTCCGTTTGCATTTTTCATGTATTCTGCGCCTTGCAGAGACAGGCTGCTGCCCCAGAGCAAGCGCTGTTTTGGAACAAACAGCTCACAGGTTGTGTTTCCCGTGCTCTGCACAGGACCTCGGGCACGGAGGGAAGCGCTTACTGCAGACGTGGGGGGATGCCATCGCGGTGAGCTCTGCAGGTGCCCACACTGGGCCTAAGGACGCAGAATTCAGAGCACCCTCCCCCATCCTTTTGTTTTATTTTTTTCCAACCTGTTTTTCAACCAAGCTCCTAATTGACAGGTATGTTCCAGGTCGTGGCAGCAGGTGGCGCTTTCTGTGAGCGAGCAACTTCATCAGCTGTTTGCACCTGCCAGTGCTCTTGGGAGGTGTCCTCTTGCCGTGGGGGGCGGATAGTCCCCTTCTGCAGGACACTCTGATTATCAGCTAGTGTTTGAAAAAAGCCAAAGGGTAATTTTAACATGCCCTTTTAAAATGTTCCACTTTAAAAGTGGAATTTTTTTTGCACCTCACATGAATCAGCACCTTTGCATAATTACTAGATAAAAGTATGACGTCTACAAGAAATACAGAAATTCAACGTTCAAATTTTGCTTTTTAAAATGAAATAGGTTCTCCTTGCTGTGTGTATTGGCACACAGCCTCGGCATTTCTCGGGTGCCCACATCTCATCTGACTTCATAGAGTGGGTGTCAGCCCACTGCTAGACACCCTGGCTGACAAGGTGCACAGGGGGGAACAGACAAAGTGACCCCAGGGGGACACGGTTCCTTCTCCCACCTTCTATTGCAAAGTGTGCTCTTGGTGAGATACGTTTGGGATGCAATTCATCTCCTTAGTATAAATAGTATAGTATAGTATAATAGGAGTTTCCGCTTCCTAAACCAGATCTTTGTGAGAATGTGAGCAAAGTTTGAATGACACCGTGTGTATCTGAATTACCTCTCAAAGCCGAGCTCCTGAGGAGAGCAGCAGGGAACACAGGACAGTGTCACCTGGGGCGTGGGGTGTCTGAAGACATGGGCATGATGACATTTCTCAGCCTGTCCTAGGGTGGGTCTGAACTTATCCTCAAAGAAGTAGGAGGCCAGAAGGCTGGGTGGTGAGGGGCCAAGGCATGCTTGTTACTTGGCTGGACACTCACACACACAGACACATACCCCAACCTGCCTCACCCTCAGCACAAGTCTGGGGCCCCTGAGTGTCCCCCACAGGAGAGAAGGCAGAATAGGAGAGAGACGGAGGGGACAGGTCTGGAAACCTCAAGGTCCTGCCTGATTTCCAAAGATGCCCTCACCTCTCGTTCACCGTCCATCCTGCAGCCTGTACCCTCCAGACGTTTGGGGCAATTTTACTCCTCTCAGACCCTGACCCCCTCCCACAGCCCTCACAGAATAGAGCTTCCCTCCAGCTTTGCCAAAAGGGGCAGAATCTGTGTGAAGTCAGGGTTTTCCCACGATCCAGCAGGTCACATGCCTTCCCTCCCTCCCTCTGTGTCAAGCCCCTCACCCCTGTGGTTAGTGTGGCATCCTGCAGGGGGCAGGGCAGGGAGGGGACATGGTGAAGAGGGAGCAGAGGAGCTGGTGGCTTGGCATTTTTGTTTTGGTGTGAAGGGAAAGCAGTGGGCAGTCTGACATTTGCTGTATAGCATGGTGACCAGCCCTCCAGGAGATCTGGAAAGCAGTCATTAGCCTAACGCTGCTCCAAAAAGCAGGACCTGCACCTCACACCTGTTTCCTGTGAAGCGTGCTGGACAGTCAGGGTCACGACATGTAGTCAAGTCAGTCTTCATTTCTGTTAGCTCCTTTCTGCTTTGTCCAAGGTGCTGACCCCAGTCCAGGGTGATGGCCAGACAGAACGCTCTTCCTGGTGCCCTTTTTAGGAAGTTAGCTTCCGTCACCTTCCTAATCATTGGAAAGTCAGGAGCAAAACAGTCCCTGGGCCCTGGGTGTTCAGGTCCTGGTGTGCTGTGGCCCTAGAAAGGCAAGATGTCGGTCCAGGCAAAGGCACAGCACCCAGCACTGCCCACCCCATAGAAAGGCAGACTGTCGGTCCAGGCAAAGGCACAGTGTCCAGCACTGCCCACCCCTTAGAAAGGCAGGCTCTTGGTCCAGGCAAAGGCACGGCATCCAGCACTGCCCACCCCATCATGGCTGGGCTGCTTTATAATGCTGCTCCCGCTATTGTGTGGGAACACCAATCATATTTTCTGATGACAGATATCTCTAAGCAGATGTATCAGTGGCCAATAAAATAGGGCCTCCTGTAGAAAGCTCTGGAGAGCAGCACAAAGACGCCAGCCGAGCACCACGTTAGATGGAAGCTAATTAAGAATGACTTATTAGACACTGCAGACATGACGGCTCAGAGTGCGGCGGATGAGCAAACACTCGTGTTTCATCCCCGGCTTTGCAGAGATGGCACTGAATGTCCATGTTCAGGTGGGTCGTCATCTGCCAAAGGGTCTTCAGTCCCCTTCCCCCCACCCCTGACCCCAGCATTGCCCATTCCAAGCACCTGTTAAAAACTCAGCATTGAAATTGCTCTGCTCCCTTGTGTTTAGAAAGGGAATGGATTGTACAACTTCATGCCAAGGGTTTATCTCAAAAAATGACTCACACTTACTTAAAGGGTCTATTCAAGTCAGGAACAAACCATTGCCACCTGACAGCCATCAGTGGGCATTTGGGAAGTGGGGGTTATCGAAAGAACCGAACATCTGGAGGCAGCAGCTGACTCTTCAGCTTGGAATTTGGGGCTTTGGGCCTGAAAGAAAGCTACATTTTAATGGACTTGACCAAATCCGAGTTTTTAGAAGTATCTTTTCCTAAACTTGTCTGTGTTGCCCCCTTTTTTAGGACAATGAAGCCATAGCGCTTTCCTTTTTTATAGGACAACGGAATCATAGTTGCTCATCCAGAGTTTTGGTTTCGAAGCCAGTTTGACATCATCTGCAGCCAGAAATCTGCGTCCCTGGAACACAAAAGTTTATCATGACAGAGATCTGCTGGCGATGATTCCTTTATCCGTCTTATTTGTTGGCAAAAGGCAGGCGCAGCCCTGATACTGCTGGTGCTGTGAGTGCTGGATCTGGGTCAGCTTGGCCCACTTGTTGACGGTGGCCCTGGAGTCATCCGCACATGTCAAAGAGGAAGAAACGAAACAACTGGTTCTAAGGGCTGGTACACTGTCCCCAACTCCCAGGAGATCGCTTCCGCTTTTTGGAAAACAATCCATAAGCCTCACTGCCTCAGGTGTAAAAAACAGTAGGATGTAGGAAAGCTTTGAGTAACCTGTGTCTTTTCCTGAAAACAGTGTTGCTGGGCGACCTCACTGAGGGGCAGAACGTGCAGCAGTGATGGGGCATCTGCCTGTGGGGACACGGCGTGTGCAGAGCAGGGCACTCCTCACAGGCAGGGAGGGACAGATGTGTGCAGAGCAGGGCACTTCTCACAGCAGGGAGGGACACACGTGTGCAGAGCAGGGCACTCCTCACAGCAGGGAGGGACACACGTGTGCAGAGCAGGGCACTCCTCACAGGCAGGGAGGGACGCACGTGTGCAGAGCAGGGCACTCCTCACAGCAGGGAGGGACGCACGTGTGCAGAGCAGGGCACTCCTCACGGCAGGGAGGGACAGACGTGTGCAGAGCAGGGCACTCCTCACAGGCAGGGAGGGACAGACGTGTGCAGAGCAGGGCACTTCTCACGGCAGGGAGGGACAGACGTGTACAGAGCAGGGCACTCCTCACAGGCAGGGAGGGAAGGACACGGCGTGTGCAGAGCCGGGCACTCCTCACAGCAGGGAAGGACAGACACGTGCAGAGCAGGGCACTCCTCACAGGCAGGGAGGGACACGGCGTGTGCAGAGCAGGGCACTCCTCACAGCAGGGAAGGACAGATGTGTGCAGAGCAGGGCACTCCTCACAGGCAGAGAGGGAGGGAGAGACGTGTGCAGAGCAGGGCACTCCTCACAGGCAAGGAGGGACAGACGTGTGCAGAGCAGGGCACTCCTCACAGGCA
>NW_003852422.1:2689580-2719110 GCF_000181295.1 Otolemur garnettii
CGTGTGCAGAGCAGGGCACTCCTCACAGGCAGAGAGGGAGGGACAGACGTGTGCAGAGCAGGGCACTCCTCACAGGCAGGGAGGGCAGCTCCAAGTCTGACCAGAGAGCAATATGTGAGTTTAAAAAATTGTTGTAAACATGAAGGAATCATGATATTCCTTTCAGGCATTAAATCACCTGAGGCCTGATCTGAACCCTAAAAACCATATTCAACTTTCGTCTGACACTTCAAAAGGAAAATGAAAACCCACCGCCCAAAGAAGCAGGTTTCAAAACTAAAAGCTTTTTGCTTTAGAAGGGGGTCAGTGCCTGAGTGCTTGTGCAGGGCCACCCAGGTGCCACCCCTGCAACCGCAGGGAGGTCCAAGACAGATCTCACCAAGTTCAGCCAGGGCACTGTCACTAGCAGTAAGACATTAAGCCTTGAGTGGTCACCCTGCCTGCAAGTGCCCGGGGTGAATGGGCGGTGGGCAGCCTCCTGCCTGCATCTCTGACCCTTCAACCAGTGCTTGGAGCACCTGCCCCAGCCGGTGGGGACTTTTTAGGAAGATGGGTGTCAGAGCAGGTGTGTGTCTTTCCTGGAAGGGAAGTGAATGATCCCACCTCAATTCTACTACTTTAATTTTCCTTTCCTTTTAGAAAAGTAACAAAGCCACACAACGTTTGGACTCTCACCTCCAGTTTTGTTTCAAATAGAGGAAATGAGGCAGGTTGACCGTCCTGGTGTGCTGTGGGGTGTGGGCTTCAGACCTGCAGCCTGGTCTAACCCCGGAAAACCAAAGGGGCCCCCATTTGCAAGGGGCCCCCATCTGCAATTCTCCAGAGGAGATCTTGGGCCTCTGCCTTCCTGGGAGCCCTGCCGCTCACGAGGTTAAGGGCACAGCAGCCTGCTGGTCTCAGCGTGGTGTTTGTGGGTACAGAATGGGGGCTGTGGGGAATTGGGTGATGGGGGCTGTGTATAAATACTGGGCTGTTGGGTGTGTCCATTTATTCCACATGGTTGGGAAAGACCTGGCAGGAAACCATGGCCACACAGGAGAAGGACATCTTGCCAGGCCACACGCTTCCATGCTTACTCCAGTGTACATTATGCCTGAGGGTGACACCAGGAGTGACAGACACAACCCTCCGCCAGGCATGCTGGTCAACCCTGGGGTGGCAACAAGGCCCAGCGCAGAGAGAAGGGAAGCTTGGAGGACCCCAATTTGGGGGTGCCTCCTGAGCCATCAAAGGCAGCCTTGTGTGAGGCACACCTCACTTCTCTCCTTGATGCCAGAAAGAGTAATGTCAGACACCAAGAGACTGTGTGTTCCGAAGAGGACAGGTTCTCAGCATCACGGACCCCAGAAGCAACCACGGAGAGCTCTTCATGTAGTCAGCGGCCCAGCTGGTGTTTATGGACCCTGAGAACACGCTGCAGCTGGGGGCCCCGCTGGGGATGCAGGACTCCCACTCCTGTCCCCAACCTGCGAGCCCAGCACCCCAGCAGGTCAGTCAGCACCTGAGCAGGCACAGAATTAACCTCAGGTCGCCTCGGTTCTCCCCAGGTTCTTACTTTCCCTGCTTCTTAGAAAGAGTCAGGATGGCAGTAGGGAAACATGGCACAACAGGTGACAGCGAGGACAGGGTGGCACGGCACTGAGAGCAAGGTGACTGGGGTCTGTCCTGCCCTTAGCCTTGTCATTCAGATCACAGAGCACCTGGCCCTCAGCCCTCCTCCGGGGGCAGTGCTCCATCTCTGTCAGTGACTTCAGAATTGGAAAGAGGCTACTGGTCTGTAGATAGCGCTGGTCAGCCACTTCCGATTCTGAGGAAGAACTGCCAGTTGGCTCCTCCTCAGAAAATGGTTTCCCGAGTTCAGAGTAGAGCAGGCCCAGCCTTGGTGTCCCCTGGGGCAGGGGCTGGTCAGGAGAGTAGCCTGGGGCCTGGATGAGGGCAGGTTCCGGCCGTTCCCATAGGGCACCAAGGCTGGTGACCCTACAGGATGGAAAAACAGAGCCAGACTAGCATGCGTTTCCCTTGACTTATACTTTGATTTATTATATTTATACTTATAGAGACAGCTACTTGCTTCTTGGGAAGTATATTGGGGAAAGCACATAGAACAAAGTTGAACACAGTTACACACAATCTCATTACGCAGATATACCCGCCGTTAACATTGTGTCCTATTTCCTCCTGGGCTTTTATTACTGTTTTTATAAATGTAATTGAAATCACACACTATATATAATTTTGGGAACTTTAAAAAATTTAACAGTATAAAAATTTCCTCAAACATTAAGCAATTTAGTAAACACAGAATGTAAACACAACTTTTAGTGGCTTCATAAAACTTAAATAGATGGATGGGCCACACTTTCCTTTCCTCTTAAATTATGATTTTAACAATATTAATATTGGCTCCTACTTACTATGAGCCCTCGCTGTTTCCAGATGCTGTGTTCACACCACACATAAATGATCTGGTTTTAACCCTCAGCTCACCCAGATATAGCAGACACAGACACTTTCCCTGTCTTAGAAATGAGGGAGCCAGGGAACCATTTGCTGAACCCAGTGCCAGGATCGGGGACCTGCACTGTGACCTGTATGACCACAGTCCGTGCTCTGTGCTGGGGAAGTGAGAGCCGTGTTCTGTCCTGTCTGAAACTCCTCAAGCCCCTGGAAGTAGCTGGCCCTGTGGGACACCGGGAACTGGGAGTCAGGGGAGGGCAAAGGGCTGGGTCTCCCTCCCTCCCTCACACCATCCTTCAGGGCCCTCAGATGGACACTGGTCACCTGTTTCACTTGGGAGAAGTCACTGGGCTTTCTCAAAATCTTCTCCTCCTCTGTCAGATGGAGACACATGACCTGCCGCGGCTGTCGGGGAAAGCTGTACAAATTAAAATGAGGGAGCATCTGGGCACCCTCCCTGCCCGCAGGCTGTGCAGTGGCCCAGCGGCTCCTGCTGGTGAGGACACGGAGAGGAGGAGATCCCCCATTGGCCACTCCTGACTCGGGGCTGGGACACAGAGTGGTCAGAGGGCAGCCTGGGCAGCCGCTGCCATTGCCGCATCAGTTTATGGACTTTGGAGCGTAAGCATCATCTCAAGGATGGGGTAGGATAGGATCTGTCTTAAAAAGGCAGGAAATTCCAACAATGACACAGATGAGCCTGGAGGACGTCACATTAAGGGAAAGAAGCCAGCTACAAAAGGCCACATGCTGTGTGTGTCCCCACAGGAAGGTCAGGAGTCAGGGCCGGGGCCATATGTGGGACGGAGGGTGCGTGGGCCGGGAGAGAGGGTGCTGGCGTCCAGTGTGGACAGGGTCTCCATTTTGCAGGATGGAAAAGCTCTGGAGAAGGATGGTAGTGACAAGCACGCGACAGTGTGGATGTCACTGACGCTGCTGAACTGTGCACTTACAAAGGGTGAAAGGGTGAGTTTGCGTTTTGTGTTTTACCACTTTTTTTTTTTGGCCGGGGCTGGGTTTGTACCCACCACCTCCGGCATATGGGGCCTCCTCTGAGCTGCAGGCACCGCCCTGTTTTACCACATTTTTTAAAGCACTGAAGCTATTGTCCATTAAGTTGGACGGTAGACTCTCCTTCTAAGAGCTGGCAGTGTGGCCTCCTCGCTGATGACCACAGCGAGTGAAGGGTTCCAAGTCTGCTCAAAGAGAGGAAATGCCCAAGGAAGGCAAGGCCGAGACCTGCACCTTTCACGGGATAAGCGCCGCCTGCAGGCTCTGCCACCTGGCATGTCCTCAGAGTATGCTGAGCCTGGGGCCCACTGCAAGCTCAGGATGCCGCCTCCCCAGTGCTGGCCCTCCCAGAGTCCCCCAAGGTGCTGCCGAGATGCTCACTTCGCCCTCAGGGCTCCTTTGGTTCTGGATTCCAGAAATTGATGCCGATGGAAAGCCACTGACCCCCAGGGCCACGCAGAATACGCCAGGCAGACCCACAGGAGAGACTCAGAGGTTCCCATGCAGACCATCCTCTCAGGGTAAGGATGAACTAGAAACAGGGACTGAGGAGGGAACAGGGCTGGGGGTCAGCAGAGCAGAGGGAGTCACTGGAGGGAGGTGAAAGAGTGGACAGGGCTAGGGGGCTGCAGAGCAGAGGGAGGGAGGCACTAGGGGGGAGGCTAAGTGCCCTGCGGACCCCACAGCACAGCTGGACAAGGACAGGACTAAGAACGGTGCAGTGACCGCTGTGCCCCGAGCTAGCTTCGGGGCAGCCTCTGCAAGCGGAAACAGGATCCAGCGTCAGGAGCAGTTGTTCTGGGCTCTGGACAGCTGGGTCACATCTCACAATGTTCATGTGCCAAATCTCATACCTTTTGCTGATAAGGGTCCCCCGGCTGTGACTGTAAGACCCCTACTTACTCTCCAGGGCAGTTCCCGTGTCCGGTCACTTGGTTGTTCAGCTCAGTGTATTAGAAAGGAAGAACATGGAGGAGGGATTGAGGGGTGCTGACTGGGCCAGGCTGCAGAGAGTGGGGAGCCAGTCCCAAGACCCCAACTCCAGAACACCAGGTACATGCAAGGAAGCGAATGGCTCGTGCTCTGCGGCTTCACCCATTTAGCAGGGGGCAGAGAGTGTCACACGCTCATGGTGGGGGGGTGGCCAAGAGAAAATCCAAAATGAAGCCTCAGGCCCCAGAGTAGAAGGAAGTTCCCTGCTTGTGACAACCACAGTGACAAGGAAGGGTGGCGGCTCCGTGGAGGACACTCCAACAGAGCCTCCATGGAGGACACCCCAACAGAGCCGAGCCTTTCTCCGGAAGGCAGCAGAGGGCCACTTGTACTCCATGACGCTGAGCCTTCAGCCCCTCCCGTGGTGTGGTGTGGGGCCCTGACGTGGCCAGTCCTGTACTGAGGAGTTTTCTGGACTGGGGACACATCATGCAGCGGGGGCGAAACTCAGGGGCCGACCGTCTCCGGTTCTGGAGGCTGGATGTGAAACTGAGGTGTCCGCAGCAGGGGTGATAGCAACAGGGACTGATCAGAGGCTGGATCTGAAACTGAGGTGTCCGCAGGGCTGTGGGCTCTCTGAGTTCCAGGGAGGACCCTTTCTTATCTCACCCCGGGTTTGTGGACGCAGCACTCCCGTCTCTGTCCCACCTTCTCCAGGTGATCAGATCTCCCTCAGTCAGTATGGCCTCATCTTAACTGGATGGTACATGCACAGACCCGATTCCAAACGAGGCCACTTCCTCAGGTTCTAGGCAGTTTGGGGACACTATGCAGCCTACTACACTGTCCTTTCCTCTTCCCCTTCCTCTCCCATCCCCCCAGCTCTTAGCTTTTTCTCTAGGAACCTCTGGCTCCAGCCTTCTCCTGGCTGCTGAGATTGGTGTTAGTTGTGCCCAGCAGAGTCCAGACACTGTGGGAAGAAACATTCCCTATTCCGGGGGGCACAGAGCGGGAAGCAGCAGGGGCTGGTGGGGGCTGCTTCACGGGCACCCCGGAAGCCAGCCAGGGTGGGAGACACACAGGGACGCTTCAGTTCAGCCGGCACCCACGTTGTTGCTGTAGCCAATAAACCCCTGCCCTGTGTGACTGTGACCTGTGTGTCCCTCACAGCCCAGGAAGTCACAGGCACACCTCCATAGGCACACTGAGGAGACGCTACCCTCTTTTTTTCCCAAATGAGGCAAAGGAACTTTTCCACTTTGGAAAAAGGTCATTAAAAAAGGATTCAGTCGTATGGCACCTGTCATTTGCCACCTTCATTCCTTGGGCACAGGGCCAATGCTGGAACCAAGAACTCTGGGACAACTGAGGACTGTCCACACAGAGAGCTAAGTCCATGTTGCTAAACGGGTGGATTCCACTGGGCACGAGGGGATACGTGGGACCCCTGACAGGCCCTGGGAGTCTTGGAATAGACACAGAAGTGAGCAGAATTTACACAGGTCTGACGTAGATGACGAAGGTGTCACTCCTTGGAGCAGAACCTTGAACACCTGTCCAGCAGCCCTGCAATGTTAACGTGCAGGGATAATGTGGGGCTAGAAATGGGTAATCACAGTAACAAGTGATTAGGTGATACAGGCAATGTGCCTCCAACAATAAATGTCTGTTTATTATTTTCATGAAAAATAGTGAACTTTTTAAAAGATGAAGACAGCAGCTGTCCCAAACACTTATTCTTAGAAGTGTCTTCGCCACATCAGGCAAGAAGCATGTCGCGTTATCCACACAGCACCTTTATAAATGTGCTGTTTCCAACAAAGCAGAGCACGTTGACTGAGATTGGTATATTCTACCTAAATGCACATTTATTTTTTTCTCCTCCTATAAAGAAATAAGAATTACATGAAGAACGAAGTCTTGTTTATGGCTGGTATGCAAGTTTGTATCACTGATGATTTTTTTCTAGATATAATTCTTTTCTGTTAAACGTACACCTGAGGGGAATGTAAGGGCGTGTCCTCTCAGAAGCTGCCCGTGGATGTCCGTGGACAGTGTTGGCCATCACAGCCCAAGTGCGGAAACACTTGGACAAATGATTGTCATCTATCCGTGCGAGGAATAGGATCCAGCATCAAAAAGGGACGAGGAACGGGCGGTGTCTGTGGCTCAAAGGAGTAGGGCACGGGTCCCATATGCCGGCGGTGGCAGGTTCAAACTCAGCCCCAGCCAAAACTGCAAAAAAAAAAAAAAAAAAAGCAGGGACAAGGAAGTGGCACCCCTGAAACGTGGATGAACCTTGAAATAGCACATGACATGGGAGACACAGATCCCAAGAGAATGTGTCATGTGATTCCATTTACTCAAAAGCTGCAGATGGAGTCACTTCTGCACAGACGGAGCAGGTTAGGGGGGACTCGGGTTAGCCAAGGAGCACAGCTGCATGTGAGCACAGGTCTCTTGTTTTTGTTTTATATGAAGGTTAAACTATTCTGCAGTAAATAGTGGCCACCGTGACACGACCCTGTAGTATATGAGGAAAGCTGAATTGCTGCTTTTAGTGGGGACTTCAAGAGTATGTGGGTTACGTCTTCATAACGCCTTCCCTTGAAAAAAACATCACTACATTCCAGCATTTTTCCCTTAAGATATTTCCATGTTTTTCTGATGAAAATCAAAATAATTGGATCTAGGCCTATGACAACTTAGTCTACTTGTTTTCTTTTTTGACAAGTTCAGACGGCAACTTCTGCTATTGTCAAATTGAAAAACTAGTCCAAGTTTTGGAGCAGTGTTGTTTAACACCCTCCTGAGGTAGGAAACCTTATAAAAAATGACAGCTTCCTTTATTTCTTTCATCTTTTTCTCCTGATTTCTTATCCCTGTTCATAGTTACAAAAAAACTATGCTTGCTGACAATGCCTTTAAAAAATCTCCTACATCAGGAAAAACTATGTGTGGCACTGAGGGAGTGTGATTGGATATTCCTACCTAGCTAGGGGAGGGTAAGTGGAGATGGAGAGTTGAATGCCAGGTAGTAGGAAGTCCTTGCTTTTAAATTTCACGAATGCAAACTTTGCTTTAACTCTGAGCAATTTGCATATTAATTATAAAATATGAGGGGGAAATACCGCTATGACATTGAAAGCCACATTGCCACGTGGCTTCTTTGAACTATTTATGGAAAATCCCCACATTTTGTTGCCTCCAACTCAGAGACAGAGCTGCCCAAGGAACAAACGGCAAGTGCCCGGCTCTGCCCACGTAACTCCAGGATGTCAGAGTAAAATGCTCTTTCCTTCTTCTTCTTCTTCTTTTTGCTGTAACATAGTTTCACTGGATTAGGAGTAAAATATCTTTTATTTTTTTTTGTAGAGACAGAGTCTCACTTTATCGCCCTTGGTAGAGTGCTGTGGCATCACAGCTCACAGCAACCTCCAGCTCTTGGGCTTAGGCAATTCTCTTGCCTCAGCCTCCCGAGTAGCTGGGACTATAGGTGCCCGCCACAACGCCTGGCTTTTTTTGTTGCAGTTTGGCCAGGGCCAGGTTTGAACCCACCACCCTCCATATATGGGGCCGGTGCCCTACTCACTGAGCCACAGGTGCTGACCAGGAGTAAAATATCTTTGTAAATGCAGTGGACGCTTTGTAAATGGCAGTCAGTCATCACTACCGTATTGTTTTAACTTCAGGTAACGTCCATTAACACTTCAAACTGTTACAGCTTTACTGGGGCATGGTTTGCAATAACCGCAGCAACAAAAAAAAAGAGCAACCAACATGACCACAAACACAGGACAGTTCATGTGAAAGCAACCCAGAATGAAAACAAGCTGGCAACAGAGAAACAGAGACACCCGACCCTAGGAAAGCGCTTTCAGATCCACGTGGGAACCACGGGAGGGACACAGGAGCAAGCCATGTGAGCCACGTGCCAGGTGCTTGATGTTGGTTGCTTGAGTTCTGGATGGCACCACCTGTAGGTACTGTCCCTGTCCCCATCTAAAAATTGACCCTGAATTTAATCAAGGCTTTTAACCCAATATTTAGTGGACAGGAAATAAGTTGGACCGAAGAACAAGTAACGCCTGGGTGAAATAATTGGCCACATTCAAATGTGTTCATTTCAATAGCGCAGCAGGCCTGGTTTCTTCTTCGACATGTTACTGGCGTTAGAAAGGGGGGACTGGGTGAGGGAACTTCCAGAGTAAGAGACCGAAGAGAACACAGACAGATGCATCCCGCAGCCCTGTTAGATTAACAAAGTCAAGTGCAAAAGACATTTTAGACACCAAGAAATGGCATTGTGGCTGAGTAAGAAAATGTGTGTGTGTGTATAATGTGTACTGAAGTATTTAGGAGTAAAATACAGTAAACTCCTCATTATCCAGAACTCAAGTAAAATGCTCTTTTCAAAGCAGCCCCTTTAATCCTCACCACCACACCCAGAGGGAAATTGGCCTCTTCACAGGGCTGTTTTGAGACCTGAACCAGCTAATCCGCCTGGTTGCTGGGACGCAGACCCTCCCTGCCCTCCAGCTGCCCTCCCTGCTGGCTCCTGCTCTGGCAGCTCCTACGAGGGGCCTGGGACCGAGCACCGGGGCTGGGGCTGGCCTGACATCAGTTCTGCATGTACCTAAGAGGTGGCCCTGGCTGGGAAATGATTAGTTGTTTGCCATTGTGGGTCCCAGGCCTGTCTTGGAGCCCAGGAGCTTGGGGGCGGGGGTGGGAGGCTGACCTCCCCACCGGCCTGGGCAGTTATCAGTGTTCGGCCAATGATACTGGATGGCCCCAAACAATAAACATCCACTGCCTGTTCCACGCCAAGAACACTTAGGGTGGGCAGCGGTAGGGGGGTGGTGCAGCTGTCTGGCACATTTGCCCTGGGCCTGAGGTGGTGGCACTGGGACCTGAAGGGTCACATGAGACCAGCAGTGATGGAACCGCCAAAGGGCTGCTGGGGGAGAAGGCAGGGCCAGCCCTGCTCTGAGGCCATCTGTCCCTGCACTGAGCCCTTCCTCATCCAGACATGTCTGGACTCTGCAGACACTGAGGTGAATCGCTGTGCCCTGCTTTGATTAGGTGAGGACAAACAGGGGCGCCCTGCGGCTCTTGCAGGGACAGAGGCAGCCAGAAAGCAGGGCAGCACACCCTGCAGTGAGGGAGGTACCCTCAGACTCAGTGGCTGTGGCTCCTGAGAGGGACACCTGAGTTCAGGCCTAAAGGGTGAGATGAATCCAAGCATGGGCAGGTTGGTGGCAAAGAGGCCCAGAGGGCTGGACTTGTTGCCACAGGCCTGCACAAGAGTAGACGTGGTGACCTGAAGAAAACAGAGGATCCAGGGAGGGGACAGTGCGAGAGGGTTTCTGCAGCAGCAGGGACCCAGCTCAGCGGCCACAGGGCCT
Source organism: Otolemur garnettii (assembly GCF_000181295.1). Lineage (NCBI taxonomy): Eukaryota > Metazoa > Chordata > Mammalia > Primates > Galagidae > Otolemur > Otolemur garnettii. Next base: position 2,699,387 of record NW_003852422.1, read on the forward strand.
GCACACTCCTGGCCTAGCTCTCCTCTGAAGACTCAGCACCACCTCCCAGTGGGTCCACAGCACAGGGTTCAGCCTCCCCCTGCCTGGCAGCAGCCTCAGCAGGGCCTAGGTGGGTGGCTGCCATACATCTGTCCCCAGGAGGATGCGCTCGGCCTCCCAGTGCCTCCACAACCTTGGCCATGGTGCCATCTTCTCTGCAAGTAAAACGCCGCTGGTCTATTAGGAATGAACGGAGGCTTCCTGGAGCCTTGAGGTTGACAGGAGCAAGGGTCACTCTGGAGGGGGAGACTTGGTGGGCCTGGGAGACGACCCGGAGGGGAACGTGGCTGTATATCTGTCATTCAGTCACCTCCCCATCAATTAAAGACTGTTCCATGTTCCAGGCCCCTGGCCCCTTGGCAGTTTTCTTTACCTTGTCTGTCTGGCTTCATATAGTGAACGAGCTCAGGCCACACAGCCCTTCCTGTGCGGGTGGCAAGGACAGCTGCCACCCACGTGTCCATCATGCCGTTGTGGGGCGAGAGGGGCAGGTCAGACTCCTTTGCCTGTGCTTTTGCCTTCAGGCGAGTGGGATGGACATTCAGGAGCCGCCCTCCCTGCTTCTAATACAAGGGCTTATAGGACAGCATTTGGGGGCAAGTGGTGTCCCCCCAAAGGACAAGTTCTTGTGCTGGCCCCTGTGCGTGGTATCAGGACCTTATCTGGGACTAGCATCTGTGCAAGTGTAACAGGTTGGGACAAGGTCACATGGCAGTAGGGGGTCTGACCAAGTGATGGCAACTCTTACAAGGAGAGGGAAATTTGAACAGAGACACAGGGACAAAGGCCACGTGACAACAGAGGCAGAACTGGAGTTATGCGCCTTTAAGCCAAGGAACAGCAAGAGTTTCTGGGAGCCACTGAGGTCGGGGGAGACATGGCCAGACCCTCCCCGGAGCCTCCGAGGGAGCGTGGCCCTGCCCCGCGGCGAATCCAGACACGCGGCCTCCAGCACTGGAGAGAACACGGCCCCGCCTTTCTCCACCACATTTGTGAAGCTCTATCACGGCAGCCCCGGAAGACCACGAGAGGCGGCTTTGACGGTCATTTCTTGCTCAGTCCCTGTGAGAATGTAGTGTGGCCGCGTCTACACAGACTGGAAGATAAAATGAAAAACAGCGAGAAAACTCTACAAGGCCTGTGAGTGCTTTCAACTTGTTCTGAAGTCATTGTTTATTCATCATCATAAGTAGAACTTAAGAGGAGAAGCCATCCCTACTCAGAAAGTTCAGTCACTTTGGGGTAAACACCTGCATGTGAAAGCGGCCAGCGCCAGATGGAGAGTGGAGTGGACAGCAGAGTAGCACCCAGTTTCAGGGCCCAGGTGAGTGGGACATCTCTAGATAAAGGGCATGTCTGACCTGTTTTCTGCTGTGATACAGGACACTAGCCCTGGGGGATTTATGAAAATGGCTCACCGCCTTGGAGGCTGGGAAGTCCCAGTGGGAAGGAGGCCTGTGACGGGGCCTGACGCTGCTGCAGCAGAGCATAACAGCAGGGCAGGCTCAGGAGACAGAGGCAGGGCCGGACTCACCCTCCACAAGGTGCTCACTGCCGTGAGAACAGTGTTGATCCACCCGAGAAGGCAGTGCGCTGCTGGCCTGGTCACCTCTTAGTGCTGTGCCCACAGCAATTAAATCCCGACTTGAGCTTTGCTAGAGACATTAAAAGCATAACAGGGAACAGGACCTGACTTCAACTTAGACAGACACGGAGGAGGTAACTTTCGTAATAACGTGGAAAGAACCACCACCCCCCCACCCCCCCGTGGCTTGAAACTAGATGGGAACAGCCTGAAGGGGTGGCCAACCTGCACCCCACGGGCCACATGCTGACTTTGTGAGGATTTCTTTGCTTATCTGTCATGCTGTGCATCACAAAGACCTGGTTTTGATTTATCAGCTTTCGTTAGTGCTTGTGCATTTAATGTCTGGCCTCAGACAACTCTTCTTCCCAAGTGTGGCAGAGAAAAAAAAGGTTGGACACCCCTGGTAGAGACCTGGGCCGTGCTCCTCCCACATGCATAACCCCTGGGCAAGTCACCCCCACCCCGGAGCACTGGGTTCCTACCCTGGTCAGTGCAGCCCTTCTGAGCAATTTGCAGCCCTCAGGGTGGTTATAAAGAGAATAAATATGCAAGTCCTCACAAACAAAATCATTATAAAATTAACATGGAAAGGGGCCACAGAAAACCAGAAACTCACCTTAAAATAGCAAAAACAAAGAAAAGTGCTATTTTAGGATTTATAAATAATGCATCTTTACTATCTGTCTTGCAGCCTACATTTTAATTGATTCTAAACATGTCAGCCATGTTCTAACCACAGCTTCTGCTTTTGTGGGTACATCCTACACTCAGTCATATTTTCACCTGTCCTGGCATTAAACTGTAAATGCCAGGGACCAATCATACCTACAGTATGTGTGGTTAATTTTAGGTACTGGTAGGAGAATTGTTTTTCTTTCAACTTGAGTTAAATGGATATTTTTCAACAATTTAAGTAGCACACATTCTCAAAGTTAATAAAAAGTCTTTACATTTCAGCCAAGAGCTTCCAATGTGAGCTTGCAGTTCTACACTCTAGAAAAGCTCAGTGAGAGTTTCCCTTCCCTTCCCGGGGCGGGACAGAAACCGTGGAAACCCCGTTTCAGTTCCAGAATCACTCCAGGGAATGGGGAGAGGCGCAGAATCTAAGGGGATTTGGGCAAAGCTACTGGGGAATGTTCCTTTGAACACAGCATTTCCAGAGAGGGTCTTTCCCCTACTCTGCCTGCTTTCGACTCTGACCTTCTCATAATCAGAAATTCTGATGATGAACACAATTTGTGACATTCAAAGACCAGAAAAATTTACAATTCCAACAAAGTCATGGGCAGATGAAGAATAATAATGCTTCACCGTGTTTTCTAAATATGCTTTATGAAAGTTTAGCAGGGAGGGCCTCAGACAAAACATCAAAAGAAGATTGTTTTGTCTGGAGAGGAGAGAGGCTTAGGGGGTGACGGCTATTTTCTACAACGTGGAGCAGCCTGTCTCCTGCTCCCAGGGTTCCTACCTCTCCCTATCCTGTGGGGCTCTCAGAACCCTCAGGAAGACCCCAGGATGGGGGCAGAGACCCTGGGCCCCCTGCAGAGCCAGACTGAGGCCACACTGCATCCTCAGGGGAGCGTCTCCTTTGGGGGCCGTTCCAGATGTTTCCAAGTGTGCTTTAACCAAGGCTTCTTCTCTCTGCCATCTTCCTCTCTGCACCCCCAGTGTGGGGCTGTTTTCCTCTGCACGGGTTGTTTTCTCTCTGGTACCTGCTGCCCCTACTGCTCACGCAGCTAGGGGAACATGGAAGGTCAATGGCAGGTAGAGAGACCAGACCGTCACAGAGTATGGTCCAGGGGAGACCCAAATCTGCAGAAAACCCTTTAGGGGACTGGCCTGTGAGAATTCAGCTTTCTCACAGGCTCCCACCTCTGGGCTCCCAGGGATGAACATTCTGTGTCTGTTACTTTGATTTTATAGGACACACACTCGGCAGGGCTTGTAGACGTTAACTTACTTTCTGTCCCCGTAATAAGGGTGAGGACTATTCCTAAGTCCACTTCACAGATGGAGAAGATGGGCACCGAGAGGGAAAACGGCTCACCAAGAACCGCCTAGAACCACCCAGCAAGGAGGAGAAAGGCTGCGCGTCCAACTCCTCTGCCTACCTGCTTCTGATGTTGATGGAACTTATAGACCATCAGACAGCCCCGCCTCTGTGTAAGGCCTGTGGCTCACGCATGGATGTGCAAAGTTGGACTCACACAACCCAGACACCACATCCTTCTTGTGCTGGCTCTGGCAAACTTCTTTTACAGTGTTATCTCAAGAGCCCTCGAAAAAAATTTTCAAATCATACAATCATTTTTGCATGGTACACAATGAAGAAGCGATTTTAAGTTTAAAACAGGTGTTTTTGACGAATATACCATTAGTGATTGCACTGTAATGTTTATTGTAATGCAAACATTGATGATTTTTATAATATACAAAGACAATTTGACTGTTCCCATTAAAACAATGATATTCTTCATTTAATTTATTAATTTATTATTTTCCATTTATTTTAAAATAATGATGAGATAAAAGCATGATTTCTTTATTTTATTTTTTTATTAAATGGTAACTATATACATTAATGCAATCATGGGGTACAGTGTGGTGTTTTCACATACAATTTGAAATATTTTCATCAAACTGGCTAACATAGCCTTCATGTCATTTTCTTAGTTATTATGTTAAGATGTTCACATTCTACTCTTAGAAACATTCACTTGTACCCTTGTAAGATAAACCAAAAGCATGGTTTGTTGACAAACACATTTTAAGATGAGATATCCTGTCTGGTTTGGGCACATTACGTACACTATGAGGTCAAAGGGCACTACCCTAATGCTGTCACAATCACAAAACACAGTCACAGCCTATTTGGAGTTCCTGCATTTTGCTTTTTAAAAATCAACTGATCTGATTTTATATTTATGTTTGTATATGGTCATTAAGTGTTACATATGTTTAGTTAATATGCTTTTAGATATGCAATAGAAAATTGTTCTAACTTAAATGGAAACTATATCATTTCACTTTTTGGTTGAAAATGAATTGTCATTTTCACTCAAGGAAAGTGATATGATCCCCTTCAGCACTCTTGGTGCTCTGGTGAATCTCTGAGCCCTGAAATACTACCTCGCTGAGGGTGCTGGGCTGCGGCCTGGGCTCCTCCCCTACCTTTAGGCAAGTGAATATCAAACTTTCACAGGACAGAAAAAAAATATTGTGTTATTTTTATTTAATGATTTCTCAGAAGCAGGAATGGCACAACTGTTCTCATTAGTCTGTGCCCAATTGAATCATCTTATCACAGGTCTGAAAGTTGAATTCAAATCATTGACAAGAATCCCACTCTCATGGAGACTCACCTTTTAGGATGTCCAGGGCACAGGAAAAATAATAAAATAAATTGAGACAAAATGCGAGGACGAATTGAGAAAGGGCTAAAACAAATTGCAGAAGCCTGCGACAAAACACACATCTCGTCTGTACTAGCTGGAGAGTCACTCTTCCTTTCAACTATGTGGTGATTTTCCTTTTTCCTGTTTTAACTTTTAGCTCCTACTGGCTAAGGAGAAGCCCCTACCGTTCTAATGCCTCTTCGTGCATGAACTGTGTTTGTTTGTTGTCCCTGTTTAATGCCCTTAAGATCCCTGTTTGGTGATGGAGTGTGACACTCGGCATGATCAGCCCGTGGTCGTTTTTTCCTCTCCTCTGCTGGACCTCGGCAGATCTCTTCCATTTGGACACTTGCATCTTTTAGTCCTGTGGAATTTCCCTTGACTTGGTCCTTCAGACCTTGCATGGCGTTTTCTTTTGTTTTCGTTACTGTATCTACAGATTCCCAGAGCTAGTCTTTGCCTTCTCTGTGTGTGTGCACCGTCACCCTGTCCTTAGGTCGTGAGTGCACATGTGCTGATCTGAGGACATTACTAGAAATTTTTAAAGTTTATTTCTTCTCCCTTTGTTGACTGTTTCCTCTAAGGTGCTTCTTAAGTTTTTTTAAAATCAAATTTGGGTGATGCTGGACTGCCCTTTCACAGTGATGACTGAGGCACGAAACACCAGCTTGCTGGACCGGCTGCCAGGCGGGGCATGTGGGCCCTGGGGCAGGGGGCCTTTCCCAGCGTCCCCTGATGCAGCCCCCGGCAGTGCCTGGGTCCCCGTGCCCAGGGTATCTGCTCTTCACTTTCTCCTGCAAGATGGAACAGGGAGGACGAGGGTCCCCACAATGGTCAGAATGTGGGCGGGGTCCCTTCTCGCTGGGCTCCTGGAGGTAATGACCTCTCCTCCCATCTATATCGCTGCCTGTGGACACATCCTCTGTCTTTCGCATTTCTCCATCTGTTCCTGCCCTTCATACACTGGTCAAAATAATCTTACTGGCTGCTGTTTTTCCTCTCTTTGTTATCGTGGATAATACCTTGAAAATTCTTCTGCAGATTTTGTGTGAAAGAGAAGAAAAATCTAGCCGGCCAATCTATCATGTTAAAAGAATGAATATTTGATTCCCTAAAGTTCTTTTTCTGTCTTTTTCTGATCTCACCTTTTTCTTTCCTGTAAATATTGTATGGGGCTATTTGTGACAGACTCTTCTAAAACATCAACTTTCAAATCTCCCTCTTCCTTGTTCAAGATCAGGTGAGGCAGGGCCCTGTCCTGTTTGCTTCTGAAAGAGGAAATTCTCCGCAGGGAAGTCCGGAAAGCTGTTTGGTGGTCTGTGGTCAGCTGAATTGCTTTCCCAGAACGTATCAGGGGTTTAATGTCCTGTCACAAGCAGATGTAACTGGAAGCCTCCGCGGCTTGACCAAAAAAGGTCCCCCCTCTCCTGCCCGTGCCGTGTCTATAAATAGCCTCCACCGAGATGCCCCTCCGTCTTAATCTCTCCTGCCTGAGCACTGTGGCCTTGGGTTTCTCAAGAGTTTTATTTAGTGGGTCATGATGTCTCTCCACACTGATGCAGAGTGTTCCTGCCGTGATGATATAAAGTGAGAATGTGCAGGGTTTTCTGCGCAGCAAGGAAAGAATGAATTTCTCATTAACTTGAAGAAATTTTTATGATCATTGAATTATTCAGGTCTGGTCTTTTTAGAAAGCTGCCAGAGGGAGGGGATTACTCCTCTGTAATGAATGCGTTTGTGTGTGTGTCTGCACAAAGTTTAAAGAATTATCCCAAGAAACAGACTGATGGAATCTCAAACACTTTGTCTGTCGGTGTCTTCTGGGCACACGTCTGTCCCCTAGATGAGGGCACTTCATTGCCATCCTGACTCTGAGAGGGTTAACGGTGCAGTGATTCGAGTTTTCTTACAATGCTTTAACTCTCAGAAGCCTAGGCAGAGATCATTATCACTTCCTGCCTGAGCCAGCCTCCCGATCTGGGGACGGCATTTCACTGGCCCTGTTTTTATGAGCCAGAAGTTCACAGCCTCACCCTTTGAGTACCAGTGAAGGCTGCAGCAAAGGGACGGATCAGACCAGATGACCGCGTGGTCAGAACAAAGTGTTCCGGCCTAAACGCAGGGCAGTTAATGGCAGCTACATTTAGGCAAAAAATCCCGGCCATGCGGGAAGAAAGGTGCCACAAGAGAGAGAAAGATTTTAGTCATTCGGAATCAAAAATCCAACATCACTTCCACTGCTTATATTTGGAACCTGTTTGAAAGAGAAAGCAGCATGGTTTTACGCAAATCAGTTGATCTTATTTTCTTACGGCATTTACTCTGTGCTCCCCTCGGTTGTAACATTGTTAGAGCATCACCCCCGTAATTCAAAAAGCAAGAACAAAATGTTTTCCACTCATGCAGGGGAGGGGTGAAGAGAAGACGCCGGAGCAGGGAGGTCCATATCCTGGTCCCCATCCATTGTCAGGGTCCTTGGAATGGTCTTTGTTCTCCCTGAAAGCAGAGATGCATTTAAACTAATCCTCAGAGCAAGCTGATGTCTGCCCCCTCACATTTATTGAGTGCTTAACACTACAGGAAATACAATCTGAGTCTAATGTACTTACAAGGAATGTTTTCAAAAAAAGCAGTCGCAAAAATAAGTCAATCACCAAGAAATTCTCCTTAATATAAATGTGTCAGTAACAGTATGCATTCACATTTTTTTTAGCAAGTATTTCATTTTTATGCCCAAAGTATAATCAGCTGCTTCTGAAAAGTAGATTGTAAGTAAACAAATGAGGGGGAAAAAAAGCAATTTATTTTTTCCCAGTGGAATTTAAGAGGATCAATGGTATTTAGAGGAGAAATATAACATAGTAAGAGATATCTTTCTTGGAGCTGTAGGTGTTGTTAATAACCTGGGATTTTTTTTCTGTACATCTGTGTATGAATCATTAAATAAAACCAATGCCATTTTAATATTCAAAAGGGGCTTCTTTTTTGAAACATAGGTATTTATGTTCTATTGGTAAGGGAATAAATATTAAATCTTTAACTTACTCCAAATACTCAAGGTATTCAAACTGTCCCTCCCGTTTTATGGGAAGTCTTTTCTAAGCCAGGATGGGACTGGCACAGAGCAGTGCCCAGGGAGGTGCAGATGACTCACGCTGGCCCCGTCATGCCCCACCTAGTGGGTATATAACTTCATAGCCCCTGCATCCTACAGTTTACCGTAAAATGGAGAAAAATGTAGTCCCTACCTCACAGAGCTGTTGTGAGGGCCAAGCAAGCTAATATGTGAAAAATTACTTAGAATGATCCTTAGTTATTATTATCCCACAAGGGCAGCAGTTGACTTGCTGAGATGATAGTAACAGTGAGCTCTCTCCTGTGGGGATGGCCAACAGCTGAAACTCCTCTCTCCTTCAAAAACTAAAGTCATCGATTCCATACATTTGGGATGGAGCAAGTATAGTAGTGTCTCAAATTCTGCTTTATATGCTGATGTGAATAACAGCATTTGTTCACAAGGGATTTTACCACAAGAATTATTAAGGCAGGAGTCTTGGAAGAATTAAGTTAGGGTTAGGATGTGACTGTGTCTTCTCAAAGAAAGCATCCGATGGTTACTAATGCCATCAATAACTAAAGGCTATTTCTGGTAGGGCAGAAATTCTTTTCCTTTTACAGAAGTTTGAGATACCAGATGAAAGACTTAAAAAAGTTTGAAGAGCAGTTAGCATCAAGCAGATTCCAGCATTCTCCATTAATTGTGTAGTTTTGAATAGCTAAGAGCTGCCTCTGCTTGCAGACACCCACTTTAGAGGGCGAAGGGGAGGAGACAGATCCAGGGGGAAGAGGGCCACCAGACACACCCATTCCTGGGAAGAGCCCATGGACTCCTCATTTCCTTTGGCGAATTCATGCCATCAACTCATAGTTGATGAACCACCAGCAAATCACAAGAATGCACAGACCACTTTGTAGGTGACCGAGTGGACCAGGGGGAAAAGCAGGACCTTATTAGGGTTCCACGCAGGTGGTGTGAGAGCGACAGCCATTCCTGGTGCCGTCTCCCTGCCAGGCGCCTTCCTAGCAGACCCCATACTGTGGATCCCCCAAAAACTGAAACTAGGACTTCCGCATGACCCAGCAATCCACATGTCCTAAAGAAACTGGAACCAGTGTGTGGGAGAGACGTCCGCGGCCCACTCATGCTCACGGTGGCCTCTGCACAGTAGCCAAGATACGGAACGAACCTTATAGGATGAACAGATAAGGAAGTGTGGATTTGTACAAGGGAAGACCATTCAGCCTTACAGAAATAAGAACACCCTGTGACCTGGAGGACATTATACTAAGCTTATCCAGGTGCAGAAACAAATGGGTGATCCCACCTGCGTGTTGGTCTCAGAAATCCAGCTCACATAAACAGAGCAGCATGGTGCCTGCCAGGGACAGGGTGAGGTAGTAGGGTGAGGAGCAGGGAGACAGGGTGGGGAGCAGGGAGACAGGGTGTGGAGCAGGGAGACGGGGTGCCCTCAAAGGCTTTGGGCGACCTTTCGCACTGCACGGTGACTATATTAGGTACTGGACAATTGCTGAGAGAGTGGATTTTTAATGTACTCACCATAAAAATGGCAAGTACCAGGAGCTGGATGTGTTAATCAGCTTGATTTAACCCTTTCCTGATGTACACACACGTCACAGCACCATGGTGGACACCACAATATATACAAATTTTATTTGTCAGCAATACGTGAATATAGCTGAGGAGAGGGAAGGGAATTCTTTTTATCCTCTTCTCAGCTGAGTCCTCAAGGTAACAGGTGTCGGCTACTCCTATGCTCCACGCAGGGCAAAAGAGGTCTGAGGGGGCTCTTAAAGGAAGTGCTAGAATTCAATCTCATGCTTCCTGCTCCTCCTTAGCCCTCTGAGCAAAACCTACAAAGTCACTCTGAAGCCAGAATAAACTGGAGGGAGAGAAACGCTTTACTTTTAAATGAAGTTTAGTACTCTACTGTATGGGACTAGACACTTGAATTTCTGAAGAAGGCCACTATTACTTTAGGAAGTGACCAGAGGACTTCATATAATTCCAGGGTAACTGGAAAAATTATAAGAACCATCATGAGATTTTATCCAAGGTGGCAGGAAAGAAAGGACTGACACACAGACTCAGAGGTACATGGTGTCACCGGGGGTCTGTCACACGCAGATCCAGAGGTCCGTGGTGTCATCCAGGGTCTGTCACATGCAGATTCAGAGGTACGTGGTGTCGTCAGCCATTGGACTCAGTCAGTGTGGGGATTGGAGCACATTCCCTAAGTAGCCGGCACTGGTCTAAGCCCGTTATAAATATCAGTGTACTTACTCCCCTGAATAGCCCAGTGAGACACATGTCATTATCATTTCCACTTTACTGATAAGAGCAGCTAGACACATATGGATGGTAAACTTGAGTAGCTGACCCAGATTACACACCTGCTAGGAGGCCACACCAAGACTTGAACTCAGACCTTCTGGCTGGGACCACCACTAGTACCCAGGTGCTACACAGCCCTCTCCTTAAGTGGAGCAAACACAACTGAATTCACACTGAAGGCTCTAGCCTGGTCTTCTGATCATTTCATCACCATCTCTTCCACAGTCATAAATTCATGGAGCAATTCTTCATCTCCATCAAACATGTCCTGGACACCAACATCCTCTTTACTGTTTTGTACTGTGGGAATTGAGGCTTTGGGGAGTAACAGCACAGAATAGCGTCTGTTACTTACAGGGTGTGTGCTGTTCTGAATCCTTTACTATCTCATTTAATCCTCTCAACCAAGCTATGAGAGTTATTCTTTCACAGGTGACGGAACTACAGTTAAGAGTGAATAAATTATCATGGCTAGCAAGAAAAAGAATTACATCTGGATCTGGCAGCTGTGCTGCTGGGCCTGAGCTGTCCCAGCATATGGACCACAATGGGCTTCCTTTCTCCAAGTGGAGAGCTGGACTAACCATCATCCTGAGCAGAGGAAGGTCCCCAAGGCACCGCAGCAATTCCTGACACTCTCCAGCATCCCCCTTCCCCTTGCATTCCCATCCACTGGGGGTCTGCAGTATCATCGGGGGTCTGTTACATATTGTGCTTTAATATCTTAACTTATGGTGTAAACATGCTACACCTTGCTTCCTACAGAATGCTTAAATCAAAATTAGGACTCCCAGCTAGTGCACAAAGCAGGCACTCACCCACCTTTCTAATGCCTGGATACTGTTAAGGAGGCCTGCAAATTTGGAAAATGATATGGCCGTTGCCAGGCAGCCAGCATCCGCAGGCTGATGGATTATGGGTCGGGGAGCGCACGCGTGTTTTGTAACTATGGAAACAAACCGAGTTTGCGAAGCCGGAGAGCAGCCCTCCAGCATCCAGATCACACTTCGAAGACGGCAAAGAAAAAACAGCTCTAGAATCACTCCATGCATAGGAACTAGTTCTAAGATATTGAGCCTTTCATTAAAGCAATTATTAATGCCCTTCTGAATGCTTTGCTGAGACATCCAGGTGCTGGTCAACCCAGCAGACAAGAAGAGCTTGAGTCCACAGTGGCAGCTAACGATGTCGGCCACCAGTCCTCAGGGAGGCTGGGCAATGGGGAAGGGCCCCCCTCTCACCCTTGCCCTCCTTCTCACACTGACATCTGCCCAGGGTGAAGAATTTGGGACTGTTAATGATTCACACCTTCACTCACTCTCAGTTGACCGATTCTGTGAACCCTTTCTAGCTTCTGGCTATGTGTCCTCAGGGAGGGGGAGGTGAGGCCACATCTCTCTTGTGGCCACTTCCAGAACCAGGAAACAGCCCACTGTGCAGGGGCTCAAACAGTTCCATGGCAGCAACTGTGGCCCTCAGGGGCATTCTTGACTTTGGTTTGCAGGGACATGGCCATCACAACCCTCTTGTGGCCTCATCCACACCAGCCTTAGCTGTATGTCCACTCAGGTAAGGACTTTGGTGCAACAAGTAGTTCTCTATAGCAAAATTGTATTGGGTGACTTGGATGACCTGGCTCTGGGTGTGGGGTGCTCAGAATCACAACATCTCTGTTAAAGGGACCCTGGTACTATGCTGGGGAGACCTTAGTGGGTAAGCGGGAGGGAAGCAGAAGAGATGGGAGGCGACAACCCCCTCTCCTCCCAGGAGCTGTCTGGGCTGCATGTCCTCCTCACAGCACAGCAGCCAGACCCGACCGGGGCTCCATCTGCAGGACGCGGCCAAGCTGCGCTTGCACCAGAGTACAGCGGGAAAGCCTGCGGCACAGCAATCATTGTTCATTTGTTGCTATGGTATTTCTGTGGCTTGTTTGTATCCATGAATATCTTGATTATTTTCAATACCCATTTATAGAACATTCTGCTCAACGCAAAGTGCTTTGAAATCATCCTCCATCCTCACAGGATACTTCTTATCATAGACAAAAGTTAGGAATGGCATCGCTATTTTACAAATGAGCACATGGAAGTGTTGTTTTAATAACTAAAACCAGGGAAAGTGAGGGAAAAGAATTTGATAAATGACACAACTAATCCAAATAAAAAAAAAACTTGGCTTGAGGTCAAATTACATTCGACATAAATTGATGTTTTGACATCAAAAGGTACACCTTGACATCATTGAGGCTTTGACATCTAGTTGGTGTCACAGTTGAAGAAATATTATTTGAAGGGCAGGTTACTGTGAACAACAGGCCTGAGGAGGCAGAAAGTGGAGATTGGCATTAATTCCCGCTCCAAATCTTTGGTTTCCAAAGAAACTATGTAGAAAATTAAACAGTGGGCAATTTAACCTTTTATGTATTGGAGCTAGTATTCAAAGAATGTTTACAATTTTTGGATAAGAATGTATAATTGTTATGTAGGTATAAATAATATTAAGATAATATGATTGCGTGTGTAATCAAAAGAGAGAATAATAATATTCTGGGATTATTAAGCCATGGTGTATCATGCAATAGAATTCGGTATCACAATGAAAGTGTGTAACCGAGCTGGAATATCAGCCCACACTGACAACACCCCCAACATACACATGAAGAGGAAAGCAGATCATCTCCAGTGTGGCACCACTTATAGGAACTTCGAGTATCTGCAAGACTTAGCAATATATCGTTTAAAGATACATAGTTCTGTGGGGAAATTGTGAAGGCAATTTGGTCGACAATGAACACTAAATTAGGACGTGGAGGAGGAAGGAGCATGTCTGAGCAGGTGCCCGGGTGCCCAGCAGTGGGGGGTGGTGCCTGTGAAGCGTCCTGGTTTCCTTTCCTGCGTGTGAGCCACAGGAGGGCTCACTGAGTATCTCCGCATGGCTCTCCACCTGCCAGCTTTGCGCCATCTTCCTCACAGGGCTGTCCTCAGCACTTGCTCCTGGCCTAAGGGCCTTCACCAGGGCTGCCCACGCCTTCCATTTTCATAGAAGATCTCCCCCCCAGACCAGGGAACACTTTCTCCAGTTCTGAATTATAGGACTTTAAGTGATCTCATACCCCAGCAGCCGAATCCCCAAAGATGGGTCCACCTAAAAACAGCAATCGTGAACCAGAGTGACGGTAATGATGATTTTAAAATTTTGCCAGAACATGTTGGCAAAATCATGCAAAACAAAGTAGATTACATATTTTCACTTCCTCCACGTGACATTCCCAGAACACAAGGTCATACCGGAGGGAGGGAGGGCATCTACACTCCCCCTACTCGGTGGCCTTGGTCTGCAGGAACCTCCAATGCTGTTGTGGCAAACACCCACAACCCAAGGGCTTCAAACAATGGGAAGTGATCCTCTCGCAGTGCTTGAGGCCAGAACCTTAAATCCAGGTGTCATGGGACTGGCTCTTGCTGACTGTGGGAAGAGCGCGTGTCCCATGCCCCTGCTGCTCTCTGGGCGTCCAGGGTCCAGCAGTCACTGGCATTTACTGGCTGGTACTGCATCACTCTCATCTTGACCTATAGTCAAATGCAGCTCTCCTGGGGAGCTTCTGTGCCCTCCTGTCTTCTTAGAAGGACACAGGTGATCAGGCGGGGGCCCACCCTAACCCAGCGTGACCTCATCTTAACTAACTGCACCTTCAAAGACCCTAATTCCAAATAAGCTCATACTCTGAATTTCTAGTTGGACATAAATTTGGGAGACACAATCCAACCCCATGTAAAGTCAGACAGCTGAACTGGGGTGCTGGCCCCGTACCAGCTGTGTGACTTCATAACTCTCCTTCCGCCCCTTGGCAATTGTGGTGTCTAATTAGGGTGACAGTACATTCCAGTCTGCCCAGACAGTCCCTGTTGCCCTGGCATAATTTTAATATTGTCCCCATTCACTTTCAAAGTATTTCAGTTTGAACAATAAATTGTACAGTCACACTATGTCTGGTGGGTGTGAATTTACCTGAGGCGCTAAGCAAATGGCAATACCGTAGTAAAAGCAGAAGCATTCGGGGATTCGGCCTGTAATCGGGGAAAAGCTCTCCATGCCCTGGGAAGATGAGGCTGGGCCCACAAGCAGTTAGCAGCTGTGGCCAGTGACCAGAAAGGGCCCCTTGTTTGCGGAGTGCGGAAAAAGCCATAAATCAGGCATGGATTAGAGTTCCCAGCTGTCACCCAGGTGAACTCTGCACCTCCGGCAGTTGTGACCATTAACTGCGGTGACGGGAGGTGTGTTTACATCATTAGTTACAGGGAAGGGCTGAACCCTGTTCGGTAATTTCTCCCCCAGCTCAGCAGTCTTGCAAACAGTACAGCTTTAAGAGTTCGTTGAATTCATGGAAGAATTATATAGATATTTCCCAGATCAAAGTTCACTATATACAAGCATGGTGATTCCAGTTTATCTGGATATACAAACAAACTGAATCACTTTTGTTTCTTAATTTGTAAAATGACGAAATGATAGTGATCCTTAAAGCCTGTTCCCAGACACTTTTGCATCAGAATCAGCAAGATGTTAGCCAGAAATGCAGCTTCCAGGGCCACAGACCAGATCTATTGAAAATGAACATCTGGGCTCGGTGCCTGTGGCTCAAGTGGTAAGGCACCAGCCACATACACCTAAGGCGGCGGGTTTGAATCCAGCCCAGGCCCACCAAACAACAATGATGGCTGCAACCAAAAAATAGCGGGCACCTGTGGTCCCAGCTATTTGGGAGGCGGAGGCAGGAGACTCGCTTGAGCCCAGCAGTTGGAGGTTGCTGTGAGCTGTGATGCCACAGCACTCTACCCAGGGGGACAGCTTGAGGCTCTGTCTTAAAAAAAAGAAAAGAAAAGAAAATGAACATGTGGGGTCAAGTCAGGAATCGGACTTTGGCTGCCCCTTTGTCACGTCGGCAGGTGAGGACAGCTGGAGTGGGGAGTAAGGTGCCCTTCTGGAGGCCTTTCTGCTGCAGGTGAAATTGTGGAATTCAGCTCCGACTGAAGGAAGCTAGGCAGAACACCTAGGGCCCTGCACTGGCATCTATATATCACTGAATGTGGATTTGAAGTAATCCCAGGAGACTCTTGGACACTTATTTTCTTATCCTCTTAAATATTTAACTATGCAAGGCCCTTGCATTTTCAAATTGACTAATGGGATGGTATGACGTTTCTTTCAGGCTCTAAAGCTGTGCTGCCCAATAAGGCAGCCACTAGCCATGGGATTAAGTAAAATGAGAAAGTCAGCTCCTCCCACGCACTGCCTGTGTGCCAGCGGCTCCACAGCCCCAGGCTGGCTTCCGCAGGGCTAGCGCAGACACAGACCCTTTCCAGCCCAGGAGTGTGTGTCAACCAGGGCTGCACAGTAGGGCCACCTGGGGGCTGTTTTCAAAGCCTCAATACCCAGGATGGGGATGGGACCCAGTCTTTTTTTTTTTTTTTTTTTGGAGTTTTTGGCCAGGATCGGGTTTGAACCCACTACCTCCAGTATATGGGGCTGGCGCCCTACTCCTTGAGCCACAGGCACCGCCCTGGGACATAGTACATTTTAAAGGTTAGCCTGCCCCAGAACCACCAGGGGATGCTGTAGAACAGAGGCTGCTGAGCCCCACAGATTCCATCTGGGTGACACCATTTACATGTCCAGCAAGCTCCCAGGACAGGGGCGGGAACCTTTTTATGTTGGAGGCTACATTAATTTAACTGTCATCAAATAAGGCCACGTTCAAGAGACTTCAATTAGATATGCTTAAAAATGTGCATTATTCTGTAAAAATCTATCTACTATGTACTTAATTATTTAAAAAAATGAAAACTATTAATTATTACTAAGGTTAACTAACTTTTTAATGACTTTGTTGTATCTACTTTTTTCTGGGGAGCATTTGAATATTTGATGGCAGCAATGGAGGTCAGAAGCCTCAGCTGAACCTATAATGCAGTTTTTTCAATTTTTGTATCTCACAGCACACTTGAACCTATAGTTAAACTTCCACAGCACACTTAAACTATGTTCATCCAAACAAAGAATTTTAAAAAAGAATATACTTACTATGCTCGAACTTCTTTCAAAAATAATATAATTAATGATCTTTAAAACTAAACTCTTCTCACGGCACATCAGTTAAAAATCACTGTTCTAGTGGGTAGCAGTGATTTTGTGACCTCAAGGGCATATTGATCTGGGTTAGGTAAGAGAACGCAGATGGACAGCAGCAAGAGGCTGAACAGCTAGAGAGCGTTTTTCGGGTGTGTTGCAGAAGGGGTGAGTATTCTATTGCATTTTCCATGTTTCAATCGAATCTTTCTTGGCATCAAACAATTACTTTAAAATGTTGTCTACTAAGAGCTCAATCAATTCCATCTGTAGTTCTTTAGGTGCCTTGGTGATATTAGGTGAAGCTAGAATGCTAATTTGTGTAATGTCATGATTCTCCAAGTCAGCAAAACTTTCACCATATTCCTCAATGAACAGGTCTATAATAGCTGGTAATCTTCAAACCGTTCACATATAACCTCCTGCTCATCAACAGCCTTCGCTAACTGAGGAGAATGTTCATCTGAAATTTCCTTTTGAAAAAGTATTTTGAAAAAAGATAGCTTCTTTCAAAATGCTTGGATTTTTGTCACGTCTTTTTTTTTTTTTTTTTTTTGCAGTTTTTGGCCGGGGCCAGGTTTGAACCCGCCACCTCTAGTATATGGGGCTGGCGCCCTACTCCTTTGAGCCACAGGCGCCACCCTGTCACATGTCTTATATAGACTCAGTTTTACCTGGCAAAGAAATATTCCAGTCATTTTGATTTGACATGATATCACACAGAAATGCTGCATTCTGTAGAAATCTTTCAGTAATTCACAGTGCTGACTCTTCATAAAATTTAACTGCCTCTTTTTGCAGAGATAAAATTTTGGCTACACCTGTCCCTGTGACAGCCAGCACACTTTAGAATGACACAGCGAATCCACATTGAATATCTCATTCTTCAGCGTTAGCATGCTGGGAAGCGGACAACGTCCTGTTGCATTGTACTCAATGTAGCTAACAATACTTATAACTGGTTGCAAAGTGTCACTTAAAATAGTAGCCGTAGCAGAGAGTTTGCTGATGCAAAATACAACGAAAAGAAATAAGAGCATCTGGATCTGTTAACACCTTTCTTATCTGTGCAAAGAACCCTTCATGTTTTCCTGTCATGGAAAGTGCACTGTCTGCACAGACACGAAATTTGCCAAATTCACTCCACCTTCACAGTCTTTATCTTGAAGATACCTATTCTCCGTGTTCTGCTGGCAAGAGTCCCCAAAGTGAATGACTCTTTGTAGCAAAGAAAATCTTCTGTTATGACCTGAATGGAGTATAAAACCTCTGCTGAGACAGTAGTATCAGTTGATTCATCCAAAGTGATTGAAAAATATATTTTTTCCTCTTGAAGTATTGCATTAAGTTGTTAAGTTGAAGGCTAATTCATGCTGCCAATCAACTACGGTTCTCTTGAAAGAGGCAGTTGTTTGTGCGTTGAATCCTGATGGGGTCCGGGCATCCGCAGTGTGACAATGCATTCTTTCACAAATCTCATCACTGAATGGCTTTCCTTTCTCCCTCATTTACGCCAGTCTGTAAGTTTCTTCAGCAGCATTATTTTCTTGCTGCTTGAAAGAATTGTCTTTGCTTTTAATCTTCTCATTTCTGCGATACAACCTTCCATGCCCCTCCCTCTAATTTAAAGTATCTGTGGTCCTTATGAGAGTCTGAATGCTGATAAGCATTGAATTTCTTTAAGGTTGATATTGCAGGACCACCAAGCAAACAAATCATCTTATCTTTAGCAGAAACAATATTGTAATTCCCAATCCTCATTAAAAATCCGTTTTCTTCAGCATTCTCTTGGTCTTCTTGGACATGATGGGCTGTTACGCAGGCAGAATTTTAAAAATATGCCGAGCTGTGCAAATATTCACAAATTACACCACAAACAGAAACACAGTGCACCCTTGTCAAAAGCTGGTAACAGACTGGCGTACTCAACCCCATAAACTCTCACCAACCAGCCTCGTTCGGTACTAGCACCAGTCAGGTGGGGAAAGTTAGAGCTGCATTATGAGCTTAGCAGCCGTCAATAGCTCTTATGTCTTTCTGATGTCCCATTGTGCTGGTCCATCTGGAAGGATTATTTTGCTGAAACTTACTTTATCCCTCGGTATTTTAAATACATTCATTATAAAAATAAAGAAAACAAAAGTATATTAATAAAATAAAAGGATTTCTTCTGTAAAATTTGAATTAAGTCAAAAGGCCCCACTTAAGGACCAAGAAGGGGACATATGTGGTCCAGAGGCTGCAGGTCCCACACCCCTTTCCCCAGAGGACCTGTGCTGCTGGTGCAGGGAGCTCAGACGGAAGCTAAGCCTGGAGGACTCCCCGTGTGCCCACCAGGCTCCCCCTTGCTACCTCTGGCCCTGCCCCACCCCCCTCACTGCAAGCACAACCCCCAGCAAGCTGAGGACCGCCAGGAGAGCCAAGGAGGAGGCCTGAAGGTCACAGAAGCTCTTCTGCCCTTGTTTCTCCCGCTCCTGAGTCCAGACTTCACTTCTGCTCCTCCAGGCCTCCTGGGCCAAGCAGATCCGCCCTTCACTAGTGCCTCCTGCAGGTCCCCAAGCCTGTCCTCTGCTCTGTGTCCAGAGCCCAGGGGGACCACTTCAGGAGGATCACCCACGTGGACTTAGGAAGGAGATTGGCCCCAAAGGGACGTAGCTAAATAAAGCAGCCCCAATGTTCCATCTTAAACCACCCTCTGGGTCCCACTCTGAGGCCTGGCCTCACAGCAGCCGCTGTCCCCGCGCTGGGTCCCACCCTGAGGCCTGGCCTCACAGCAGCCGCTGTCCCCGCGCTGGGTCCTACTCTGAGGCTCCTGTTCCTCTATCTCCCCTCAGTTTACTCTGCGTCTCTTCTTCACTCTAAGTGCAGAGAACACTTAGAAGGTGTGAGAGTCTGGTCCTTGGTCCCCAATAGTGTACAGGCCCTGCCCAAAAAACCAAAAGTGCTGTGAACTAGTCTCAATTTCTGTGCCTTAAAGAGATGAGTAATTGTTCGTCTCTTTGATTGCTTAATTTCACAAAATTCCAAATCCTAAAGGCAATTATATGTCAATAAAAAACTTACACTATTGGCTCGGCACCTATAGCTCAACCGGCTAAGGCGCCAGCCACGTACACCTAAGGTGGCGGGTTCGAATCCCCAGCCCGGACCCGCCAAACAACAA